>NC_090648.1:366113760-366470781 GCF_040937935.1 Hyperolius riggenbachi | reverse complement strand
TAAATGCATTTTAACAGGAAGAATAAGAAAAAATGGAAAAAATTCATTATTTCTCAGTTTTCAGCCATTATAGTTTTAAAATAATACATGCCTCCATAATTAAAACTCACGTATTGTATTTGCCCATATGTCCCGGTTATTACACCGTTAAAATTATGTCCCTATCACAATGTATGGCGACAAAATTTTATTTGGAAATAAAGGTGCATTTTTTCCGTTTTGCATCTATCACTATTTACAAGTTTAAGATAAAAAAAAATATAGAAATATTTCATCTTTACATTGATAATTAAAAAGTTTAGACCCTTAGGTAAATATTTACATGTTGTTTTTTATTGTAATGTTGTTTTTTTTTTATATTAAACATTTTATTTGGGTATTTTTGGGAGGGTGGGATGGAAACAGTAGTTTTTATAATGTAAATGTGTGTTCAATTTTATTTTTTTTTACTTTTAGTTGTAGTTTTACTTTTTGGCCACAAGATGGCTGCCATGAGTTTGTTTACATGACGTCACTCTAAGCGTAACATACGCTTAGAGAGACACATGGGGGAGGCAACAGTCAGAAAAAGCCAAGCTTCTGAGAGAAGTTGTCGCTTTTTCTGCGGGGGAGAGGAATCAGTGTTCGGGCACCATAGCCCGATTCACTGATTGCCTGGCTAATGAAACGCGGGCCGGGAGCGCGCGTGCACGGCCACAGGAGTGCACGGACGCGCACATGGCCTCCTGGACATAGCTAGTACGTCCAGGAGGCCAAAGTAGTTAAAGTTGGCTTAATCAAAATATTGGCAGTTATTTTACTTTGTAATCTGATGTTTTTGGGGATCCATGAAAAAATCTTAACGAAGTCTATTTCACTCTGTTCCAAAGCTGTCCAGATTAAACCAGTATCTACTGTCCCCTCCAACCTTCTCCATATATTAACTCTGTCAGATGTATACTTTTGCGATACCACATTCAATTTGGTGCTGCCAGACCCCCATCCTCCTTTTTCCTATAGATTATATTATATTTTGTCCTTTTATTATTTGCCCATATGAATTCCTGAAAGATTCTATGCCAAGTCTTAAACCATGTACACGGTAGGTTTATTGGAACGCTTTGCATTTTAAATAAAATCTTAGGTAATACCATCATTTTAAGGATTGCTATGCAACCCAATACATTAGAGAGGCCTATCCCAATTATTCAGTTTTTTTCTTTATCCTATCCATCATAGGTTTATAATTGGCCAAAAAAAGGGTGTCTAGCTTCTTGCAAAGTATTATTCCCAAATATTTAATCTCATTATTCCAAGTATAATTTATTTCCTTCTCAATTGTCTTTGTTGCAGTCAATGGGCATCCCAGGTCCAGAATATTTGTTTTTTTTTGCATTAATTTTGAAACCAGTATTAGTTAAGGTCTAGTACTTTTTAAAGAGTACCTCCAGTGTAAAAGACACATCCTGTCATGTTAGACACTGTCCTAATGATGCAGGATTGGGGGATCTCATGGTTAACCATTTCACATTTCGGAGTTTTTTCCCTTTAAGATTTCTGACAATTTTGTCATTTCAGCTGTCACTATTGATACATCAATAACTTTTTAATTACTTATGTCATCAGAGTGATACCCATGTAGTTTTTTTCAGGACACCATAGGCTTTCTTTGAGTAATATTTGTTTTCAAAAATGATTTAATTTTACAGGCATTTAATAAGGATAAAATAGGCGTAAGTGCAAAAAATATAATTCTTTCCATATTTCACACTTCACAAATGTTATATGACAAGTGCCACAATTATAAAACATCTCAAAATAGGTTATTTATTTCTTTCCAATTAAATTGAAACCCTACGTGCCATATTTCATTACTAGTTGGGAATGTTGCATACCATTATTGCCAGCTTGTGCGTTTGTACCTATTGGATACGATCGCTATGGAGCACAGTTTGGGGACTCCACTGCTGTACAGATACATTGCTAGGCAACAGCACAGCAATGCAGGTACAGTGTTTGCTCCTGGAGCTGTCGCTCTATCGATTGCGTACGATCGATACGGGCGGCAGCCATTACAGGTGTCCACTAATCTTAGGGCTAAGAGCATATCAGAGAGGCTTCACGGCTGAACGTGTGAAATTACTAATTCTGCCATTTGGCATTACATTGTAGTCAGAAGACACTCGGGGGCCAGAAGATGTCATGCTGGACTCAGGGCTGGATTTGTACTCTTTACTGCCTAAGGCCACTGCCTCCAGCCACCCCCCTTTCAGTATAGGTAGTGATATGACCCCTCCCCCTTCCCTCCGGTATAGGTAGCCAGATGACTCCCTTAAACCCTCCTTTTCCTACCTCCCTTCAGTATAGGTAGCCAGCTTGCCTTCACACAGCAGTAGCCATCAATGTCACTCATTTCTCCGATTGTCTCCAGGGCAGAAGCTTCCTCTTCCTTTCCATCTGCTGTCTAAGTCCATTCCCGCCGGCCACAATGCAAACATGCACAGAGAGCAAAGTGGCCGTTGCACAGGCCGCTGGCAGCAGAGTACTGCAGTAAGGCGCTCGCCTGATCTCCCTGCATTGCAGTATTGGCAAGCTTGCGCCAGTTTAGCCTGCTGCTTTGGTGCCCTTGCTTCTGTGGTACCCTAGGCCATGGCCTAGGTGGCCTTGCTCTAAATCCGGCCCTGGCTGGACTGCCCAACATGTATGCAGTTCAGCCTTCCTTGTAAAAGCGGCCTAATACAGTTGATTCATTAAGCGGAAGCAGCACAGCTTAAATTGAACAGCGCAAGTTAAAATCTCTATGTGCATGCTACGTGCACTAGTGCTGGTAACTTACCTGCTCTCCTTTAAACTGTCACATTGTCACTTGACAGGCAGCTTATTGGGCCAATCAAAGTACAAGGATCATGTCCTAGATAGCCACTGGAGCCAACAGGGCTTAGAGGTGGATTAAAGGAGCGACCGTCACTTCAAAGGAGCGCACGTAAGTTACCAGCTCACGCTATGCAGCACTACAGCGCACATCGTGCACGCAGAGATTTTAGCTGCATTGATCAATTTAAGCTGTGCTGCTTAATGAATCAACCCCACATAATGTTATTTTCATTGTCAGGGTACCTTCATTTTGTATGGATGGTTTTCAGACATTCCTTTATGCTTTTTGTTTGGTTAAAACTTGTTACGCTTAATAGATTTTGTCAGAAAAAAATACTCCCTAAGCCCATCAGAGGTACTTCCTGGGAACGGGATACCATGTGCTGAAATCCTGTGAGATACAGCATCAAATCTCTCATATGTGCTAGACTCATTAGGAGAAAAAACAGACCAATGAGTGTCATGTTGAGAAGTATGATAAAAGATTGTAAATTACCAGAAATACTGCTTTACTTGTTTGCGGAATAATTCAGTGCTCCGGAATGTTGATAACAATTGTGCATGGTGAGAGGCTTGTTATAAAGAGCAACTGTGTTGATGGATGTGGACCATTCACTTACATTCCAGAGGAAAATGCTATAAACTCAGTCATGGTTGGAAATGCTGATTTCCAATTCTGCGGAAATTCCAATTTCTGCCAATGCCGATTAGGGCTCTTTTCCACTATGAAATGCGATTGCAATTGCGTTTTCGATCGCAATCGCATTTCAATTTCCACCATGCGATTGCGATTGAGCTACTATATTCATTATAGTAAAGCTCAATCGCATCCAAAACGCGGCAGGACGACGATTGCGTTTTGACCAAAATCGCATTGCAATCTGATCGCACTAATGGAAATTGCTGCTGCAGTTTCCATTAGTTTAATGTACCATGCGATTTGCGATCAGAGTCAAATCGCAAATTGCAGGGTAGTGGAAAAAGGCCCTTACGTTAATTTCCAATATCCAAGTATCCGAGTTGACTTGGAAGTATTCAACCAATCAGAGAAGGGTACCGCGGTAATCGGAATACCACAGAAATTTTAGGCCAATCACAAGACTTGGGAATACTCGGTACAATCCAAGTCGTGTGACTGGTCTATAATTGCCATGGTAATCCAATATTCGCAGAAAAATTCTGTATTCTCTGATTGGTCCAATGCTTCCAAGTTCTGTCACTGAACTAAAATTACAGTCGTAGAGATGATGTAGCAAGAGGAAGGAGGCGCCCCAAAAAAGTATAACAAAATTAAAAAACAGTTTAAAATTTACTATGTAGCTTACCTCAATAAGATAACCATTAGAGAAAAATAGGATTCAATTTATTCACACTAAAATTTCAATGCATTACATGGTTGTTGCAGGCAGGGCCGGCCCTAGACTTTTTGCCGCTCTCCGCCCCCCCCTCCCCCCCGCTGAGCTGGAGGGGTAGCTGCCAGGACGGGGGTATTGGCCCTAGCGGTGGGGAGGGGGGTCGGACCCCCCCTCCCTCGCCTGGGTCCCCCGATCTGCGCTCCCCTCCAGCTTTAAATGTAGCGTAAGCAGCCGACAGACAGTAAGAGGCACGGGCGGGGGATCACTCACCTTCCTCGTTCCAACGTGCGCTCCACTGACGTCACTTCCTGCAATGCCGGCCACGTACAATACAGTGGGCGGCGTTGCAGGAAGTGACGTCAGTGGAGCGCACGTTGGAACGAGGAAGGTGAGTGATCCCCCGCCCGTGCCTCTTACTGTCTGTCGGCTGCTTACGCTACATTTAAAGCTGGAAGGGAGCGCAGATCAGGGGACCCAGGTGGGGGAGGGGGGGTCCGACCCCCCTCCCAACCGCTAGGCCCAATACCCCCATCCTGGCAGTTACCCCTCCAGCTCGGCGGCCGGCACCCCCGCACTCACGGACGGGCAGATGCCGCCCCTAGAACTTTGCCGCCTGAGGCAAAAGTTTCACCCCGCCTCATGAGCGGGCCGGCCCTGGTTGCAGGCTTCATCAGGACAATACAGTGTTTGCAGATGAGCACTATAATGGTTTGAGGCACCTTTCTGCAGAAGGCGGTCCAAGCCATTATAGTATTGACCCGATGAAGCCAGCAGCAACTGTTAAACATGTCGTCATTTTAGTATGAATTAAACATTTGCTCAGCTGACTGATGGCTGGCTATGCTGTGCATGTTCGTAAAAATTCAGAAAACTCAGACTGCAAGAACAAATTAAAACAAGCAGGTTAAGAGATGCTAGATTTAGGTATTTTCTTTTTTTTTAACTAGCTAACAAAAGGACTAAAAAAAGAAATATAATTTATTTATTTCTCTTTTTAATCCATATGCAATTAACTTTTTTCACCTGAGCTTTCTCCTATGAGATGATTTTTCATCTTAAATTTAGAATCCGGGATGAGCAGAAACTACGCCAGTGTGAATTTACGCATGGTAGTTTGCATCTACGCATCGTAGTTCGTAGGTGAAGTTTCAAAACTACGTTTACGAATTTACACATAGCGAAGTACCGCTACGCGTAGCTTACGCCCACTATGTGTAGTTAACATGTGTATTGCATAGTGAACTACGAATGCGTTACTCGCGTCTAATTTTCCGCGTGCGAAAAGGGGAATGTACGCATAGGAGTTCCCTGTATAAGCATTTTAAAAAGGAATTAATGCGTAAAATTTTCTGCATGCGGGCATAAGCTTACGCGTTACACTACGCTTTGCACTACGCGTAATTGCGTATTTTAACGGGTAGTCTACGAAATGCATACGAAGAGAATATTTGATTTCTAAGCCGTAGTTTGGCGAAGCGTATTTGCGTAAAACTACGCGTATTTCCAGCGTAGCGAAGTTGGCTGACTACGACCATCCATGTTTAGAATACATTTTCAGCACTTTGCAATTAAAAAGTGCTAAATGTCGGTGAAAAAGTCAAAATTATTTTGAGTACGTTTTTTTTTTTTCGTTCTTTGGTGGTTTACAGGGGATTTTATTGAAGATATCACCCAGAAGAAAAAGTGCTTATGACCCATATGCAATTTACTTTTTCTCCTAAGTTATCTTTTAAGAGATAATTTTCATATTCTCTTTAAAATAACTTCCAAGCATTTTACAATTGAAAAAGTACCTAAAAGTTGGGGAAAAGTACTATCACATTTTTTTTTTAGAGTATTTCTTGCTTTTCGGTGGTTTAAAAGGCCTTTCATTCACAATTTCAAGTTGGAAAATATCACCCAGCACTCCGGCTGTGACAAAACTACAAAACCCATCATGCCTCTGCCTCCCCAATTTATGCTTAGAGCTGTCAGAGTATTGCAATACATCATGGGACTTGTAGTTCCACCACAGCTGGGAGTGCCAAGGTTAGCCATCACTGACCTAGGAGAAAACTGAGGAGAAAAAGTAAATTGCATATGGGCCAATGGTTTAGTCTAAATCCAAAATGACAGCATCCCTCGCCCAGAGGAGTTGTAAGCATGGATCCCCAGATACACATGGCATCTGCAGCTCTGGTCACTGGTTTGGTGTAGCACTGATGACATGGAGTGAGCTTCTTCTATTAGCAGTTTGGAATTTGTTGACTATGCAGGTCCCAATTGGAGCCTTGTTGGCGCTCTCGCTGCTCTAATCCTCTTTCGTGAACAGATGTTTTATTCCATAATTTAGTATCTTGTCATGATATAAAGCAGATGTCAATTTTCCCAAATCCAGTAAGTTGTTGTCATTGTGCACATCACCAATTTAATGAGGATGACAAGAAACCTAGCAAGAAATGTGCTTACATAGATACTATTCTGTAAAAGTTTGGCCAAGTCATTTTCTTTTTGCAAATACACCTATTGACCTCATGGCAGCCAGCCACATGCAACTTTGTACATAGACAATACGGTCCAGCATTTGATCAGCATTCTTTCACAAATTTATTGTGTTGGTTGATCAGTAGATCTGCCTGATAGATGAGCACACAGCATTCATACACTGCTATCTATTGCTGTGGTTGCCCGAAAGCCTATGCACTTGTTTGAAAGCATTGATTAAAACACCTGGGGTGCTGATGAATTGGCAGTTGATTGGATAACAACTATTTGGAAGCCGTGAATCCCAACCGATGCCAAACCCTCTGTGTGAACTAGCCCAAATAACCATTAAATACACAAGGGATTGCTTAATGTAGGTTCTTGCTGTCTGCTGTAATGTACTGTTGACTTTTGGATTGTTTAGTGTTTGATTGTGAGAGATGAAACTTTAAATGAGTCATCAAACGTAAATCATTTTCATGACACCAACAATAATACATCTCATATAGGTTAGTGCATTTTCTAAGAGTTCACACATCTGAGCAGAACATTCATATAACAGTCTTTTCAGCAGTTTGGACTTTCATAGAGAGTATTTGATGACATCATGTTTATAGAGAAAACAAGCTTCCTGGTAACTGAGTGCAGTGTTGGCAGTTTGACCAATGTCACAACGCCACTAAGTTCAAAGAAAAATGAAGACTTGAATTTCTATGTAAGTATTACTAAGATTGAGATGTTTCAGCACACCACTTGAAATTAGTGATATGTGCTTACCTCATGGAGCTGTGGTATATCATTATTTAAATAAACACCGCAAGTACTTTCTAATGGCTGTTTTTCAGACTTCTAATGAGACACTCCACATTTTTTTTCATCTATGTCACGTAATTGTCATTTGGCAATATGTTCTGTACCACAATAACATAATACAAGGTTATATTTACTTATGTATGTTTGTGTTTTCTGTGTAGCTGCACAGTTGTGCCTTGTTCTTGTGTTCTTCTTTCTGCTTAATCATACCTAACTGCCTGTTCCACCTCTCCAGTGACCTGTTAATGCTACTCATTAATGTCACTCATGGTAACCTCTTGCATTTCACGGCTCCAAGAGTTTAGAGCTGCTGCCGTTCTGTGAAACTCCTTATGCATTTATCTCATTCAAGCAGGATCTCAAAATCCCTCCTCTATATAATGATATGTCCGGTTTCATCACTGCCCCAACTATTCATCAGTGAACACAGTCTTCTTACCCCTACCTGTTGTATATTATTCTTCCTGTTAGATTGTAAGCTTGGCTAGTCCAGGGTCCTTCTTCTGTATAACTGCTTGTATTTGTTGTAGTTTGTGGTGGGAGCCATGTATTTTATCTGTATGTGTTTTGGGTTGTGGAAGGAAACTGGAGTACTGGAGAAAACTCTTGGAAACACGGAGAACATGCAAACTATTCAGATAGTAAACTAGGCCAGATTGCAGCTACAATAACACACACTCTACATCTATAACCTTTTAAAAGTTCTCTCCATATCTTCATATGGCCCAGGCAAGGGTTAAAAAGTTGTCCACCTTATAGTACTTAAAGCAGAACCAAATCATGCCTTGTATAATCATTAACATTACATTTTAATATGAAATCTTGATTTTGGTTTTTATAAAGTATAACCATTCAGCCAATTGCAGGCTGAAGCCCCTTAGCTTCTCCAGGGCATCCTGCTGAGACAGGATTATGTTGCATGCTGGGTTAACTACTACACAGGCTCCCGTAATCACTAATGCAAGCTAATCAGTAGGAATGGCACTCCTGGCTGTGGGAGGTGTGATCGGATTGTTGGTCTGTGGATGTGGTGCTGCTCTGGGATCCATTCAGGGATGGCTGCAAGATGGGAGGACAGGAGAGAGTGCACTCAATGTGAAGGAAGTGAGACTGAACTGGCTGGTGAAGGAGTAATCTCATCGTAAGCGCTGGCTGGATAACCCTCATGGGTAGCTTGTTGTTAGGCAACACTTCCTGGTACTCAAGTGTTACCTGCACTCTGCGGGCACTAAGTGCCCAGCCAGTCCTGTTGACATGAAGTGTGCTCTCTTCTGTCTCCCTATGATGCAAACAAAGCTGCAGAACAATTGCATGCATTTGCTTTTTTCATGTTTCTGCATTTTTCACGAATTTGCACTTTAAAAGATGGTAGCCTTCATTTGATACAGCAACCTGCTTATCAAAAATGTCAAACAATGGTGAAGGAGTAGCTAGGTAATATTGTTGCATGTTCTAGTTGTAATGCTGTGGGTGCAATATGGCTAAAGTTTTTTTTTTTTTTAGTTTGGTTGCTATTAAAGTATAGTATTTAAGTAATCATATCCAGCAGTTTTGCGCTAGCAAAGTCTGGTGCACTTTGCATAGAGTTTAATGGCGCTGCTTTGCGTGCAGGACTTTGCACGCTATCTACACTTATCTAGGCTTGGCATGCCTGGGCTTGTCGCGCCTGAACTTGTCACGCCTGGACTTATCGCGCCTAGACTGGCTTTTCACCAGCGTGGTGCAATGGTTATCACACCTAAAGTCTCTAACTAGGTTAGCACCGCTTTGTGAATCGAGCCCGAAGTGTATGTTCCAATATTCCCTTTTTTTTTTTTCCCTTTGCTCTGCTTCCTGTGCAGACTAGAGTAATCAAGCTGCCTATTGATCTTCAAAAGTCTAGGTGTTTTTTGTTTGTAATCTTGTTTTTACTATTGATATCATTATATTTTTTACACCATTATTTGCTATTAATATGCTATTTACATGTTGTTCTGTTTTTCACTTTATTTACACATTTGGGTGACTCTTTCCTACTTTGATTAGTGATGCCCTTCTGAGGAAGTTTTCTTTCACCCCACCCTCTTTTCCCAGACTAAAAGCTATAAATTTGGTGCCTGTCGCCTGTTCGCCTTTTCTCCCCTGATGACGCAAGACTGCGAAATCGGGAAGGTAACAGGCGGCACCATTGTCTATTGATCTACGATTGACCATTACATGCGCGCTAATCTTCTGGGGTTCCCTGTTTATGGGCCCCGTATGTGAGTTATCGTTTTTATGTCTACTGACTTTTAAATAAATTTTATCTAAATAAACGGGTTCCGCTTAGATATTGCCATTTTTGTTTTCCTATATAAATTTCTGAAACTTTACCTCCATGCGGATGTCCACTGGATCTTCACGACGTCTGATGTTCCCTGGACGTTATCTGTGACCTGAGCCATTTCACAACCTTATAATGTGGGTTGTTGGGAGCTGGTAAGCCTTTTCTAGTTTTGATGTTTGGCGGATACCTACCTCTGAGCATTTGATATATTGTGGTGAAGAATTTACCATTCCCTACATACAATGACTTTCTAAACCTGCGCTGACCTTTGATGTATGCCTAATCATATCCAGCCTTACTGGATTGTTTACATGTTCCACTTTTCTCCATAATTAGTAATTCAACCTCAGTATTTCCATATTGTATTGCTTGCCTTGTATATGTCCAATGCGTTAAGTTGACATATGGAGGTCATTTTGCTTATTGTTTGCGCTTCACTCTTTTTAACTTCAAGCAATAATGGATGTCTGCCAGTAAACAGGAATAGATTCATTGCTCTTTAGTGCAGTCTAAACAAAGGACTTAAGCACTTATCCCTGGATTTACCATGACAACCGGCAAATGCACCATATAATTAAACTTAAAATCTATATATAAGATAGGATTAGATATAGAGACAGACATTATCAGAAACTTATTTTATAAAACGGTATTCTATATGCATGTTTAGCATTATTTTACTATTTATGTAAAAAGATTTTTTGAGATTCCAAAACTATTATTATTGAGTTACTTTTAGATTACGGGGTGCACAAGACAGACGTTTTCTTTCCAACTTTCCCCCCAAAAAAGCGACTGTGCTTTTAGTTTTTTTAAATTACTTAAATAGAAACTGCAGCAGTATGTTTAGTTCTCAGTCTAGTTACAGGGTAGATGCTGATCTATGTTTTTGTCTACAAACTCCTCCCCGTGGTTGTTTTGTAATTTCACCAACCAACAATCATTATCTTCAAATCATAATGATCATCCTAGACAACACGAAAATCCGAAGGCCATCCACACATATCCACAAATATCAGTCTATTTTGTGGGAACCTCCAGGCATGCTGGTTTGTAAGAGTGGGCAGGACTTTGCCCGGCGCACAGCGGCATGGGGGTGGGAAGCATGCAAGGTGGGCAGCAGCCAGCAGGAGTGGTTAAAACTCATCTTGTCCACATGCGCCACATCTCCTTCCTGGTTCTCTGTGTTCCATCTCACTGGCAATAGTACCCTCTGTGATGTAATGCCAGGAAGGAGATGCGGTGTGTGTGGATACTAGCAAGGTGAATAATAACCGTTGTGCACTCTGCATATGTTCACCCCCCTCACTTTCTATCTGCCTAAATGGGGGCACTTTGGCTACTTTTATGGGGGGCACTCTGGCTACCTAAACTGGGGACACTCTGGTTACCTTAAAGAGGAGCTGTCAGCCATACTATCTCCGAAAAAAAAACACCACATATATAAGTAGATAAATACTTGCTCTACTTACATAACATATGTATTGCCCTGCCCATGTGTTGATTTTAGTGATTTTTCTACAGTAAAAAAAGAGAAAATCCTTCGTAGCATTTCCCATTTTAAAGAGAACCCGAGGTGGGTTTTACAAATCCTATTAGCACACAGAGGCTGGTTCTGCTATAATGCCCAGCCTCTGTTGCTATATTATCACCCCCCAGGCCCCCCTGAGCTCTGCTGTGCCCCCCAAAGTAAACCGCTTTGCTAGCGACACACAACCAGCAGGCTGTTTACATGTACACTGTCACTCTCCGACGCTCCCCTGCCTCCTCTAAGTCGCCGCTCCCCGCCCGCGTTCCTTCCCTCCCCGCTGATTGGAGGGAAGGGACGCGGGCGAGAACCAGCCTCTGAGTGTTAATAGGATTTGTAAAACCCACCTCGGGTTCTCTTTAAGTATAGCTATTTTGAAGCCAATTCTGATGTCATTTCCTCCCTTAGTCTCCTCTGCCTGATTTGCTCGCCCTTCACTATTGAAAGTGCATTGTCTCAGCATGAGAAATATTGGCCAATCAGAGAGTAACAGAGGTGTGGGAGGAGAAAACAGGAGGAAAAGAGGCTTCAGCCAATCAGGCTGCATTCGTCTGAGGGGAAGTACAGAAGCAAAAAAGGACAACCCAGCATGCCTTGCAACTTCCTTTTTGTGTACCAAATTTTGTGTGTACCAAATAAGAGTCAGGTAAACTGGGGAATGATCATTTACCAACAAGGAAAGTAACAGATTTTAACTTTTTTTCAATTGCCTGGTTAGCATCCTTACTACTTGTTTACCAGATAAAAATAAAGAATTGATTTTATGCCCGACAGTTACTCTTTAACGGCGGACACTCTGGCTACTAAAATGGGGATGGGGGTTGTCTGGCTACCTATACTGGGGCTATCTTATACTAGAAAGCCTGCATATGCCTACCTATACAGGATGGCAGCAGATCAATGGCCCTTAGAGTTGCATTGGATCTAATGGTGCAAAAATGCATTTAGATCGATTTTCAATAGATTTCCAACAGATTTCATTCTGAAATCAATTGAAAATCTGTTCCTAGTGTGTGGCACACATCAGATAGATTCCTGTCAGATTCAACCTGACAGGCATCTGACAGAAATCTATCTGATGGTCAAATCTGATTTGAATCTATCAGTGTATGGCCACCTTAAAGGGAATCTAAACTGAAGGGAATATGGATGTTTCCTTTTAAACAATACCAATTGCTTGGCAGTCCTGCTGATCTCTTTGGCTGCAGTAGTGGCTGGATCACACACCTGAAACAAGCATGCAGCTAATCCAGTCTGACTTCAGTCAGAGCACCTGATCTGCATGCTTGTTGAGGGGCTGTGGCTAAAAGTATTAGAGACACAGGATCAGCAGTGAGTCAGGTAACTGGTATTATTTTAAAAGGAAAAATCCATATGCTTCTCAGTTTAGGTTCCCTTTAAGTTAAATACCTGTCAGGACCCCTGGTTTCAGCCAGGAATTATGGAATTATGGCCATTTTTAAAAAAAAATGGTGCCCGTTCTTTTAAAACAGGGTGGGTAAGAGATTATATTACCTATGTATTTCAATTAGCAAAACTAACGTAATTTAATGACAGTATGTTTGTTTAGGCTGAAGTTCCTCTTTAACCCCCTTGGCGGTATGATTCTTTCTGGATTTTAGGGTCTAAAAGCGGTACAATTTTTTTTACGCCCTTTCAGACCCTAATGGTGCCCATACATGATACAATAAAAACATTAGATTTTCCTGTTCATTCGATCTAAATGATCGAATTGAATGAAAGTTGAAAACAAAAATTTCAATCAAGAAATTCGAGCATTATCCCATTTTTTTTTAGAAAAATCTGATCGGACATGCTGGAAAAATCTTTATATTTGATCTAACGGAATAATAGAACTAAATTATCTAATAAAAAAAAATGAAAAATTGTACCATGTATGGGCACCTTAAAACCTGGATAAAATCATGCTGCCAGGGAGATCTGCAGCAGTTCTGCAATCACTCATCTTCCTGGCTCCAGCGCTACAGTTAAGCCTCCATCCTCCGGGTGGCACTGCAACTCTAAAGTGAAATTTCCGGCTGTCATGATGACAGCCGGCGATCTCACCAGCAGGAAGCAGAGCCCCGGAGGAGAGGAAGAAGAATGGCGGTCGACGTCGCGATCCACTGGTAGGTATGTAAAACCCTCCCGCTGCGTGCTATACTCTGAACAGACATCCCGGCGGCTACTCCGAGCAGAGGTCGGGATTACCGCTCTTTGCTGCGGTTTTCCACCCCAACCCTAGCTCGGGATTACCACCAAGGAGGTTAACTTCTGTCCTGAAGTGAGTCATTGTGTCTCCTTAATTAATATAAGAGCCATGTTGACAATTTAGGCAGGGGAAAGTCCCAACATCGAATGGCCTAGAAACCCCTGGTGTGTCTCACTAGATGATCACCAATGCATGTTCCCTCCTGTACCAGAGCCCAATGCATACATCAAAAACGGCATTTGGATAATGCCCATTGTAGAATATGAGTAATGTTAAAAATATTCTACTGTCATCTTTCCTAACCTATATCTCACATTTACCCCACAACCTACACCTTACACTAGCCCACCCACCTACTAACTAACTAACACAAATCTACTACCTACCGACACCTAACACTAACATCCTCCCACCTACGCCTAACCCTAACAGTTAGGTGATGTGGAGATCTGCTACATAATCACTGCACTCCATGCATCCTATGACTTACTGCCGATGCCTGCATCCAAAATTTGGATGTGCATCAGCAAGAAATAAAATCCAATATAATCCTGCAATTGTCAGGAAAGCTGGAAGATCTGGACAAAATATTACAGTATAGATTTATATAAATCTAACATAAATGCAATATGAATAAATATGTAGGATGCAGAACCAAAATCTTGCCTACGCAACAAGACAGTAGTTATTACTCAATAATCTAATAAACACAAACAAGCAAGCAAACACAGAATCAAACAAAAGCACAAAACCATCAAGATGTTTCTGTCTGCTTTTCAGCAACACATCATAGTTACAGATCGATATGCATTTCTGAAAAGCAAACAGAAGCATGCTAGTGTGTTCAAGCACTACGTGGTTGGATTGTTGGAAAGCATTTAAGAAAATATTATTAATCTGTGAAAAAAATATGTTCAGTTGGAATGTATAAAATGTTATAAATCTCTATTACAAAAAGACGCCAGCAATATGAGCTGTATCTAAATGGCTCCTCTGCTCTTTTTGTTTAGATTGTTTTTTCTAAAATATTTCATCTACAAGGGAATAATATACAGATATTGTTCCTAGCTGTGCTATTTTCCTGGCTTTATTAGTGCTTTAAACACTCCTCTGGCTCCTCTGTGGACAGCAGACTGATTTCAGTTCAATACAGTTTAGCAAAACAGTTATGTTTATTTTAGGACTTCAAAGGAATTAAAACAAAGAAGTCCATAAAATACACTAAAGCAGCTATAACTAGGGAATACCAAAACAGGAATTTTATTCACTATACTATTACATGCAGCCATAATTAAATACATTTTCTGTTATTTTACTCCAATTAATTTATATATTGACTGTTCTATTATTACAGTTTATTGATCTTACATGAGTTAAAGTTGAGTTCTCAAGGGCTGCTTTGGGCTGCTGACTCCAGCATCGTACGATGTCTTATTAAACTTTGTTCTGGCAATAACTAAAAGATGTCAAGGGAGAGAAGAAATCATACTCACCTCTTCCCTGGCAGAGTCACAGCTGACAGGTCCTCATGTGCGTGGATCCCCTACCGCTCTATAGTGTTTAGAGAACCTTCCCCCGTGCATTGAACCTGTAAAGATTATGGTTGCATCCCTCACTTTGAGAGGCATTTCATTTAGCCTGCAGGCTTCAGTTTTTTACCAGCATGTACCTAATGGAAACCCAGATTATTGTACTGTTAATATCTCCAACTATGTTGCTGATAGTAAACTAACCTAGAGAAAGCAGCGGTTTAGTAGTGTGTGTTATATTAAGTCGGGGAAGGTCGATAGTTGATTTAACAAAAAAGCTGTCTTGAATCACAATTCTCCAGACAAGATAATCATGTAAAAGGATAATGTACATTAAAAGCTGACAACTAAATGCAAAAAAAAATTGTTGATGTTCATTTTATGAAGTAAATAGTCCTCCAAAGATATAATCCAATGGGGCTTCACAGAAAAAATATGCATTTGCAAAAGGTTTAAATAGAATACACTGTACAATCACAGTAATGAGATTTTTTTTTTGCATGGCTATGACAGTGATTAGATTGTTAGTCTCCTCTGAAGGAGTTTTAGGCAGTGTGGAAAAAAAAAAGTCTATAAATTTAGAGTGCTTTCACTGTTAGTACTTTGCAAACTGCATGAACAGAAGATAAATCTGAATCAAGTCAATATTTGGTGTGAGCTGAACACACTCCAAACTCATATTTTTCTAGGTACATTTCAACACAGGAATTTGTCAGATTTTCAAAACATCTTAGAAAACTATCCACAGATATTTTGTGGACATGGGCTGCCTCCGATCCTTCTGTGTATAAAATATCAGACACACTCAATGATGTTGAGATCAGGCCTCAGTGCTTGCCACTCCATTTACTCCATTTTTCTTTACACTTATGATAGTCTTCATGACATTGGTTTGTCCCATTGCAGAATAAATGTGGGGCTATTTAAATGCCTCCCTTATGATACTGCATGCTGGATTAGTATTTGCTTGTATCTCTCAGCACTCAACTCCCAAAATCCTTAATTCAATTTGCAGACATTCATACTCAAACTTGCAAGGGACCTCCACCATGCATCAATGTGGCCCGCAGACAGTCATAATCCCACCACTCTCCGGCTCTAAAGGAAAGTTTATACAAGACATGATGTGTAATAAAAATCAGCTTATGAACGAAATAAAATAAAAACATCAATCTGTTATTTATTATTAAAGGTTATATACCTTTTTGCATAGAAGTCTATTATTCTCATTATGTCTCTGCTATATAGTTATGCATTCTGTACATCCAAACAATAGACTAACCCTTTGGTGGGTATACAGTGAGGGAACAGGGCCAAAAAGTTATCTCACTGAAAGAAAATGTTCGTTGCTACAGAACAAGCGGCAAACAAGCCGCAGAGCACTCCACAGGAAGGAAAACACTGTTATCTCTACATTTACTTTATGAAAAGATAAACTACATTTTTTTGTTTTAGTGAACACAGCTAAGTAAACTTAAGAGGAGGAAAACACTCTTACTCTCCAACTGCTTTATAGGATTATGCATTACACTGCTGCAATTTCTTACAAACACATGTACTTTATTGTAAATTGTCCTAAAATTGTCATTCTAAAGGTGGCCACACACCATACATTAAAATGATCAGATTTTACGGCAATTCGATGAAAACGATCGGCTCTCCCGAAAAATTTGAAAGCTTTTTTTTCATTCGACTGGAAAATCCGATCGGATTTCCAGTTTTCTTCGATTTTTATCAATCCGGAATGCCAGATATTTTTCTTCAATCTTTGTAAAGATTGTATCATGTGTGTTAGATTGTCAATTTAATAATATACACACCCTAGTAATTTTGTCAGAGTATCTAATCATTTTTATCATAATTGGGGAAAAATTTAACATACATGTGTGGTAAATTGCTCAGATTTTTGAAATGTTACAATCAGTCAGAAAAATGTATTGCAATTCTTAAATTGAACAGATATTTAAAAAATTGTATGGTGTGTGGCCACCTTAATTGCAAAAATTGCAATCAATTTTTCTGACTGATTGTAACTGTTAGAATGTAAGGCCTCAGTTGTTTTAACTGAGTTTAGTCAAAGGACTTGATTTGCAGAGTCTCCCTTTAACCACTTAAGGACCGGGCAAATTCTAGTTGATCTGTGCTGGGTGGGCTCTCCAGCCCACAGCACAGATCAGCGGGCACGCAGAGCAACCAGACTCCCCCCCCCCCTTTTTTCCCCACTAGGGGAATGACCTGCTGGGGGGGTCTGATCGCCACCGGCTACTTGTGCCTTGTGAAGGGGGGGCTCCTCAAAGCCTTTGGCCTACTTCTCTTTGCCTCCCTCTCCTCTCCTCTATGGGCGGTACAGGACGGCTTCAGCCTATCAGATGGCGGCGATCCTTGGGCAATCAGAGGCCGGGGATCGCCTTCCAGGGATTTGTAGGATGTCAAAAGCCAGCTTACATACATTGGCCAGGAATCAAACCCAGGTCAACTGCTTGGAAGGCAGCTATGCTCACCACTATACCACCAACACTACATGCTGAAGCCAGCCTAGCATGTACCATTGTGATATACCCAAGAGAAAAATTTGCTTGCTTAGGGATTTGTAGGATGTAAAAAGCAACCTCACATACATTGGCCAGGAATCGAACCCAGGTCAACTGCTTTGAAGGCAGCTATGCTCACCACTATACCACCAACACTACATGCTGAACCAGCCTAGCATGTACCATTTTGATATACCCAAGAGAAAAATTTGCTTGCTTAGGGATTTGTAGGATGTCAAAAGCAACCTGACATACATTGGCCAGGAAGGCAGCTATGCTCACCACTATACCACCAACGCTACATGCTGAAACTTTTTGGAGCAGACTTACTTCCTCCCTCCAAAAGACACACATACATCCCCATAAAATAATTCAACAGCAACTGCATGCACAGTCTCTGTGGCGCAATCGGTTAGCGCATTCGGCTGTTAACCAAAAGGTTGGTGGTTCAAGCCCACCCAGGGACAGCCTTGCCTTTTGCATTCAACAGTTGTCCGAAGAGAACCCCAGATAGCCATGTAGAATCATCTCTTTCTCTCTCTGGGTTTGAACCACCAACCTTTTGGGTAACAGCCGAACACGCTAACTGATTGCACCACAGAGACTGTGCACACAGTTGTTGCTAAACGATTTTATGTGGATGCATGTGTGTCTTGTGGAAGGAGGAAAAAAGTCTTCTCCAAGAAGTTTAACGCCACTTTAAACAAAACCTGTATATATCAAATTTCTACATATATTTCTATGATCCTTTCATGATGACAAAGGCCAGAAAGAAGTAGGCAAAGGAGTGCCCATTTTTCCATACGGCTAAGTGGTCTCACTCAATTTTTCCTACAATGAAGCATCTGCTGTACAGCAGCAGAGTGGCGCAGCGGAAGCGCGCTGAGCCCATAACCCAAAGGTTGGTGGATTGAAACCATCCTCTGCTAGGTGTACTTTGGTTTTTACACCTTGCTTTACCACATGGGCCAACCGTTGGCCATAGCCCTGTAAGAGAAAGTGTCATTAGGGCCTTGCTATAATAGAGATAGTAATGTAACCATTTCAACTAATGTACCCTTCTTAAACTTAAAGGTTATATACAAACGTAAGCAGAGTGGTGCAGCGGAAGCGTGCTGGGCCCATAACCCAGAGGTTGATGGCTCGAAACCATCCTCTGCTAGGCATGATTTCATTTTTGCACCTCACTTTATCGCATGGGCAAAACGGTTTCCATAGCCTTGTAAGAGAAAGTGTAATAAGGGCCCTGCCGTAACATAGATATTAGGGTAGCTAAGACTACTCCTGGGCCTTTCTTGTAGTTGAAGAGATGAGTGAACTGTGACACCACACTTAAAAAAAAAAAAAAAAAAAACACAGCCAACAGAGAAGCTTCCCCATATTGGAGCATTGGATTTGGTAAAGTCTTAAGCCAATGTGTTGTAAGACACAAGTAAGCTTTAGGTTAGCAGGAATGGTTGCATGGCCACCTAGCTTTTCATCCTTCCCACCCTTGCCCTGGAATCTTCCAGACTTCAAATTGCTGACCTTTGCTGTGTGTGTGTTACACCAGCATCATCCAGGGGGGCACATCATCTTGCTGAAGTCTTGAATTTAAGCCTGTAAGCAGTATCACCATGTGTCCCACTGCTTTCATCTAGCAAATTAGGCAAATAAGCAAGCTCATTTTTTTCTTGGCTTGGCTTTTTTCTTGGCTTCAGCATGTAGCGTTGGTGGTACAGTGGTGAGCATAGCTGCCTTCAAAGCAGTTGACTTGGGTTCGATTCCCGATCCAATGTATGTAAGCTGGCTTTTGACATCCTACAAATCCCTGCAAGACAAGACAAGACAGGAGGGGAGGAGGAAGAGGAGGAGAAAAAAAAGCACAAGAACAAGATTAGCTCTCAAAAGAGCTGTTGTGGGTTGCCATTTTAGGAATAACAATCAGCCAGGAGCAAGCTAAGAAGCTTACAAGAGCCTAACTAATCTTTCCCTATTAGAGTCTGCCAGCAGCTTTCCCTTCACTAATTACTACAGGGACACGAACGACTAAAATTTCCGGAGCTTCCTACTTTATGTAAGGGGTGGGGTGGCTCCAGGAGATAGTGTAGACTGATTGGCTACAACGGGCCTGTTGACTGTGAAGTAGAGGGTCAAAGTTGACCCTAATGGTGCACTATGGGGGCGAACCGAACTTCCGGGAAAGTTTGCGTCCGCACGCGATCGCGAACCACCCAAAGTTCGCCTGGAATAGTTCGCCGGCGAACTGTTGGGCCATCTCTATCAGCCATAAACCGGCTTTATCCTGCGCCAAGTCTCCCGATTTTATATGTATCGCCAGGGAGAGCCCAGGCCTACCACCAATAGGGATGCTCGTCGGATTCCGCGGAATGGAGATTTACGCGATTCCGGTCGGAAATTGGCAATTCCATTCCGTTGAGCAGAATGGAAAAGCTATAGCGCTAATCGGAAATAGCGGAATTTCTATGCGGAATTCCATCGGAATTTAATCAGAAGCATGTAAAAGCTGCATTAGCCAATCAGAAGGGATAGACCCATCACAGAAGCTTAAAACATGATGATTTCTGCATTAAAAATGGAAATTCTGCACCAATTAGAGTCTTAACAAAAATCAACCAATCCTACGTTAGCAACCATCTCCTAGCTACCTATCATCAGCTATCCCACCTATTTTGTATATAAGAGAGGTGTGACAGTCACAAAGCTTGTGGGTTTCAGTCTGGTGTTGGAGAGAGGAGAGACAGACCCATATTCAGGGGTGCCTCTAGCCATCTTGTCACTCCAGGCGAGAAAACCTGTGGCGCCCCCCCCCTGTAATGCAGCAGCATTTCACCAGAAAATAATCATAATATGTTGCCGTTTCACTGGAAAATAATTGTATTGCGTCAGCGTTTCACCACAGTCAGTAACATGACTGTACTCTGTAAAGTGCTGCAGAAGATTTCAGGGCTATATAAATACATAATATTAATATGGAAGGACATTAGACTATGACTATGGTAGGGATTAGATTGTGAGCTCATCTGAGGACAGTCAGTGACATGACTATGTATTCTGTAAAGTGCTGCAGAAGATGTCGGTGCTATATAAATACATAATAATATTATGGTAGGACATTAGGCTGTGATCATGTTAGGATTAGAGTGTGAGCTCCTCTGAGGACAGTCAGTGACATGAGTATGTACTCTGTACTGTGCTGCAGAAGATGTCAGTGCTAGATAACTACATAAAAATAATAATATGGTATGACATTCGACTATGACTATGGTAGAATTAGATTGTGAGCTCCTCTGAGGACAGTCAGTGACATGACTATGTACTCTCTAATGTGCTGCAGAAGATGTCAGTGCTATATACATACATAATAATAATATGGTAGGACATTAGACTATGACTATGATAGGATTAGAGTGTGAGCTCCTCTGAGGACAGTCGGTGACATGACTATGTACTCTGTAAAGTGCTGCAGAAGATGTCAGTGCTATATAAATACATAATAATAATATGGTAGGACATTAGACTATAACTATGGTAGGATTAGAGTGTGAGCTCCTCTGAGGATAGTCAGTGACATGACTATGTGCTCTGTAACTATGTAAAGACAGATAACATGACATGACAACAACATTATGAAATAAATGCATTATAATCTTTGAGAGCCTGAGCTGAAGCTCGGGTTCACAAAGAGATACTTAGCCAAAGAGAGGGAAGCCTCAGGATCTTATTGAGCTTTTGAGGCTTCATTCAGCGCCGTCTGCTCTCCCACTACCAAGTGCAGACTCCCTACACATCATGCTATACATGTGCGTCTCCAACTTGCTGCACATGCGCAGTGGCTGCGCTGATGCCAGAAGAGGAGAGGAGCTGCGCATGGCAAGGGGGACCGCAGAACTCTGAGGGAAGCCTCAATAGAATCCTGAGGCTTCCCTCTCTTTAGCGAAGTATCTTTTGAACCCAGCTTCAGTTTAGGTACACTAATACAGGGCAATAAACAAGTTATTTAAAGGAATACTTAAGTCTGATAAAAAAAAAGACTTTTACTCACCCGATGCTCCCCTCAGCCCCCTGCAGCTGAACGGTGCCCTCGCCGTGTTCCTTCCGATGCGCCTGGTCTCGCCGGCAGCCATTTCCGGTTTGGCCGTCACCGGTCGACAGGCTGGGAACGCGGCTGACCGCAATAGCGCTCTCTATAATGCTATTGCGGCTGGGGACGCGGCTAATATATAGAGAGCGCTATTGCGGTCAGCCGCATTCCCAGCCTGTCGGCCGGTGACGGCCAAACCGGAAATGGCTGCCGGCGAGACCAGGCACATCGGAGGGACACGGCGAGGGCACCGTTCAGCTGCAGGGGGCTGAGGGGAGCCCAGGGTGAGTAAAAGTCTTTTTTTTTTTAATCAGACTTAAGTATTCCTTTAATGAGATAAAGGAAAGTGAGAAAAATAAGTGAAAGACACAGCAGACTAGGAGAGAAGGCATGGAGATAGAGGGACAGTAGGAGATGGCAGAGAAAGATGCAGGGAAGTGGGAGAGTGTGATAAAAGAGGTGAGGTACAGGAAACATAGATTGGGGGGGGGGCAATACATAGGTAGGAGGGAGAGATGCCAGAAAATGGAGAGTCAGAGTGAGTGTGGGAGAGACAGATGTGTCTCACCCCAGGTGGTCCTGTTTCACAGGGTCAGATTGCAGCACTGGGAGGGGGTACATAAGGAGGGAGGGGGATGGAATATATGGAGCCAGAGACAAGCAGGACCATCACAGGAAATTCAGACACAGGATCGTTTCAGCCAGCCATGATTACAGTTTATTTAAACTGTGCATGTACCTTCTAAGGTGCTTCCCTGCTCCTGTCCCTATGGCTGCCATCGTTGTCACTAGGATGCAGAGGATTGCTGGCAAGATGGAGCACACAGCAAGACACAGCTGATCTCTCCTACTTCCTGACATCATGCTCCCCGTGGTGCAGCTGTGTCCCACAGGCAGCCCTGTGATGGTATCCGTGCATATTGTCACTGATGCCTGAAACTTTGAAACTCCCCGGGAATGAGAGGGGGCGGGCACACAATCAGCCATAGAGCAGGAAGCTCTCTGATGCTCTCTATGTGTGCCACATCCTTCCCCCTGGGCGGAGCAACGGCACTCTCTTGTGCTATGTGGATCAGCTCCGTTCCTGGCTGCCCTTCTATGATGCGGGGCGGGGCGGGGGTTAGCTTCTCCGTGCAGCCAGGCTGGTTGTCTCTTTCTCCTCCTTCGTTGCCGGTGCTTAGTTAATTATGCGGCAAGAAGAAGAGCAGCCGGCAGATGATACCGCTGAGCTCCCGCGGTTTAAAGGGGCCATGCCAAGGGAGCATAAATGACAGAAAAGTGCGCCTTTGAACTGGATGGCGCTCTAGGCAGATTGCTGTAGTGCCAGTGCCCAAAGGCGGCCCTGCCCATATTAGTTGTTTCAACATAAAACAATAGTCTTTTTAAAGACTGTATATAAAACAAAAGTCTTTTTAAAGACTGTGAGAGAAAATTATATTGAGTGTGTGCTATTATTAATAGCAGCTAGGTGTATTTGTGAGAGAGTGACAGTAAATTGTTAGTTTGAGTGATAAATTGTAGTGTAGTGTGCTAGTAGTTGCTGTGTGGAGAGGGTTAGACGGAACTAGCCAGGCCGCAGGCTTAGTGTTTGACAGAATGAGAGAGGTGATTGATTAGCTGAGTGTAGTGCACGTTTTTTTGTTTTGTTTTCCAAGTTCATTTTTTTGTTTTTGTTTTATTTTCTTTATTTCACCCCCTTATTTTCTTATGTTTTTTATTTCAAGTTCGGTGGATTTATTTTACTTTGGTTCGGTCGCTCATACCCCTCCCCCAATTAAGTTTTTGGCCCCAAAAGAATGTAGTTGATTATTTTGATCAGGAACCCTCTACCCAGTGTGAGGAACTTGAAGCTAGCGGCAGCAGCACCAGTAGTGGCCAGGTTCCTCATGACCAGAACCCGACCGCAGCTGCTTCTCTTGACGAGGTTTCTTCCTCCCAGTACTCTCCTCCAGAATTAAAGCACACCTATGTCGATGAGAGAGATGTGCAGAAGGATTGGGATGAGGCATTGGAGGAGACCATGGGACCAAGGTCCCAAGAAGTGGTGGGTTCTGTGGTGACAAATGGCCCCTGTGTTTTCTTCATCCAGTATCATCACCAATCTACATCACCTGTTTTGTGGCCAGGTGGAGGGTCCAGAAAAGTCACTTATGGGTTCCAGTGATTTGGTTGAACTGGATGATGTTTTGGATGATGAGGTGCCTGAGCCACTGTGGTTGCCATCTGGTGACTTAGGCACTAGCAGGCGTGAGCAGCATGGAGAAACAGAGCAGATGGCTGGCCAGCAGTCTGCAAGTGCTTTCCCATCTGTCAGTACCCACCAGTCCAATGCTGAGCATTAACGTGCTAGAACAAGTCGCACCACTGCTCCACGTGCACGTACGTCCCCTGCATGGAACTATTTTACTGTTCCGGAAGAGGAGGAATCCAGGGCAGTCTGTTCTGTGTGCCGTAAATCAGTGAGCAGAGGCAAATCGGGCAGCGGGTTCGGCACTTCAGGGCTGATAAGCCATCTGCGCAACCATAAGCCATCTGCGCAACCACCATAGACTGGAGTTTGAATATGTAAAGAATTACAATAAGATGGGTGGAGGAAAAGCAGCAGCAACAGGCCCCTCCTCTTCTTTTTCTAGTCGTCCTGTCCCTATCCAACCTGCTCAGTCCCATTCTACTTCAAATCCCTCTCCATGCCAGGCTGGAAGAGGACTCCAGACCTCGGCAAGCACCTCATCAACGCCCTTGTTGGTTTCCTCTGAATCACCAGTGTTCCAGCATCAGGCCTCTGTGCAAGAAATGTTGCGGAGGAAGCGGATGCTCCCTGCAAATGATCTGTTCGTTGTAAAAAATAATGCGCTCCTGGCAAGGCTGTTTGGCCAACATCAGCTGCTGCTGCTCTACCAGTTTGTGGACTGTGCCCCCTTCCGCAGACTGATGAACAGTGTTGCTCCACAATGGCGGATCCCCAGCCACCATTATTTTGCCAGGAATGCTATCCGTGCCCTTCACCAGCACATTGTGGAGTGTGTCGGCCCGTCTATGGATCACACTGTCGGTGGCAAGGTGCACTTCACTATGGAGGGCTGGAGCAGCAGGCATGGGCAGGGAAAGTATCTAACTTTTACCACCCATTGAGTCACCCTCCATGGGGTGGGATCTGGGGCATCTCAGTTGGTGGTGCCACCACATGGGTTGAAGGCGAGGCCTGTTCTACTTCCCTCTACTACCTGTTCTGTCCAAGGCCAGTCCGCCGTTGCCGAACCTCCCAGCAAGTGGTCCCACTCCTACACTGGTCTGCAGCACCATCAATGCCAAGCGGTGCTGAAACTCGAATCCATGGATGAGAAAAGGCAAACCGGATCTGTAATCCTTGCAGCCTTACAGGATCAGATTCGGCAGTGGCTTTCCCCCCCGAAAACTGGAGACAGGTGTAGTGGTATCTAATAATGGTGCCAACATGCTGACCGCCATTTCTTACCTTGCTTGGCCCATGTCTTCAACCTTGTAGTCCAGAAATTTCTATGAACTTTTGATGGGTTGAAGGACGCTGTGGCCTCAGCGCGAAAAGTGCCAGCCCACATCTGTCGCTCCGCAACCGCCACCGCTACCTTGAAACTGCTGCAGCGCCGCCATAGCCTGCCGCAGCACAGACTTATTTCTGATTGTCTGACGCGGTGGAACTCCACCCTCCACATGCTGGAGAGGTTGTGGGAGCAGCGAATGGCGGTCAGGCTATACCTTTCTCAAACATCTTCCTCCAGAATAGGGCCACTGAACTACGTTACTGGGGACCAGTGGCAGCTCATTGGACAGGTCTGTAAAGTGTTGGAGCCATTTGAGCAGGCAACAAAAAAATTGGTCAGTGAGGAGCACTGCAGCATATCAGAAGTGCTCACTATTGTCTTCATGCTGGACCAGGCTCTTGACAAAGTGCTCAGACAGGGGGAGGAAGCCCTACTGAACAGTGGTCAGTCAAGTGGGGGAGTGAACATGCTCAAGTCCTGGATGAGGAGGCAGAACTTGTGGAAGCGGAAGTGCCCATTGTCCGGGGGTGGGAAAAAGATTCTGATGTGGAGCTGGAGCATGATGACAGTTCTGACAGCCAGGAAGAGGTAATGGCAGACATCTCTTCCCTATGGCTGCGCATATGCTCCAGTGCCTCTATAAGGACCCGAGATTAAAACTCTAAAATCAAGGCTCGACATGTGGGTGGCGACCATCTTAGATCCCCGGTGCAAGGGGAAAATGCGGCAGTTCATACCCCCCTCCCAAGCAGATGACAGGATGAGCCACATCCGGGATGCCCTCCTTCGTTGGGTAGAAGATGCGTTTCCTGAACCTGTACCCGGGCCCAAGCTACCAAGCCTCATCATACTCAGCAAAGGTCTGGTGGTCCCACTCCCAGCAGCAGCACCAATAGCCAATCTGTGAAACTGCTATAGTATGTTGAAGGAATTTTATCAGCAAATGCACATACAATGTGGACATACTAATGTTCATAAAAATGAACGAGTCCTGGATCAGTGATAATTACAAGGCCCCTCTCACTGATTCATGATGAAGATTAGACAGACTAAATTAAAATGTTGCTGTAATGACTGCCGTGGAAACACCTCTTGGTCCCATGGTCTCCGACAACTCCTGCTGCTCTAAAAATAATTGTGATGACCGCTGTGAAACCACCTGTAGGTCCCATGGCCTATGACAACTCCTGCTGCTCCCCAAAAAAAAATTGTAATGACTGCCGTGGAACCACCTCTAGGTCCCATGGCCTACGACAACTCCTGCTGCTCCAAAAATAATTGTGATGACTGCCGTGGAACCACCTCTAGATCCCATGGCCTACGACAACTCCTGCTGCTCCCCAAAAAATTGTAATGACTGCTGGGAACCACCTCTAGGTCCCATGGCCTACGACAACTCCTGCTGCTTCCAAAAATAATTGTGATGACCGCCGTGAAACCATCTCTAGGTCCCATGGCCTACGACAACTCCTGCTGTTCCCAAAAAAACTGTAATGACTGCCGTGGAACCACCTCTAGGTCCCATGGCCTACGACAACTCCCGCTGCTCCAAAAATAATTGTGATGACTGCCGTGGAACCTCCTCTACGTCCCATGGCCTACGACAATTCCTGTTGCTCCCCAAAAAATTGTAATGACTGCTGGGAACCAACTCTAGGTTCCATGGCCTACGACAACTCATGCTGCTCCAAAAATAATTGTGACGACCGCCGTGAAACCACCTCTAGGTCCCATAGCCTACGACAACTCCTGCTGCTCCCCTCAAAAAAATTGTAATGACTGCCGTGGAACCACCTCTAGGTCCTATGGCCTACGACAACTCCTGTTGCTCCAAAAATAGTTCTGATGACTGCCGTGAAACCACCTCTAGGTCCCATGGCCTACGACAACTCCTGGTGCTCCCAAAAAAATTGTAATTTAAATGGAGAATTTTACAGACCACATTGCATCTACCCAAAAACACAATAATAACAATAGCTTTAATAAATAGTGCCCAAAAAAGACTAGTCTAATTGTCAAAAGTGAAAGGGTGAGGGTTTTTTTTATCATTGTTTTCTGTAAAACCCACTGTTTAAATAATCCTAGTCTATTTTCAGGTATTCCAGTCCAGTAATTTTGCTTGAACACAATCCTGTATTTGATAGTGCATTTTTTATAGCATATGAAACTTTAATCACCTTCTCTTATTTCCACTCAGGTCTGCTTTATGAGACCTAGTAAATGCTGACATTTTCCAGCTTGTTGGCAAAGATGGCAGCTTAAGAAATAACACAGGTCTACCAATTTACTAATCATACCAATCATCCAAGATGTTTTTGTTTTTTTTACTTGAATAACATGAATAATACTACTGGTGGAATGTTTTTTTTTCTTTCTTTTTACTGATGACCTCAATATCCCAAAATGTTAGATTATATGCTGAAACAATCATCATGGGGCCTGGAACCCACTAGAAAGCACAAAACGCTATCCCAATCGCTAGCGATTTGTGATGGTGTTTTGCAAATGATTTTGGGTGTGATTTCCCTTCTCCTATTCAATTCATTAGAATGGAAACGCTCCCAAAATGCTGCATGTTCTGTGATTGCAATTTCCTTAATCGCATTTGCTCTAATGGAATCTGTCCCATCCATGTACATTGGCAGAGCATTTAGGGAAATTGCTAGCGATTGAAAGTGCCCCCTAAATGCTCAAGAAACGCTCCAGTGGGTTCCAGGCCTCAAATAGGTTTAATTTAAAAATAAATGTGTGTATTAGCGCATTATAAATGTACATGTATAACGCAATACTACTTCACCACAGTTCCAGTGGAGACTGATCACGCGTATTATGAATATCTAAGCACAGTAGCTCTATGGGGTGTATAAAATACCTCCCCAGTGTAAGTAACGTCTTCTGTAATAATGTCCGGTCCGTTCTGGGGTGAGAAGGAGTCCTTCAGACAGTAGATAAATCAAAGCTCACGCGGAGATGCCAAGTCCGTCTCCTTCCACATTCGCCGGTAGTGACATCACTGCCTGCGTTCCAAGTGCGTACCAGGCGTATGTCGGCTAGCTCTAGATCTTCATGTCAATATTCCTGAGATGGGATCCCTGTGCCATGTGACCACCAAGGAAGTCGTCCATCATTTTGACTTGTCTGAGCTCGATCAGCTGTGTGTGTGTGTGTGTGTGTGTGGGGGGGGGGGGGGGGTTAAATAGCTGTATTTAGATCATAAGACGCAGTGACTTTTTCTCCCGACTTTTGGGGGAGAAAAAGTATGTCTTGCGGTCCGAAGAATACGGAAGTAAAAATTTTTTCAGTTCTGAACGAATACGCTAGCTAAAAAAATTTCAGTTCTGAACCTAAAACTTTACACATGTGCAGTATGGCAGGAGGTGTTAACACTGTCTTGTCACCGCCTCTGGTCGCTGTGCTCCATTTTACATTTCAGCTCTCCATTACTTCCTTCTTACATAAGAGCTCACTAACCGTGAGTGTGTGTGTGTTTGGGGGAGTGGAGCAACTGCCATTCCAGATAGAAAGATCCTCTCCCTGTGATAAGGCATTACGTGCTGCGGGCGATGTGGTGATTAATCTCTTAGGACCCCTGCAGTGCCGAGGACACATGCACAGTACGGAGTCTGTGTGAGGGAAAGGAGTTGGGGTGGGCTCACTGAGAGCCAGAGACGCTGTAGAGATTAAACACCACATCACCAGTAGCATGTAACTCCTTATCACAGGGCGAGGATCTTTCTAGCTAGAACACCAGTCCCCCCCCCCCCCCACTTGGTTGTTGAGCTCTTCTGACCTCCGTGACTTAGTTGTGTCTTCCCATCCCCCCAGCTGCAGCAATGGGTGCTGTCACCCACTACTTAACATTTCGCCAGCCATTGACTTTTTGTTTTGACTTTTTCAATTATTCATTTATTTATTCTATAACGGACATTAAAAATACATAGTATAAAAATATATTGTACAAAAGCTAGAAAGCAGTAGCATGTCTCTTAATGCTAATAACAAATAAAGCATTTCAACATTTACTTTTTTTTTTTTTTATAACTTGGACCTCTTGTGCACATTATTTATTGTATTAACTAAAATCCGCTATTTTTGCCTTAGTGCCCCTTCAAGGAAGTACTGGAACTAGATGTGGAGTCTAGCATCCAGTCGCAAAGACAAGGGTGAATTAACACCCCTTGCTATGCTGTGCACATGTAAAAAGTCAGGTTCAGATTGGAAGAATTTGGAACAAAGTTAAGAATTCGAATAACTGAAACATGCCAACACTATTAAGTATACCACAGCCATCTGTAATTTAACCACATTTAACCACTTTACCCCCGCGCGTACGTATTTCTCCGCCCCTTTTTCCATCCTTTAAAAACCAGGGACGGAGAAACACGTACTTTCCGCGTTCCCGACGCTGTCCGCGCTCCCGCTCGTAAACACGCCGCCCGCCGCTAGTAAACACGCCGCCGCCCGCTCGCCCGGAGATCAATGAACGGGAAAATCCATTCCCGTTCGTTGATCTAAGCCCCACAATGACCCGCTGCTCTCCTATGGGCAGCGCGATCATTGTGAGAAGAAACTCACGTGTCCAGCCTCCTTATTCTTCCTCCAAGCTTCCGGAAGGAGGCTTGGAGGTCGCAATAAAGCAAAAAGTTACTGTGGCCATCTTGTGGCCAAATAGTAAACTACACCCTACACATTTTTCACATACAAATAAATGACTTTTACACAAAAAATTAACTCATTACCTCCCACACTCCCCATTTTTTTTTTTTTTGTAATTAAAAAAAAATTCAAAAATTTACAATTAAAAAAAATACATAATTAGTTACCTTAGGGACTGAAATTTTTAAATATTTAAGTCAAGAGGGTATAACACTGTTACTTTATAAACTATGGGCTTGTAATTAGGGATGGACGCAAAACTGAAAAAAATGCACCTTTATTTCCAAATGAAATATTGGCGCCAAACATTGTGATAGGGACATAATTTAAACGGTTTTATAACCGGGACAAAAGGGCACATAAATTTCATGGGTTTTAATTACAGTAGCATGCATTATTTAAAAACTATAATGGCCGAAAACTGAAAAATAATTTTTTTTTCCCCACATTTTTCCTATTTTCCCATTAAAACACATTTAGAAAAAAATAATTCTTGGCATAATGTCCCACCTAAAGAAAGCCTAATTGGTGGCGGAAAAAACAAGATATAGTTCATTTCATTGCGATAAGTAATGATAAAGTTATAGACGAATGAATGGAAGGAGCGCTGAAAGGTGAAAATTGCTCTGGTGGTCAGGGGGTAAAACCCCTCAGTGGTGAAGTGGTTAATATCCATTTTTTTCCTATCATAATTTTAAAATTGATTTTCTCAAAAGTTACAAAGTTTAAAAAAACAATTACTTGTTCCCACTATTTTCCATAGCATACCTTGCATTAAACCTGATGGTATCGCATATGGGGGATTTGCTATTAACCACGGAATTTGGTGCCATTGGCTTTAATACTATTTTACAAAATTGGCATGCTGAAATTTCATGGATCCAACAGAAGAAATTCTTCTGAGAACATCTGTGTTGATTTTGCTCATCCCTTGTTTCAATACAGTACTTAATTTCAGAATCAGAAACCCCTTATTCACCACGTATGCAAAATTACGTACCTGGAATTGTTTTTGGTACACATGGCAATGGCAGTTGTGTATAAGACAGACGCCATGTCAACGCCATGTGCTGTCAACGCCTTGTTGACAGCATTAGAAATGATCATGAAACAGGCATAAGAAGCATACACTCAGAGCAAAGCGGACATACAAGAACTCTAATAGCTAGAGTGTGGGGCCAGTTCTGCACAGTTTGGAGTGGGCGTCTCTGTAATAATAATGCTGTCCAGAGACTGTGACCTGTCGAGGGGGCTGGAGTTCAGTAGGAGTACAGCCTGGGGGAAGAAGGTGCTCCTGTGCCTAGTGGTTTCGGAGGGGATGGCCCTAAAATACAGTGGCCTGATGGGAAGAGTTTGAAGAAGAGACTGCCTGGGTCGGAGGACAGTATATAGCCTGACATTTACTAGTGTGTTACAAAAACACAGACTGTACCAAAAAAAAGTGTTTTATAATATAAAAATCATTTTTTGACACTTTTTTGTGCACACCTCCCAACTTTTTCATATGAGAAAGAGGGACACTTAAGCCACGCCCTGCCACACCCATAATGAACCCCCTGACACACCCCCAGTCACATATACTATAAATATTTCATAAGAAATATAAGTTGTTTAATAATTCAAACCATACTGGTCCTTTCTATCCTGGTTCATTTTCCTTTATAATAACACTAGCTGATTGCCCGGCGTTGCCCGGGTATGTATTTGGCTGGTGTTAGCTCCGCCTACTTTTTCTAACCCTAACACACAATTACTCACTGACCAAGTTTGTGAGCTTTGCGGTCTTTGGTATCAATAATCTGCTTTGAAATGAAACAAATCTGATTGGCTGTGTGTGGCTCCACCCCCTTTTCTGAATTTGAACCCCAGTCACCCAATAACCAACTGTACCAGGTTTGAGGCCTGTGCCATTAACAGTTCAAGAATGGTAGCAATTAAATATTCCCCTTGAAAAGCAACAGGTGAAGTTTGATTCACTTTTGTAGGCTCCACCCACTTTTCTGAATATTAATCCCAGTCACCCAGTGACCAACTGTGCAAAGTTTAAAAACCCTGCTATTAACAGAATGGCTGCAGTATACATTTTCCCAGTGAAATTTGTATTTGTCTCCACCCACTGATGACCCGGCGTTGCCCGGGTATGTATTTGACTGGTGTTGGCTCCGCCCACTTTCTAACCCTAACACTCAAACACTCAATGACAAAGTTTGTGAGCTTTGGGGTCCTTGGCATCAATAATTTGTATATTCCCATAGAAATTAAACAAATCAGATAGGCTGTTTGTGGCTCCACCCCTCTCCAGCATTTGAACCCCAGTCACCCAATGACCAACTGTAGCAGGTTTGAGGCATCTACTATTAGCAGTGTGAAAATGGCAGCAATTTAAATATTCCACTTGAAAATCAACAAGTGAATTTTGATTGGCTATTATAGGCTCCACCCACTTCCCTGAATATTAATCTCAGTCACTCAGTGACCATCTGGGCAAAGATTAGGAACCCTGAAATAAACAGTGTAAGAAGGGCTGCAGTTTACACTTTCCCAGTGTAATTTGTTTTGGCTCCGCCCACTTTTTGTAACCTGGACACAAAGTCACTACTCAATGCCCAAGTTTGAGAGTTTTGGGGGTCCTTGGCATCAATAATTTGTATTTTCCCATGAAATGAAACAAATCTGATGCACTGTTTGTGGCTCTGTCCCCTTTTCTGAATTTGAACCTCAGTGACCCAATGACCAACTGTACCAGGTTTGAGGCTTGTGCCATTAACAGTGCAAGAATGGCAGCAATTTTTATATTCTCCTCGAAAAGTGACATGTGATTTTTGATTGGCATTTTTAGGCTCCACCCACTTTTATGAATATTAATCCCAGTCACCCAGTAACAATTAACTGTGAAGAAGGGCTGCAGTTTACAATTTACCAGAAAAATCTGTTTTTAACTCCACCCACTTTTTGTAACCTTGACACACAGTCACTACTCAATGACCAAGTTTGTGAGCTTTTGGGTTCCTGGCATCAAAATTGTGCTAATGGAAGCAGTTTATCCAGCAAAGAAATCTGGCTGTTTTTGGCTCCGCCCATTTACTAAATTTGAACCCCGAACACTTAACAACTGACTGTAGCAGGTTTGAGGCCTCTGCTATTAACAGTGTGAGAATGGCTGCAGTTTCAATATTCCCCTTGAAAATCAATAGGTGAATTTTGATTGGCTGTTGTAGGCTCCACCTACTTTTCCGAATATTAATCCTAGTCACCCAGTGACCAACTGTGTGAAGTTTGAGAACCCTGTCATTAACAGTGTAAGAAAAACTGCAGTTTACATTTCCCCATGTAAAAAGTTAGTTGTTTTTGGCTCCACCCACTATTTCTAATCTTGACATACAGTCACTTAATGACCAAGTTTATGATGTTAGGCCTCTGCCATTAAGAGAGCATGAATGGCAGCAATGTAAATATTCCCCTTGAAAATCAAAAGGTGAATTTTGATTGGCTGCTGTAGGCTCCACCCACTTTTCTGAATATTATATCCCAGTCACCCAGTGGCCAACTGTGTCACGTTTGAGAACCCTGCCAATAACAGAATGGCTGAAATCAATCTAACAAATCTGATTGGCTGTTTGTGGTTCCACCCCTTTAGTGAATTTGGACCCCAGTCATCCAATGACTGACTGTATCAGGTTTGAGGCCTCTGCCACTAACAGTGTAAGAATGGTAGCAATGTGAATATTCCCCTTGAAAATCAATAGGTACATTTTGATTGGCTGTTGTAGGCTCCACCCAGATTTCTGAATATTCATCCAAGTCACCCAGTGGCCAATTGTGTAAAGTTTGGGAACCCTGCAATGTAAAAAATGAAGTCGTTGGCACCGCCCACTTTTTTTCTAACCTTGACATACAGTCACTCAATTATCAAGTTTATCAGCTTTGGGGTCCTTGGTATCAATACTTTGTATATTCCCATTGAAAAATAAACAAATCTGTCTGTTTGTGGCTCCGCCCCCTTCCTGAATTTGGACCCTAGTAACCCAGTGACCAACTGTACCAGGTTTGAGGCATCTGCTTTTACCAGTATAAGAGAATGGTAGCAGATGAAATATTCCCTTTGAAAATCAAAAGGTGAATTTTTATTGGCTGTTGTAGGCTCCACCCACCTTCCAAAATCTTAATCTGTCAACCAATGACCAACTGTGCAAAGTTTGAGAACCCTGCCATTAACGGTTTAAAAATGGTTGCAGTTTATATTTTCCCAGTAAAAGTTCTTTTGGCTCCGCCCACTTTTTGAAACCTTGACACACAGTCACTCAATGACCAAGTTTGTGAGCTGTCAGGTTCCTGGCATCAAAAATGTGTGAATGGAAGCAGTTTATCCACCAAGGAAATCTGATTGGCTGTATGTGGCCCCGCCCCTTTAGTGAATTTGGACCCCAGTCACCCAATGACCGACTGTAGCAAATTTGAAGCCTCTGCCATTAACAGTGTAAGAATAGCAGCAGTTCAAATATTCCCCTTGAAAATCAATAGGTGAATTTTGATTGGCTGTTATAGGCTCCACCCATTTTCTTGAATATTAATCGCATTCACCCAGTGACCAAGTGTGGCAAGTTTGAGAACCCTGCGATTAACAGTCTAAGAATGGCTGCCGTTTACATTTACCCATTTAAAATGAACGGCTGAAATTTGATTGGCTGTTTTATGCTCCACCCCCTTTTCCTGGATTTGCAACCTCGGTCACCAAGTGACCAACTGTGCCAAGTGTGGGGACTCTGGCTTGATTACTGTGAGAATGGCAGTCTTTTACATTTTTTCCATTGACTTGAATGGGTGGAATCTGATTTGCTGTTTTTAGCTCCGCCCACGTGTGCAGGGGGGCCGCGAGACCCCCAGAACATATCATCCCAGGCAGTAAGGGATCTGTGTACCAAGTTTCGTTCAAATCGGTCAAGCCGTTTTCGCGTGATCGCGGCACATACACACACACACACACACATACACACACACACACACACACACACACATACATCCGATTTTATATATATAGATTTGAAAATAAGAAATGTATTATCGTATTTTTCACCATATAAAATGCTCTGGAATATAAGACGCACACAGCTTTAAAGGGCAAAACCAAGGGGGAAAAAATATACTAAACCTGAAGCATCCATGTTCCAGAGCATCTTGTAGATGTTCTCCCCAATTGGTATCCTTCTGTGTTAACTTCTGTCCCCAGGAGTCCCCCCAGATGTCCCTTTCTGTACCCAGGTGTCCCCTTCTGTCACCAGGTGTCCTCCAGGTGTCCCCTTCTGTCCCCAGGTGTGCCCTTCTGTCCTCCCAGGTGTCCCCCTTCTGTCCCCAGGTCCCCCCTTCTGTCCTCAGGTGCCCCCCCTCCTGTCCTCCTAGGTGTCCACTTCTTTCCTACAAGGTATCTCCTTCTGTCCCCAGGTCCCCTCTTTTGTCCTCCTAGGTGTCCACTCCTGTCCTCTTAGGTGTCCACTTCTGTCTTCAAGTGCCCCCTCCTGTCCCCAGGTGTCCCCTTCTGTCCTTCCTGGTGTCCCGGCTAGCTCCCCTGTGTCCACGCAATGTCCCCGGTGTCTCTGCTTTCCTCCCTGTGTCCCCGCTACTTCCCCATGTCCCTGCTTAAAGTTCCTGGGTGTCCCTGCTTCATGTTTAAATGAATAAGTGTGTAGCTGCAGGCTCTTACATCTCCAGCAGCACCCACGGGGGTAACCGACCTCTTCATCGCCGCACTTCTCACTCTAGTGACCGCGGCTTGTACTGACACGTCATCAGTACAAGCCAACATTAAAGTGAGAAGTGCGGCAATGAAGAGGTCAGCTATCCCCGTTGCTAGAGAGGTAAGAGCCTGAAGCTACACATTTATTAATTTCAACGTGGAGCAGGGTCACCCAGGATCTTTAACAGGGACATGGGGAAAGTAGTGGGGACACGGGGAGGGAAGCGGTGACACAGGGAGGTAAACTTGGACATGGAGGATGTAGCGGGGACATAGGTAAGGTAGCGGGGACACCGGTAATGGAAGTGGAGGCGCAGGACAGAGCTGGCACACAGGAAGGGAATCCCTGATGTGGCGGCGTGTCGCGGTTCATATCTGCTGGCGTTTATGTCGGGGATTCTCTGCCTTTGCCGTATAAGACGCAGGGACTTTTTCTCCCCATTTTTGGGGAATAAAGGATGGGAATAAAGTTTAGAGCCAATTAAACACATTTTTTGTACATAAATCTGTACATCAGTCCTGAAAGAGGGACAAATGAAGAAAAAGGGAGAGAGTGAATAGGTTCCCAAAGAGGGACTAGTCCTCCAAAAGATGGACACTTGGGAGCTATGCTTTTTTGTGCATTATTGTGTTGAATATTTTTTTACAGGAAAGCAATAAAAAAAAATTAAAAAGTTTTTTGAAAGCTATGATTTTTAATCTAATGTATACATTAATTTTTGTGCAGTATACCACCTCCTATTTCAAGTATTTCTTTGCAAGTCACATTGCTGAGAAAAATAGCAGGGAGGCTGCTGTAGTTGTGGCAAAGGGCCCTTATTCAATCACCTTTTCTCCTAAGTTTTCTCCTAGAAGATAATTTTTCATTTTCTATTTAAAATACATTTTCAGCACTTTGCTATCAAATTACCCTGGCCCCTCAAGGAACATGCCATCTGCTACTAACAATAGCTTTTGTCTGAGGATAGGAGGACCAGAGAGAGGAAGCTGTGGGGTTTCCGGATCCACAAGAATCTGAATCTTGCCCATCATCAACACTTTTTGTGACACATTAATGCCTTTACTTTGGAGTGCTTTGATACGGACCATCATATAGACCACATGTACAATGCTAAAATGGGATAACTCCTGTTTGTGGTCATCAAATATTCTAATTCAAATTGACGGTGGTCTTCTTTGACTGTTGTTAGATTTATTTTTGTAACTGTTCTCTAGGTTTTATTTATAATCATATTTCAGATCTTTCTTTAAGACCTGCTAGTTCTATTAATTTATTAGACTTGGCCACACAATTATCACTATATATACGCTTTGAGTCCTGTGGGAGAAAGACGCTTTACAAATGATATTGTATTGTATTGTACTGTATCCAGTGGACTTAATAGTACAGCGAGCTAAATATGACAGTTGACATGGCTAGGAATAGGATGTGGCAAGTTGCATCTGTGGGCATGACATCCTCTAAGTAGTCCAATCTATATACCTACAGTAATGCATGAGAATATGGTAAGTAGAGTATGGTGAGTATGGTAAGTGCAAAAAGTCATGAATGATACATTTTTAATCCAGCAGTAAAGTAATACAAAATTGTGCCCTATTTACACATTTACTTACACTCAATGAGCAAAGAATATCATGAGTGTATTTTTTAGATGAAAGCACAATGACATTCACTTTAATGTCCCAAGAGAGTCATTGGTGGTCTTGCTCTAAGAAAACTTGGTATGCAAGAGCCAGACGTTGGCCTATTTAGCAATACTTTCTTAGGAATAATTGTGTTTTAGGTAGCACTAGCAATTCCCATAAACTTTAGGCAACATAATGTTGTTGGTGACTTTATAAAATGAAAGCTGTTGTTTATCACGTGTTATTTTCTGGCAACTGGTTGACTATTGTGTCTATGAATTGTTTTCCAACTTGGCTCCTAAGAATGTAAATACTTTTTCTTGTAATTTATTTTTAAAACATAAATCACTGTTAATCTTGCTGCATTTTAATAACTAGGACTTTCCCAAGCTAAATTCAGTTGAGCAGAATATCTTGTTTGAAGAGTATTATTTATGGTGTATCTCACATGCTCCCATATTAGGGAATATTTAAGCACATTTTTCTCTCCCATTTTGTCACTTCTGTTGGATGTAAATGCAATTGCTGTATAAAGGAATTTCATCAGTCTCTTTTTCAATATACTTAAAAAACATTTGTTTCTTCTTTCATGGTGATTAGTTGCAGAAAGAATTGCCAAGAATCATTATCGTATTTCTCCTAAAGTGACAAACCACTTTACAGAGTGTTTCTGCTGGCAGAATGTAAATAAATGACAATTTTCCAATGAAAAATGATGCGATTTGATGATCTCGTTTAGAAATGGCCGGAACCTCCGATTTTTGGTTCGCGAACCCACCGCGAAAGTTTGGTTTGCGCAAACTTTCGCGTACCGCAATAGACTTCAATGGGGAGGCGAACTTTGAAAACTAGAAAATTTTATGCTGGCCACAAAAGTGATGGAAACGATGTTTCAAGGGGTCTAACATCTGGAGGGGGGCATGGCGGAGTGGGATACATGCCAAAAAGTCCCGGGGAGAAGTCTAGCAGCGTTTTAAGAGCAGAAATCACATTGAATGCTAAATTGCAGGCCTAAAGTGATTTAAAACATCTTGCATGTGTATACATCAATCAGGGAGTGTAATTTGAGTACTGCTTCACACTGACACAGCAAACTCACTGTGTAACGGTAGTGACGGCCGTGCTGGACTGGTGCGCAACCATGCCAAGATTGCTCTTCCTCACTCAGTGATGTCAGGTAATTTCTGACTGCCTTATCAACTTTCGATGGTTCTTTCTCTACCATTGTTAAAGCTTACATCTATTTTTTTTTACATACTTGTTCTGCTTGCTGTTCAGTACCTGCATCGAGAATCTTTTATGGAGGGCAAGTCTGCCATTGCGAGTGACCACGGTTAATGCCCAGGAAATCCTGGTTCGATTCCGGTCTGGAGTGGGAGCCTAAGAAACGGCTACCACCACCACACATCCAAGGAAGGCAGCAGGCACGCTGTGGGCAAAGGAGCAGGAACGGCTACCACCACACATCCAAGGAAGGCAGCAGGCATGGCATGCACGTCCCAAGGTAGTGACCAAAAATAACAATACAGGAGGACTTTCGAGGCCCTGCTGTATATGAGATGAATCAACTTTAAATCCTTTAACGAGAATCTGTTATGGAGGGCAATTCTGCCATCCATTCAAGTTGTAGGTATGCACTGACTATCAGGTATAATACAATGTGCAGTCAAAGATGCAGTGAAAGGTATGCAGTGACGGCAAACAGCTGTTTGTGTACTGACAGCCGTGCTGGACTGGTGCGCACCATGACGAGAGTGCAAGTGATGGCGGCTTTCCAGCCCATATGGTCGCTGGGCTGAGGTAGCTGAATGACAGGACAGTGACTTCCAGCTGATCAAATTTGGTCTGTCCACAATGAAGCAACGACCTTATTATCTTTGGTACGCCACCCCCCCCCCCCAGACACTCATATAGACTGCGTGCACTCACGTAGGTAGGTGGGTGCACTGTGAACAACAGGTAGGTAGGTATATGCAGTAATGGGTATTACAATGTGCACCTGTCACACACAGACAGGTAGCGGACAGGCACAATGACACTGCCTGCACTCAACTCACGTAGGTAGGTGGGTGCACTGTGAACAACAGGTAGGTAGGTATATGCAGTGATGGGTATTACAATGTGCACCTGTCACACACAGACAGGTACCGGACAGGCACAGTGACACTGCGTGCGCTCAGCTCACGTAGGTAGGTGGGTGCACTGTGAACAACAGGTAGGTAGGTATATGCAGTAATGGGTATTTCAATGTGCACCTGTCACACACGCAGGTAGTCACTTAATGTGCTGGGCCTGGCACTGGCACACACAGTATGAATTATCAAGGCTGTCTATGCAACACGAGTGTCAGTGGGACACACAGAAAAAAAAATAGATCACAAGAACAAGATTAGCTCTCAAAAGAGCTGTAGTGGGGTGCTATTTTAGCAATAAGAATCAGCAAGGAGCAAGCTAAGAAGCCTACAAGAGCCTAACTAATCTTTCCCTATGAGAGTCAGCAGCAGCAACTGTCCCTTCTCTATTTACTGCAGGCACACGTGTGAGTATAATGGCCGGCGGTGCCTGCCTTTTATAAGGGGGGAGTGGCTCCAGGAGGGAGTGTAGCCTGATTGGCTACAATGTGCCTGCTGACTGTGATGTAGAGGGTCAAAGTTGACCCTAATGCTGCATTATGGGGGCTAACCGAACTTCCGGAAAAGTTTGCGTTAACTGGCGAATGCGAACCACCGGAAGTTCACTGGGAACCATTCGCCGGAGAACCGTTCGGGACATCTCTAATCTTGTTTTGCAAAGTGTTTCTTTTTTGAACAAAAAGGCTTTCATTGGGGAAAAACAATGGAAGTAGTAAATACATTCTCTGTTTGATAGAGGTGAGAGTGTAATTTGGCACCTCCAACAATTAATGTGAATTAATCTGAAAAATAAAAATCCAGGTGGTATCTCTGTCCCTAACATTTGTCTAAATTAAGAATGCCTGCTACTAATAACCTTTGATGAATATGCCTGGTAGACGAAGGCACACTTTTGTATATACTGTATGGTTTGGGGATGTCCTACAATTCAGCAATCCCCCCTAGTTTCTTTGGAGATTTGTTCACCTCTCACCCCTCAGCACTGCAGGTTAAAGGGAATCTAAACTGAGAAAGATATGGATTTTTCCTTTTAAAATAACACCAGTTGCCTGACTCTCCTGCTGATCCTGTGTCTCTAATACTTTTAGCCACAGCCCCTCAACAAGCATACAGATCAGGTGCTCTGACTGAAGTCAGACTGGATTAGCTGCATGCCTGTTTCAGGTGTGTGATTCAGCCACTACTGCAACCGCAGAGATCAGCAGAGTAGTCAGGCAACTGGTAATGCTTAAAAGGAAACATCCATATTCCGCTCAGTTAAGGTTTCCTTTAAAGGGACACTTAAGCCAGAAAAAAAAATGAGCTTTACTCACCTGGGGCTTCTACCAGCCCCCTGCAGCAGTCCTGTGCTCTCGCAGGACTCACTAATCCTCTGGTCCCCCGCTGTTAGCTAGTTTCATTTTTGCTGACAGGCCCACATTCCCGACTGCAATTAGCGATATTGCGGGCCGCAACGCGTACAAAAATACACGTTGCCGCATATCTATACGTTGATAACGCAATAGCACTAATTGCAGTCGGGAATGGGGAGAAAGCTACACGTGGCCAGTCCTGTCGGATTAGTGAGTGGCTGCGAGGGCACAGGACTGCTGCAGGGGGCTGGTAGTAGCCCCAGGTAAGTAAAACTCATTTTTTTTTCTGGCTTAAGTGTCCCTTTAAGGGCTGGTTCACACTACAAGTGCCTTTTAAGTCCCAGTGATTTGAAAAGCTCTTTGATTTTGTAATGCTGTGTATGTGTTCTCACTTGAACATTGTGTTTTTGTTTTTTTAATGTGTATGAGGCATCATCTGCAGACCTGAGGTAAAACCATATATCACGGGGAGTCCTGTTAGGTGAAGAGGTTTATCCAGTCTCCAGCAATCAGACCACAAATGTAGATCAAATAACTGAACTCTACCCTCAACTGGCATAAATCTCCAAATGTTCATTTTTATTCCATATAATGGTTACACAGCATAACAAGGCCAGCACAACATTTCAGCCTGTGCACCATTTGTCAAGTGCCTCATACTGACATATAAAGATAATACATAGACATGGGAATCTCAACAAATGTGAGGGCGGGTACACTCTTAAACAACAATTAGCCCTTGCTAGGGTGTAGAGCAGCATATCATATTTAAAGGAAGGATCTGAGCCTGACATCTTCATTCAGGCCACCAGGTGATTGCTTCCCCAGTCTGTCCATACACCAGGATTCCCGCCTTAACAAAGTATTTCTTAGATCTCTCCCCTCCTGCGTATGTACAGTAACTAGAATCTGCCACCTCAATTGGATTTCATTGTGACCAGCTTCCCCAAAATGTTGAAAAAAAAGTGGATATTCCCTGTTTTTTATCAATATCCCACTTTTAGCTTTACAGTGGTTGCGTATATTGCTTTTGTAAGTCTAGTTTTTATTTCCCTAGTGGTCTGGCCCATACATATGCCAGGTCACAAGAGCACTTAATCAGGTAAATTTCTACCTTTGAATCACATTGCTAGGGAAGCACATTGGGGAGTTGGTCTATTAACAGGTTACTGCATTTGGCCTATTTATTAGGTTAAAAGTGTAGGTTGGGGAGTGGGCTTATGCGAGTATGTATGGTAAGTTGGAAAAAACATAAAGTTAACCGTTACAAAGGTCATATTACATGGTGACTTTCTGTAAAAGGGACAGTTAGTGACATGTATTGTTCTTTGTACTTTATAGTCAACACATGGTATGCATACCCCAGGGGGTACTCACACTTGTCATAGTCAAGCTATTAAGTTTTGAAATAAAAAAAAAATGATAAACCATATACAAATTAACCTGAAAAGTATTTATAGGGAGCAAAAGAATCAAGGAATGTTTTAAAAGCATTTATGTTCAATTATGAAGTACTCCTAAGCTATATATATGCATCAAGGGGTGCTTGAGATGAATTTACTCACAGCAAGGGGATACTTGGTCAGCTCAGTCATTAATAAAGGGGTACAAGCTGTACTAATGGTGAGAAAAATTGCTCTACAGCACTGTAGAAAACATCAATGTTTTATAAGCAGCAGTAATTATAATACTTTTATTCATTTTTTCTAAAATTGCTTTTAAAGAGTAACTGTCAGGCTGCAGAAGCTAATTTAAACCTCTATTCTCCTGTGTTAAACAGTTTCGAAGGAAGCCATAAAGCTATTAGTGAAGATAAAAATCTCAGTTACCTTTGATGTGTGCTTATCAGCAAGTCTGTTATAGAACCATAAGGACGCAAGCCGCAGACTAAACTGCAAAGCATTCTGGGGCCCTCCCCTCGGCTGCTAATGAGACGTTACAGGAGCTTCTAACGAGTCCAGCCCGTAGCACTGATAAATATCCGGGCAGAGTACACTGCAGGAGTCAGCTATTGTTCCTAGCCACATGGCTCATTAATATTCACTGAACACTGTGTTGTTCAAGTAGGAGCTTATCTGTGATCAGGAAGCAGGCAGGACATGACGACACATTTGACAGAAAAACATGGAGCCTGCCATGAGCTGTCAGGAGCATCTATCTCTGCATATACTATATACAAATTCTGTGAAGTACAAACGTGGACAGTGAAATGCATATGTAATGTAAGTACAGCCAATCTTTAGCTACTGATATATGTGTTTATTTTCTCTGAGACCTTATACCTAACAGCTCCTCTTTAAAAGAAGCAGTATACTTTTGACTTGCACCATCGAATACAACACAGATTCATATAAGCCTTTTCAGTGAAGTATAATTCTGAGCAGCCTGTGTATGATACTTGTCCTGACTCCTAAGCAAGGCAAAGCATCCTGCAGATCATTTATTATTTTTGAGATGCTTATCAACCATAAAACTAAAAGAATTGTTTTGAGCTATGGTTAAGGCTGGTTTTGGTGGGCTATTTAAGGAAGAAACGAGTCATTGCTTTATAAGGAAGACTAGGAAAGACTTAACTAATTCTCTGTCATATTAATATGATGAGCCAATTTGGAAAGGTCTGCTGCATTCAGCTGTTCGCTTTTATGTGAGCTTGTAAATTCTTCACAGGTACGGTAAAAAATAGATTTCAAGGTCTGGTACAAACCACTGATTTGCTGGCATGTCACAACCTGGATATACCTTTGTAGTGGTTTGTTATTAGTTTGGAGATCAGTCCACCCAAAAAACAATTGCTTCATTGATGTTGGATTTTAAGTAAGCTGAGACTCTCTTCGAGGTGCGCACTTCTCAGGTCTGCAGATTTGATGTAACCAACGTGATCAAATTCCATTGACTTTGTCATATGTTACTTACTATATTTGAAATGCATCTACTGAACTGAAAATATCTAAAATGTATCTAAGCTACAAGAACAAAGAACAAATATCAATGGTGGTAAAGTCTTAGTGCTGAGTGCTTCAGTTACAACAACTGCCAGCCTAATGATTCAGTTAGCACAATAGTTAGTTCCAGGTGAGCAGAAACCTTTTATCTTTTTTTGGTGAAGGCCCTTTTCTATGTCAAGGACAATGGGCTCATCCTCACCCCATGATAAAAATAGCTGGGTAACAAACCCCAAACCTATGATGAGAGAGAGAGAGAGAGAGAGAGAGAGAGAGAGAGATGGAGATGGAATTTCTTACACCATTTTAAAAGGATGTTATGCCTAGCATTAAAATACAAGACTTTTGTGAACTGGCTGCATTTCCCAGAAACCTTATCATCAAAGCTATTTTGGAGTTCTTTTAATAAATTTTCTCAGTAAAAACTGTGGAATCCCCCCCCCCCCAAAAAAAAAACCACATATCACCACCACCACCCCACAAAATCGTTGTATCACTGCACAGTCCCAAAACATGTGGATAAAGGTACCTGTAGCAGTCCATTTGGGGTGGGAGGGGTCTTTAGCAGTATAATACACCCTATGACAGACTTTTAAATGATGAAGTTGATCCTTGGCAGAAATCATCATTTTGATTTATTCTTCTAAGACCTCATACCAATCTTCATCAGAGAGGAAAGGAATGTCAGACTTCAATTTAGCCATGCACTGATCCAACCTGTATGAGTTGGCCCTGAGAAGCTCACACTAAATGGCTGATAATGTGTTTTCTAATGATTCCTGTAAAAGTTTTGGGGGGCGACTTACAGTGGAATATGGAAGCCCTCTTTAAAAAGGAGTCCCAATTATCCACCACGTACCCAAGGAGTTGAAATGGGCATAGGGAAAAAACATTATCAGCAACCCCCACCCATCCCCAAAAATCTAAATAACATGGAAAACAATCTTTCTTTTCTTTTATATGTGTTGTTTCTGGGATTTTAGATTATTTTCTGTCTCTTTTTATTAAAATGTAACTACCATAAAAATTACAAACTGTTTATTTCATTGTAGGTGGGCAAACTTACAGGTTTAGCACGGGATCACATTTTTCCCCACTGTAATTATTCACAACACTTATAGAAATAATCATTACTAGTGTAACACCAATGCAAAGCTAATACAGTGGTTCAAATAGGTCTTTGGTTGTATCTACAGGGTCCAGGAAGCCCTGATGCAGTTGCAACCTCTGCATCCCTTACTGCTACACAACTGCACAGAGTGTATTCTTTTTATGTTTTGAAAGCAAAAGACAGTTGGAAAGTACAATCGGCTACATGGTTTGCATGTGATGGGACCACTGTCATTGTATTTCATCCTGATATTCTAGCTAGTTTTGCCTCTCTCAGCAGCATCGCCCTACAGATACTACTTTACATTACTTTATGACAACCTTAACCTAATTTTTTCCAGAAAGAATTTAATCCCATTTGCAACAACTGATACACTACCAGAGGGAATCATTTCATATATCTGTGATAGATTCATTGAACTAGCAGACTCAGGTAGTCAAATAAATCTAAATGAAAACAGTGATTAAAGTGGACCCAAATTAAAAATACAAGATTTCAGAAATAAAATCTATTTTCTAAATTATATTAATAAATAGCAGCCTTTTTTCAGCTGCATGATGACAAATATAAAATATTTTACATTTATTGGAGGAACCCCTCCCTTCCTTTCAAATTGCCGGGACAGAATCCGGCAAACTGGTGAAGTAGATGGTGTCCGGCAATGGAGGAATTGCTAATGGCTGCCCCCAGTATAACCATAGTTATGAAAAGAGAAGGGTGAAAAGCATGCACTGATATGCTCATAGGTTTGAAGAAGTGTTTATTTATCTTTGTATGTGTCAGAGTGGTGCAACTAAATATTTTTAATTAAACAAATGTTTGGTTTGGGTCCGCTTTAATTTATGTACCGCGCCTAAAGGCAAATTCAATAAAAATATGCATAATGTCACAAAATACAATTTTGTATGATGAGGAAAATTAAACTCAATGCACATACTTTAATCTTTTGATCTGTATTTTACCCCAAGGCAAGCCAGTCTTTGTGAGACCTTTCTGAGCCGAAGGTAAAACAACTGAGGTAGAGAGCTGAAAAGACCAAGTCATTTCATTTTATTTTCTCACACATATCAACACAAATTTAAATCTGTGAAACAATGTACTTTTCTTTTTATGATTTATTTTCAGCAGTACAGAATAGACTACCCTTTCCTGAACAACTAATTGTGGATGGTTGGATTGAGTGATTTATGAATAGGGAAGACCATAGTAAAAAAGCAAAAGTCCCAGCAATAGGATGGTTGACTTGGACACAAGCTAATACCAATACAAAAGAAAAGTATTAATATAGCCAAAAGGTAAAGCAATGATTAAGCTCAGAAATTCACAAAACAAGATGTATATTTAGGGGAACATAACCAAACAAATCCAATAAAAACACAATAAAATTATGCAGGGGTACAGCGGTTAAAAACACATCCAGTGTTAGAATGACAGTGTTCAGGGGCATAATCATAGCAGCCATATAAACTGCTATAGGCTTCAACCTCTGACTTTGCTCATTGACTATACACAGTGTGCATTGCACAAGAGTGTAAATTGACCAGTCAACTCATATTCATAGAGTAGGGCAGGTAGCATTGCTAAAGAGTGCCTAAATATGTTGGCCCTATACAAGTTTTGCTATGGGCCCCATAATGTCTAGCTATGCCATTGACAATGTTCATAATAATAAAATAGGTATAGGGTAAGTAAGTGGGCAAGGATATAGATATCCAAGATGGATAACCAAAATCAAGAGTCACTTGTCAAAAGGGTCATTTCCTCCATATATGCTTAAAAATGCTGTCAAGGGGCTAGTAATGGAACATACTACAGGGAAAGTAGTACTTTGATATGATTGTACTAGGTACTTAAAAAAAATCTATTTGTTTAATTTTTTTTGCATTTTAAAAAATTGTCTACTTTTCTGTGACAAACATTTTCAACCCTTTCAATGTAAAAACAAACAGCGATAGAGATTGTAGTGTGCTGGAAGAAAAAAAGAGAGAGAGAGAGAGAGAGGAGAGCTCTCATACTGTAATAGCTTTTAGCTTTAATTGGCAACCCTGCTAAAATTTCACTCCCAAATGAACGTTTGTAACAGCATGTATTGCTCATGTAAGCAAGATCTTTCCTCCACCAAATGAACCATCAGATCGTTGCAGGACAATTATTGGATGTAATTGGAGGGAATACACCTTGCAATCCTCTCGGGTGCGGCTGGGTCACCCACTGCATGTTTCAAGGTTCCTCCAATAAATCATGTCTGCGCTCCTCTCTCATTTTTTTCTTTCTTATTTTCAACTCTTGGCTGGGTTATATTGAATTATAGTCAGAGTTTTCGGTAGGTTAGTAAATTAACATTTTTGTCATTTCAGTTGATTCTGCAGAAAAAGTGTTTTCTAAGATAAATACGGGTCATTGTGATGCGCACAGCTCTATATGCACCACCACTAATACATTAGCAGTATAGCACCTCTTATAACTATCTAACAGGACCCATGCAAGAGTTAAAATAAAATTGTTAGCAGGTTTTTTTTTATGCTTGTTTGTTTTTTACATGTTAGACAAAGTTTTCTTGGTAACTTTTGTTCAAAACTTCCCACCGTGATTTAACATTAATAAATTAGGTCCAATGTCAGTTTAGCTTCAGTCCTTTTAACTCCATTGTTTTTGTGGAACATGATCTCACTTTGGGTTGTCGAAACCACGAAAAGTAAGATGGCTCAATATAGTCAGTTAAAGCAGATGTCCAGGCATAGGTCTTCAAGGCTCATAGCAAACGCAGGGGGGGATTACAGTTGCCCATAATCCCTCCTCAGTCCAGGGCCGGTTCAGTGTCCAGGGACAGGCAGTTAAGACACTAGAAAATCCTGCAGCTCACAGCACTGCCCCCTTTCTTTCCCGATTACAGTTGACTTTGGATAGAGCAGTAGCGTGTGTACAGAGCATGGAGCAGCAGTGTGTGCACAGAGCATGGAGCTGCAGCATGTGTATACAGCATGGAGCAGCAGTGTGTGTACAGAGCATGGAGCAGCTCTCAGGAACTTAACAGAGTCAGGTATGAGCACAGCCCTGTGCCCTTCTGTGTGAATGCTTCACTTTCCCTTTCATTACCAATGTCGGCTGTCCTCATTATTATCTGTATCCAAACTGCTCCTGATCAATCCCATTGTCGATCGGGAGCAGATCGGACATTTAGGAAATAATCGGCAGATCCTGTCAGTCGGATGGGAAATTGCATTGTGTGTATCCAGCATGGTGTCCTACCATATTATTATACTGTATTGTGCGTAGCTGAGGGAGACCTTTCAGTAATCCCCCCCCCCCTTGAAAATCCTGGGTTTGCCCCTGAGGCTGTCTCCATTCCCCAAGCACTGCCAGGGTTTTCCCCTTGGATATGTTAAAGCAGGTCTTACCTGCCAAATATCATAAATTACTTTATAAATTGTGATAATAACACAGTAGAAGCATCTCATTGGAAGCACAGCAGACAAATGCACTTAATACACTTCTTCTTGGCTCCCAGGAGTCTAGCTCTTGCAAGAATGAACAGGTGCTTGCAGGCTACTGAAGGCGGTGGTATGGCTCCTATTTTATAGTAACTAACAAGGTGTCAGCTACCTGCCAGACATTAGCACTCGTCACACTACAAGAGCTTTTCTAAGAGCTTTGTGATTTTAAAAGCTCTTGTTAAAGCTTGTTCACACTGGAGGCGTGTTGTGATTTATTTATTTTTTAAGCACTGTTGATTTTCAAAAAAAGCGCTTGTGCAATGATTCTCTATGAGATAGTTCACATTTGAGTGGTTCGTTTCCGATCCACTCAGCTAAGCGCTGCCTGTCCCATTTTTGGAGCGATTCCCCCTAAATGGAAGTTATAGGAAAAATTCAAAACGCTCACAAAATTGCTTTGTGCAGCAATTGCGTTCACGTTTTTAAGAATAAATACATCGTATTGATTCTTTTCCAGGTCAAAGAGTTCACTTCCTGACTTGCGTTAGGGAGTGAATTTAAAAAATTGCTCGGGAAAAGTGCTCAGAAAAGCGCTTTTCACAAAACCGCAAAGCCCACCAAAGCACCAGGAATCGGAAATAAAAATTGCGTCAAAAATAAAACGCGGACGCAACGCATTGGGAACGAGACCTCAATGTTATCCTATGTGTGTGTGCAGCTTTTAAAATCTCTACCGTTTTTTAAAAATCTCTTGTAGTGTGAATCAGCCCTGACTTCATGGCCTAAATCTGTATAGTTGCCTTGTAGTTGTTGTCCACCTGTCAAACATTGGCCACATTTAGCAGCCAAGTAGCACTCAATCACCAGCATATAGAAAGTTGGATCACACATTTTTTATTGCAACTTTAGATTCCTATGTTAAACATGTGCACAGAAATGTACATCAGTTGCAAATTAAGGAACTTGATTTATGTTGTTGAATGTTCACAATACTCTGTACAATATGGTTTACCACAAGGCCTTTATAGATCAGTATTATTAAGCACTAGCATGCTTCCATCTATCCTGGGAATAAGAACTTCACTTAAAGCTGATTTCTACTGTAGCAAATAACTTCTGTTTTAAGAAAGCAAATTTATATTTAGCTGTATAAATAATAATAGTAATAATAATAATAATAATTTAGCAATAATGTAAAGAAACAAAAAGGTAGAGACGGGAGCCCCCAATCGTGTATTATTGGTGATATCTAATGGTGTAATTAGCAATAAAGAGATATACACACAAACATGGGTTGCTGAACCAGGCAACCACTAATAGCACATATGGGGATATTAGACCTGTCCCCAATCAGGTTAAGAAGTCGCTCTCTGTAGCAGGAAAAAAGAGGGGGTGTACACACCCATCCACCAGGTGGATAACAATGTATAATGACAACAGAGGCGCCAACAGAATAAAAAAGGAGACCGTATTTAAAAACAATAAAATAAGGGGGTAAGGGTGGACTTACCTCCCCAATGTTCAAACACAACCACTGTGATCAATATATTAAAACATTTAATCCGTACTCCAAGATAAAGAATTGCAACGCGTTTCGCGGGTCTCAAGCCCGCTTCCTCAGGCAAAATACAAAAAAGGAGCAACTGTAACAAACAGAAATAAAAGACACGTACAATAACGATCACAATAGCTTCAAGAAAGAAAGAAGACAATAAAGAAATAATAATAAACATAATTGCAGATATATGTATGCATATATATATACATATATATATATATATATATATATATATATATATATATATATATATATATATATATATGCATACATATATCTGCAATTATGTTTATTATTATTTCTTTATTGTCTTCTTTCTTTCTTGAAGCTATTGTGATTTTTATTGTACGTGTCTTTTATTTCTGTTTGTTACAGTTGCTCCTTTTTTGTATTTTGCCTGAGGAAGCGGGCTTGAGACCCGCGAAACACGTTGCAATTGTTTATCTTGGAGTACGGATTAAATGTTTTAATATATTGATCACAGTAATTTAGCAATAATGTTTGGTCTCCTTAAACCCCTCATACCATCTAAGTGGTTCTAGGTCACCAGGAGCTATAATATATATATAATTCTATAATATAGAAGGGTGTCCTTCAGAGGCAGTTATTGAAAAATGTAGTACAATGAATTAGGTTCAGATGGGATAACAAGTTTCAAAAAACAAGTAAAGAATAGGAGATCCAGGTATTTGCAGCCTACCGGCAACAATACTGCTAGGGGAGGAGCCTTCTGCATAAACGTCAAAATTGCAATCATAATGCTTAAACAGGAGTCTCAGTGCATTACAAAAATACTTTTATAGTTGTCGTAGCAAACACACAAATAATTCAATAGGTTAGATTCCATATAAAAAAAATACACTTTAAAAACAAACAGCAACTACTGGTCCGGAGCACTTATTCCCAAACAGTAATTCAAAAGGGGCAGCAACACAGTGTGTGTGTGTGTGTGTGTGTGTGTGTGAGTGTGTGTGTGTGTCACTCCACAGTCCACTGACACCCAGATGTGCATAATGTGATTTCTGCTCTTTAGGGATTAAAACCGGACTTTGCGTCAACTCCGTAATTTTAGTGTGACCTTTGGTATGGATCCTCCTCTGGCAGACCCCTTGAAACAACTTTTCGATCAGTTTTGTAGTTTTTAAAATTCCCCATGCCCATTGAAATCTATGGCAGTTCACCAGATCCGCCTGTTTGTGAGCATTTGCGGAAGTTTGCGTTCGCTATTCACAAACCCAAAATTTAATGTTTGCGACATCTCTAGTTGCAATATGATATTAAATTCTGTGTTCTCCATATAGCCTCTTCCTCGTTAATAATTACAATGATCAGTTTGTTACTAAGGAGGTAACCTTTAAATAAAACATGTAAGGTTTTTTTCTATGATTTTCAGTAAAGAAGAATGCCTTTATATTCCTATGCGCATGCAGAATTCCATGTATACACACACACCCAGGAATACCTTTGTTTATTTTCCTTGAATGCCTTAGAGCTCTGACAGCCAGTGTGCTCGTTTATGCATTCTTGACTTGAGTTAGGAAAGGCCAGATGAGAAGTGCCCTTTCTATAATCTTTATTTAGATTTTCAGTAAAGGTTACAATTCCTGAACAGTGTACAGTAAGGAAATATAATGTAAGATCGGGTAGCTACATTAAACTAGGTTCTTGCCATGATGTAAGATGCACAGTGTGTACTAAGCGCAATCACATGCAAATACTTCCTCACTACCATATCTCTAGCCATGAAAGGCAAAAATGCAACCTCCAAATAGATTAGATTAATAGACTAATCTACATAAATATGGCAAAATGAAGATAAAATAGAAAACTAGAGGTAAGGGGAAAAGGACAAAGGATAAATTTAAGAGCCCAGAAGTTTGCCATGGCTGATCCAATGACATAAAGGTTGTCTCCTATATCCTATCTTAAACAAATTGTATCCTTGAACTGTAATCTGTAAGCAAATGTATTTGTACTCTTCACACTTTTGGTAGTCTTCAAACTTATCTTCGAGAATGTTTGCCTAGTCCTTCACATCCACAGTTGAAAGCCTATGGTCACCAATGAGTGGCTTTCTTTATACAGATAAAGATTACATTTTGGCTTTTTTAGGAAACTTTGGACTTTCCACCTGTAATTACCCAAGGATTATCAGTCATGATTAGGATTAGCAGGGACAGCAAGATTCTCACAGATGAATTTGCAGAAAATGGAGATTCTATTTCTACATAAAAAATGGAAAATCTGCAGCTTGACTTACTACAGCAGAAATTAGCTCTGTGTCTCAATGCACTACAATTCCCATACACAATGTTTATTAAAAAAAAAGTACCCATGAGCACAACTCTGCAAGCTAATTTAACATCTAAATTATAGGCAATCAGTATAGACTCACAGGATTGAAAAAATGCCTATAGTAACTGTAAGCATGTAACAATCTGTCTTTACTAGGTGTGGCCTAAATTGGCAAATTTGGAACCCCATTGAATTCTGAAATAAAACATTTTGCAGATTCTGAGTTTGCATTGTGAAATCATGCAATCACAAAATGATTGTAATTTATTGCAAATTTTGGAGTATGTACTGAGTAATGCATTGAAGTCAACGGCAGTAGTCAGAGTTCTACCTTGTTGGTATATGACTGAGGCCTTGTTCACACTGCAAGTGTTAGTGTCCTCTTTTCAGCAGCACATATAGGTTGCAATCCACAAGAACATGAGAAATCTAATGTTCTCTAATTCCCCATATTCACACTTGCAGGCTACAATACTATGTGTCTTTGTAGCGTAGTGTTGCATGCATTTCTGTGCATTGCATTCAGAAATGCAGTGTGCAATACAAGTCAATGAGAGTACATTGCGATTAAGACCAAAAACCATATGCAATTGCAATTTTTTTTTCTCAGTTTTATTAATTACAAATAATGCATGTACATAAGAACACTTGGAAACACAGACAAAAACTCAAGGCAGTGCATGAAAAAACTCATACAAAACTGTAGGCATTTTTCTGTTTTCTGTTTTACAAGACATATTGGGCAATATGCAATTCACCTTTTCTCCTAGGAGATAATTTTACATCTTTGATTTAAAATAGCTTTTCAGCATTTTGCTATGGGAAAAGTACCAAAAAGTAGGTGAAAAAGTACTGCAAAAATTATTTTGAGTATTTGTACGCTTGCTGGTGGTTTAAAAGACATTTTATTGACAAGTTATAAAAATATCACTTTGGAGAAAACTCAGGTGAAAAAGTGAATTGCATATGGCCCACAGTGTGAACAACGCCTAATTAGAGATGATAATCAGTTACAGTTAGTTAGACAATGCTTGCATTACACAACCGTAACCTTTTGGAAGTTATGTATCGGAATTTACATTTAATCTTGAACAAAGAAATATTAATATTTATATAATATTGTCATCACATTCCAGATCATCATCATAACTTTGCAAACCCTGAATTCCATCATACATTTCTCATAATTGACTTTATAGCAAAGTTCTCTTCATCCGGAACGCATGCAAACAGAAGTCTCAACTAAGCGGCATGCCTTAGTGATAACGGGGACTTTGCTGTCGGTGGCTTTTGAAGCTTTTCAAATACTTACCAACAGGGGCGTACCTAGAAATCCCTGGGCCCCCTGCAAAAAAAATCCCCCCCCCCCCCACGGGCCCGCTCAGGGACTTTTGTGGGGCAGGAGGGGTCGCAGCATTAGAGGAGAGCGTGGCCGCAGATCGGTGGGGAGGGGGGACATTTCCCCCCCGCTCCCTCACCTCGGGCTCTCCTCTCTGCGCTCCCCCTCCTGCAATCATTGGTGGCAGCGGCGGCAGGCAGACTGGACACATACCTCTTTAGGTCTTCCGATCACTAAGTGCTTCATGCAACTTACTCTGTATTCAGCCTGCCTGCCGCTGCTGCCCGCTGCCACCAATGATTGCAGGAGGGGGAGCGCAGAGAGGAGAGCCCGAGGTGAGGGAGGGGGGGGGGAATGTCCCCCCTCCCCACTGATCTGCGGCCACGCTCTCCTCTTATGTTGCGAACCCTCCTGCCCCACAAAAGTCCCTGAATGGGCCCTAGGGGGGCCCTGGGCCCCCCGCGATGGCAGGGGCCGCATCCCCTATTGCTACGCCAGTGCTTACCAAGCCTCCAGCGATGTCTACCATCCTTCCTGCAGCACCTAACGGGCTCCTAGTGGCTTCCGGTGTCCATACACGTAAGTCGGTGTGTCACGTGACAGGTGTCAGGTGACACGCTGGCTTCTGTGCATGGAGGAAGCTGGAAAGTGGCTAGGAGCACACCAGGTGCTGCAGGGAGGCTGCTAGACATTGCTGGCAGCTTGATAAGTATTTGGAGGAGAGGTTTGTGCTTTTTCGGCCAGTTGCTCAAGCAACCAGCAAACACATGTATCCGGCATCAGGCAATACCCACTGGTGCCGGATACTCAGAACTTCGATGTATTTCCTTTTTCATGTATAACAATCTACATTTACAGAGAGAGTCCGGTACTCTCCAACCATTTTTGTTTTGAATCTCGTGGAGTCTGAGTGTGAATCTGCATTCTGATATCTAAAACATGTTGTGACTGAATTTTAGTTGACTGTGTATGTGTAAATGCACGCACAAACTAGCTAACCAGGCATTGTTGCCTCCTTAGGATATATATTTCATATATTATTAATGTAGCATTGCAAAACAGGCAAAACCAGTGCAATTAGTGGCAAGACACACACTCTGCTCTGCTAGCTCATTTGTGAACAGTTATGTACAGCGACTAACTCAGTCCAGCTACAAGCAGGTAGAGGGACCAGCACATGTGCAGATGGTCATATGCAGTATCACAAATCCTGAGGCTCCTTTTCCTGTTGGCACAGCAAGAAATCTCAAATCATCAATGCTGGTACTAGTGCTGCTACACTGCTACATAATATACACAATGACGGGATCTGATAATCAAAGGGTACAGTGTTAGGAGACTTAAACGGAACCTGAAGCAAGAGGTATATGGGGCTGCCATATTTATTTCCTTTTAAACAATACCAGTTGACTGGCAGTCCTGCCAATATATTTGGCTGCGGTAGTATCTGAATTAGACACCTAAAACAAGCTTGTAGCTAATATTGTCAGATTTTGTCAGAAACTTCTAATCTACATTCTTGTTCAGGGGGTCTATGGTGAAATGTGGGGCAGAGGATCATGCACTATGAATTGTTTATATAAAATGAATATGTATATATGAAATAAATGTCAGCGTCCATATCCCTCTCACGTTATCATATCAGGTTCCCTTTAATAAGGTTGCCTTACAACACATGTCCTGGACTCCTGGTACAATACGTCAGTATGTGTCATATGTGGTACTTACTGTGTGTGTTACATATTTGTATGGCATCATGACATGCATGCGGAGTGGACTGAGATGACATACCGTGCATTAGGGTAAATTTATGCTGGTGCTCAAAATGTATTTAGATGTATACGACAACGCAAAATTAGCTTCTTTTTTTTTTTTTTTGCCCATCCATCACTAATCTTCTCTCTCTTGGTATGGCATCTGTCTTTCATCATTATCTTTGCACTTTGAACTGGTGATAAACTTTGCAGATGTTTCTTATGACTTTGTGACCCATGGTGGACTTTAGCTAGAATGTTTGTAGATTTCCAAAGTATTTAGGTTTAGGTTTTTTTTTTTTTTCATATTCACTTCCCCATATTTCTTTCCACACCAAATGTGCTCATATTGGCAATGTCTGGCCAGGTATGCATTTATCAGATGTACAGTAGAAGTGCCCTTGTTTTTACATACGTAGAGATTTTCCTGGCCATCCCTTATAGAAATAAAGCTATTATAATCATGTTTAAGTATTTTCAATGCAAGAGGATATAAGGCAACACAAAGAAAAACAAATAAGGAAGTTTTTGTAAAAGTGCCCTATTGTGTCATGTCACAAGTATGAGTGGACCTAGCCTAAGTGCAGCTATTTGAAGTGGCGGGCCGTGAAGTGTACGCTGGCTTGATTCATGAACAATATCAGCTGAGTAGATCGGCAGGATTTCTGTTGTTTGGATTAAGGAACAAAACAAGATGTTTCCTTTGGAATTCATAGGTCCTTTCTCACAATTAATTCAACTTTCTAATTTAGTAGTATCTAAGTAGGTGTAGCTGCATAGTGCAAATATTTACAAAAGACCAGCCAAGCAAAGGAAATATTCTACCATGACATTTTATAAGCAATATTTTTTAACTAGTTGGTTTCATTGTAGATCACATGTACAGCTCATCCTGCTTATTTGAAAGAAACTGTTTCAGTTCTGAGCATTAGGACACTAAAATGATGGATTAAGAAGGGCACCTAATGGGCGTATGTGTTAGTACGGCATCGGTGAGTTGGGTGCCGGGAGAGCCAAATGACGTCTCTCCTTGCTGCCGCTAAACTCCCCGGCAGCGTTCAGTGAAAATTACAACCGCATGCCAAATCTCTGTACTTTTTTCACAGAAATGTACGGTAAGCAAGAGAGGCCCAATTCTGGGCATGATTGCACTTGTCAATCTCACTTGCTGATCCCTAGTTTACATTATTGATTCAACCAGCAACCTCAGTTTTTTCTATGTCATTGTTACAGTGCAATACATAATTATAATTTGATCCAGGCTTACAAATTTTGCAATGGATGTTAAATACAATCTTTCATCAGTTCATTGACAAATGGCATGTCTGAAGAATGTACCGGCATATGACTTGGCGCCTTCAGGAATTAATTTGCATGTTACGCCATTTGCTTAGTAGAGGTTTACGTTCCACTACTTGTTCCCCGATGGCAATTCTATTTCCAGTGCACTTACGTTGTGCGCAGGAAGCTTATGTCCTCATTACTACTCGATTGTCCTGTTTGCTTGAACTTAGTGACAGGCACAAGTAATGTTTCTCCAGCTTAGTGCTGCTCAAGTGTTTGAGCTGTGAGTTAAAGTCAGCTGTTTGAGTTTGTCAATCACTAGTCGGAACCATAAGAGGCTGTGCTGCCGTCATCACATAGCATTGTGCAAGTATTTCCCTCCCACGTGTGGCTTCCTCGAAACATACTGGCATTTATTTTCGCTAAAAAAAAAAAAATTGCATACATATATGTGATTTATTGTGTTCTGAACTGAAACCACTTGTGACACAGAATAAACTTTAGATACAGTTTTTCTTCTAAAGAGAGCAATATCTATGAATGAAACAATTGTACAGCAGATCTATAGGTACTGCACACTCAGCAACATTTTGGTTTAATTTGATGTGTGAATACAAACATAGAAACAAAAACTCATGCCTCTTTTACCCCATCTGCATGGGAAAGCAGTGCAGAGCAGCACATATACCGCCTCCAGTGCCGCTTGCTCTCGTCTCCTCTTCACTGCAGCCGTTCAGCATGCCACAATGTTTTTCCAGGAATGCTCCTGCACACTGTAGATAGACCCCCGCTGCCTTCTTGCTTGGGTCAGGAGCCTTGATTCTAAGCTCACAATGGCTAAAGGAGCAATCTTGCCATTTATCACAGATGCATCCCAAAAAAAAGGTTAATACTGTATTTTTTGGAATATAAGATGCTCCGCACTATAAGACTAGGACTATAAGACTAGGTTTAGAGGCAGTGGCGTCGCTGAGGAGCTATGGGCCCCGGTGCACGTTTTACATGGGGCCCCCCAAGCACTCTTTACATAATTGATACGGCGCACCAAAGCCTGCCAAGGACAACACAATGTCAGAGGTGCAAGAAATGGATGGGGAACAGCTTGCTAATGATTACTACTATCTAGAGCATCTATAGGAGTGATTATTACCAGCACAGGACCAATAGAGAGCTAATACTGTGTCTGGCCCAAGGGCCCCGATCCGGTTGCAACTTCTGCACCCCCTATTGCTACGCCACTGTTTAGAGGGCAAACACCAGGAAAAATATACTAAACCTTGTGTGTCCATGTTTCAGGGGCATCATGTAGATGTTCTCTCATCAATTATTGTGTACCCTCCTCTGTCCCCTATGTGTCACTCCCCATGTGTCCCCTTCCATCCCCCATGTGTCCCCTTCCATCCCCCATGTGTCCCCTTCTGTCTCCTATGTCTCCTCCTCTGCTTACCCGTCTCCTTCTCCACTCCCCCTGTATAAATAAAAGCAGCGGCAGCATGGCTCACCTAATCCTTTGGAGCCCTTGGTGATCAGAGACCTCTCCTATCTCTCACCATTCCCATAGTTCTGGCTTATGCTAATCATTTCATCAGCAGAAACTGGCACTAAGGGAGCAGTGAGAGATAAGAGAGGTCTCTGATCACCATGGGCTCCGATGGATCAGGTGAGCCATGCTGCCGCTCCTTTAATTTATTCAAGGTGAGCAGAGGAGGGCATGAGGACCTTACAGGGAGTCCCCGTCATTGTGGAGGTTCGTATGGACGGACATCCGTTAATTGGGGACTCCCTGTATTTGGACTATAAGATGCAGTGTCTTTTTCTCCCCATTTTTTGGGAAAGAAAAGGTGCGTATTATATTTCGAAAAAATAGGTAGTGGATCCGAGGTAAACTTTTACTCATTGCATAATTGTGTTCCTTTGCTATTGTTTATAGGGCATTCCTCAAGCCAAATACTTTTTTGTTTTTGTTTTAATACTCTAATTCCCTATAAACTAAATAAACCATGCCCACAGGTTTTCAGAGAGCCTTGGCAGTTGCAAGGGCTCATGGGAGCTCAGTCTGGGCAGGAGGAGGAAGAGGTGTTACTAGCCATTGATTTCAGAGGCAGATGGGAGGAGGTTTTTTTCGCAGGCTGAGTGCTCAAGATACAGATAAGCCTGCCTCTGTGTAATGTTTACAAACAACATGGCTGCTGTCATTGTATCACAGGAAGAAATAATCATTTTCTATTGAAGCTGTTTGTAGCTAGATTTGCTGTGTAAACTATCTAAGCTTTAGATAAGATATATAGACAAGTTACTTGCTATGTTTAGTTTTTCATCTCGGATCGGCTTTAAAAGACCTTTTAGAAATGCACAGTGTGCACTACCCTGTGACAAGGCATTGCACTGAGTAATGTGGCTGTGCTTCCTCTGAGGTCACTCCTCTAGTGAGCTACCTTCTGGTTCATATCACTTCTATGTATCGTATATTGGCAATGTACACCAGGAATGTATGGCTCTCATTCTGACAGATGCCCTATTTATATTAAAAAGTAAACACTTTGTCTGTTTGAGGTCTGCAGGGATGTACAACTTCTGCTTGTTTGGCAATGTACAGACATATGCAACATCCTATTATTATTGCTGCTTTGTAACACCAGAGTAGAAATCCTGCTGTCATTAGCCCTCTGAATCATATTTATTTAGATCATGTGACGCAGAGGGATTAACGGCATGGCCAAAATTTCCATCTCATTGCAAAAAGTAGAAGGGAAGCAGGAAATTTGAGAACACCCCCGCGGCGTAAATTTGGGCACCGCCATAGGGGCCCATTGTATTTATCGGTAAGGAGGGGAAATTTAGGCACCCTTGCCGATAATTACAATGGGCTCCTACGGGGGTGCCTGAAAATTGACATTTTGTTGCAGGGTTTTTTTCTTTACTGGTGGTGGGGATGGTTAAGGTTAGCTGTGGAGGAGGAAGGGATAAGGCTAGGTGTGTGGGGGTTGGGGTTTGCAGCAGCAGGGACAGTTAACCTCCCTGGCGTTCTGATTTATTGCAGCGCACGGCCGCGGGAGGTTTTTTTGAAGCAATTTTTTTTAACGCTAGGCTAGCTACATGCTTCCCCCTCCCTTCGTTTTCCCACCCACCCCTCCGATCGCCGCCGGCACAAATACCCAACAGGAGGGGCTTCCCCCATCGCCATGGCAATGATCACGATGACGTCATCGACGTAACGCTAAACCACGCCCACTTTCATTTTCATGAATTGCACTTTTTAACGCATCACTAATGAATGATTACTGAATTATTACCGAATGCTCGCTAACAGCTGTAGATAAATTTGATGAATCCTGAAATCAACTTAACGGAATTTTACCGAACTGTCATTAACCAATTCGATAAGTCTTGATGAATCGAGGCCATAATCTCTTACCCACCCTGTTTTAAAAGAAATGTTTATGATTTCATGGGGGCAGCCATCTTTGTGGTTCAAAGGAGGTGGCAGAGAGCAATACAAGTGAAATACCGCTCCACTGTGCCTGGGAAGGCAGTGCTGGATCCAAAGCAGCCAAGCTCAATACAGACAAAGGTAGAAAATGATCCGCAACGATGTCTTCACCAGATTCTTTATTTAGGACATATCCTCAGTACAGTCAAAAGGCCTCATAGCTAACATGTTTCGGACCAAAGTCCTTAGTCATAGCTACTATACGGCTCTCACTGTCAGACTTAAAAAGGAGGATGGAGCAATTGGGAGTGGGGTAGGTACTACCCAGAAGGGTGTAAGGCCAAAGCTCTAGACCAAACCCCCAAACTCAAATCCTCTCACTATTAAACAAATAAAATCAAACAGCAAAATTTAAAATACACATAGAGCAGCAAAAATACAAAAAATGCAAAAAGTATAACTACACATATACAAGGGCAATGAAAAGGCTGTATCATGCTCATAGGGAAAGGGAGGTTCCAGTCTAACCTGTGACTAAAGCCACATCCCATCTAGCATTCAGGCCATAGGGCATCCTTGTGCCTAGACGGAAAATACAAAAAGCCTCGCGTTTACGGATAATGGCCTGTAGATTCCCCCCTCTTCTCGGCACAAAAATCCTTTCTATACCCTGAAAAGAGAAACCCGACATGTCACCCTGATGTGCTTGGCGATAATGTCTGGCAACATTAGAAATATTTCTAGTAGCCCACCCTGCTCCCAAAAAATGCTCCGAAATCCTAGCCTTTAGGGGCCTAGTGGTGCACCCCACATATTGTAGGGCACAAACTTCACATGTAACCAGGTATACAACATTTTTGGTGTTGCAATTAATGAAATGTCTCAAAGGGGACCGATGGCCATTTGTCAAAGATTCTACGTGTTGGGTTCTCCTATGAAGCAGACAATAATTGCAAGAGGGTACCGCACATCTATATGATCCTGTTGTGGACAGCCACGTGGCAGAGGTGGCACTTGAACTGAAAAGGCTTGGTGAAAGGATATTGCCCAAGGTGGGGGCCCTCCTACTGGCAAACCTTACACCGTTCCGTAAATATGGGCGTAAATCCTCATCCCCTTCCAATATAGGGAGGTACTTAGCTACAACCCGTTTCACAGTCTGGAACTCAGAGCTATAAGTAGTGACAAAAACAGGCTTATGAGTCAGCGTCCGTCTTACCGCCACGAATTAGCCGTTCCCTAGGAACTGCCATGGCTCGTTTTTTGCCCTCCACTATGGTCCACCCTGGATATCCCCTCTCAAGGAGACGTTTTTCAACCACGAGAAACTCCGATTCTAAAGCCATATTGTCCGAGCAATTCCGGCGCGCTCTAACAAATTCGCCCACCGGAATCGCCCGGACCGTATGCGGCGGATGACAGCTCCTGGCCTGCAGAGTGGAGTTACCTGAGCACTCCTTTCTGTACGTCCTAGTCTGTATTCTACCCAGTGTAGGATTCCCTATCAGGGTTAAATCTAGGTAGCTAATACTATTTGAGTGCCAGGTATGCGTAAATTGTAAGTTGCATGTATTGTTATTAAGGTGGATCATAAATGATGTTATAAGGGCTGGGTCACTTCTCCATACAACCAGGATGTCGTCAATGAATCTGCCGTACCATCCAATTTAACTCGATAGGCGCCCCCCACCCCCAAAGATGTGGAACTCCTCCCACCAACCCATGTACAAATTAGCCAGGGAGGGGGAAAACTTGGCCCCCATGGAGGCACCACACCTCTGGAGGTAGAAGGCGCCATCAAACATAAAGTAATTCCGAGTCAAAAGGAACTCAGTAGCGGCAGAAACAAAAATACGCAGATCGGGTGAGAAGTCTGAATACCTCTCCAGGTGGTAGTGTAGGGCAGTTAGGGCTAAATTGTGTGGAATGCAAGAGTACAACGCCCTAACATCTATAGTGAGCCAGCTGCACTCTAAACCCCATTCCAAATGAGGTACCCAGGCAACCTCCTCACCAAGGGCTGGACTCATCAGGAGTCCAAGTAACGAAACTAGTCGGGCGGCGCTGTAGGAGCAGGTCAGACGCTGGATCACCTTGAGGATTGTTTTATATGCGCATTTTAACTGGATGTTTGTAAGTGCACTTGCTCTTTTTAATATATTTTATTAAATGGAATTACGCTATGGTACACCTGTTTGAGCCCTAGATCATTTCTTTGCTGACACAAGAGAAAGTCATCACAACAAGCTAGAGCTGCTGGTCTGTGAAGGGTCGGCCATATTATCTGGTGAGAGGCTTGAGTGCATAGCTGGTGGAGGCACTTTAGGGTGACCCGTGAGTGGAGTGGGAGCACTGGTGGTGCTGGATAGTGTATGCTCTGTAAACGGTATCACACTATTGCTGTGTCTCTCTTTCATATGACATGTATACACACATCTGAGGAAACCTATATCAGTGGAGGAGTTCGTGTGCTGGCATGGTCCAAAAACGTGATTGCTAATCGTTAGTGGTTGGCCTATTGTTCCGGTGAGAATATATCATTACTGCTATGAACTGTATATGAAGAATTATTGGTTTGGCTATTAACTGGATACCTGTGGATCACACCTAGTGAGGGTGTTGTGGACTTTTTAAGTGGAATCTTGTGTATTAATATGAAGGTTGTTGAGCGCTGTTTCCATAGAATAGAAATATAAATAAATTTGTTTGTACTAAAACCGACAGTATCATGTCTGCTTCGGGGAAATGAGTCCACCACCGTTTCCCGAGGAATTTTAAAGTTTTTAGATATATTTTATTCTGTTGGCGCCTCTGTTTTCCTTACAATATCAGCATCCACCCCTGGTGGAGGGGTTGAATTCCCTTTCTTCTCCTAATCTACAGAGAGCGACATCTTAATCCTGAGTGAGGACAGGCCTAATCTCCTCACCTGCCTACACAGTGGTTGTCTAATTGGTAACCCTGACTTGTGAGTATATCTATCATATACTTTTCCATTTACCCATCACCCAACCAAACAAATGCTATTGCCCCGCTCTTCAGATCATCTTGGTCTCATGATGGATTTACTAATGCTGTCATTTGTCTAATTACCTCAGCTACTTAATAGAAAGCATGCACAGTTACATAATAGATTGTAGTTATAATACTTACGATTGCCCAATCAATGCATGGACCAATGTCTGCAAATTTACCAAGATTCCAGCCATGGGAAAAGTGATCCATATGCCGGGTAGTGTGTAAACAAAAACAAACTATTTACAGCTTGAACAAGAGAAACCTACATTTCATGTCTTATACTTCAATTTGGAACTGACAGTATAAACTGTTTTGGAAAAGGCAATTCTATAGCTTGCTGTTCTTTCACTGAAAGGATGGTGGTGGGGGAAACGGTTGGACAACCAGAAAGTCCTCGTGTAGTTCTCCATAATCTGTTTACCTTGCTTGTTATTGAGGTGCAAAAACATTTGAGATGAATGAGAATATAATTATTAAGATACAGAATTATACTAATTATTATAAAAAATCTATTGTAAAATGGGCCAATCAAATTTTGCATTAAAATAATTTTCCTGGTATATTTTCAAGCTGCACAGATGTGCAGTAACATTTGCATATTTCTGCATCAAATTAGAATGACTTGCAGATTAAGCAGAATGTTGGCACTGAGCCAAAACTTTGTACCAAATGCCTTTTAGACGTCTGTGGCACAGGAATATCGGGACACAGAAATGCCTATAGACGCCCGCTGCAGGTAGAAGTAGTTTTGTATTAATAAGCTTTTAGACATCCGTGGCCTATGGATACAAAAACCCAGCACACCTATAGACGGCAGCGGCAGCCTGAGGGCTAAGCCATAATAATGTACAGCTTCATTCCTGTGCAGATTACGAGGCATATTCATGAAACACAGGTAAAATTACTATGCACACACAGTTCACAGCAATGTAACTGGTATGTATGTGACTGACATTGCGACCGTTGCGCACACAGTACAACTTGTATTGCTGAGGTAACGCGTCTGTTGCTAGTTTAACACACATTACGTAAGTAGCATAAAGCATATTATACTAGGAAGCAATCAAGTGTGAATGTTATAGCCAGATAATATTGCAGGTCTTCGCTGGGCATCAGTTTCTACACTGTAAGATTGGCTTCTCCTCTCTATTGCTCTTTTTAGCTAATATATGTTTGGTCAGTCAACTGTTGATACAAGCTATTGTTACATTTCTTCTCTTTACCTCCTCTGGAGTGACTGATCATTTTGACCACATACTCTAGAGAAATGAGGCACTACAGTTCTGCAATTCAGGATCTTTTTGATGACACTATGATAAGGTTTTTTTCTGATCCTTTAACTGCTCAGTGGGCAAGCAGGCATTTGCTTCCTGTCTCTATTCTTACAAGAAAACACTATATTCCTCAATATGTGCCATGATATTAACGCAACCTTTGAGGAGAAAAAGTTTAAAATTAGATACCTTCTTAAGTACTAGGAAGTCTCTGGTCCAGAGGCTTCCTTGATCCTTCTCGACGTCATCTCTGCTGACTAGGACCCTATTCTGCTTTGTGGCCACACTCTCCTCAAGTTTCTCTATACAGCACATGTGTGAGAATAGTCTGCACATGCCCAATAGAAAAAGTCTCTTTTTAGTCCCGTATACTTTCTGAGTAGTTTTGAGTCATCTGGAGCTGATTGGGTATTCTGTTGTACTGGTCCAAGCCCTAACCCATAGAGCTATATCAATCCCTGCCATGCACTGAAGAGGACCAACAGTTCTGAAACAGCACACACAAATCACAACTGTCTTCATGCGTTTATATCAAATTTATAAGTGGCTTGCAAAATCTTAATAAAGTGGAGCCCATACTCCTATTAAAACATCCTAAAAATAACAAGTGACACAATGGAGCTGCTATTGCACTAAATCCCACTGCCACTGTGGGAGTAATTTCCTGCATTGATCGCCCAGCTGTTGCCTATGCAAATCAAACAGGTACCCAACCACAATTTGACATATATGGTCCACCACCCGGCGCACACCATGAGGCCTCCACATATCCACCCTAACACTATGTGGCTGTAGCACCTGGCCGGCTTGCTGTGTGGCTGGCAACTATCTTACACTTGGCCGTATATCCTCAGCTGTCCCAGCATTTCCACAGTTATGGCTTAAGGCAGGAACACTTGAATGTCTTCATTTCCTTATTGTCACAATTTTAAGTCACAAAGAACAGTTGCACACACTGCAGTTATTGCGCCTTTTCCTTCACTTCACCTCCGCAACATATCTGCACATGTCAGGGTGTAATGAGGTGGCCGTCCATACTCACAACTTCCGAGCGGTAATATCGCACTTCAGAGGGAGCTAACGCTCAGGGCCCATTTACGACTCTAAATCCCGTCATATCCTGTCATCTCACTTGCACTCCCCGCTGCAGTAGTCTCATGTTGTTCCGGCGGATTTTCTGGCGTGGCTGGGCTGTGTAGTTCATGAGCGCTCACGGGCAGGTGGGGCCAAGTTGACACACGTGAGCGCTCACAAAGTACACAGCCCAGCCACGCTAAGAAGTCCGCCGGAACAACATGAGACAACTGCAGCGGGGAGCACAAGTGAGGTGACAGGATATGACGGGCTCTAGAGTCATGAATGGGCCCTGAGCGTTAGCTCCCTCTGAAGTGCGATAAGATCCGCTCAGAAGTTGTGAGTTTGGACGCCACCTCATTACACCCTGACATGTGCAGATAAGTTGCGGAGCTGAAGCAAAGGAAAAGGCGCAATAACTGCAGTGTGTGCAACTGTTCTTTCTGAGGAACTCCAGTGAACATTTTACTGTTGGCAGGTGATGTAGCTGCTGCATGGTTTTTGGCAGTTGGAAACAGCTGTAAACAGCTATTTTCCACATTGCAACAAGGTTCACAGACAGGAAACTGCCAAAAGTTTGAACTTTTCTTGTGGGAGGGGTTTCACCACAATATCAGTCATACAGCGCCCCCTGATGGTCTGTTTGTGAAAAGGAATAGAGTTCTCATGTAAAAGGGGGTATCAGTTACTAATTGGGATAAAGTTCAATTTTTGGTCTGAGTTTCTCTTTAAGATTGTAACAATAAGAAAATGAAGACATTCAAGTGTTCCTGCCTTAAGCCATAACTGTGGAAATGCTGGGACAGCTGAAGATATACGGGCAAGTGTAAGATAGTTTCCAGCCACACAGCAAGCTGGCCAGGTGCTACAGCCACATAGTGTTAGGGTGGATATGTGGAGGCCTCATGGTGTGCGCCGGGTGGTGGACCATATATGTCAAATTGTGGTTGGGTATCTGTTTGATTTGCATAGGCAACAGCTGGGTGATCAATGATGGAAATTACCCCCACAGTGACAGTGGGATTTAGTGCAATAGCAGCTCCATTGTGTCACTTGTTGTTTTTAGGATGTAGGGCTACCTCTTTATTAAGATTTTGCAAGCCACTAATAAATTTGATATAAGTGCATGAAGACACCCTGGTTGTGATTTGTGTGTGCTATATGATACTATGGTACCAGTGTGTCTCCTCATATTCTGAGTGGCACTATAATTACGATGCGGCCACCTGAATTATCAGACAGACATATTCAGTTCTGAAACAGGCTGTCTGCATGTGGGGTTGATGTGGCTGTGTAAAATGTAAAGCTATAGGCTTGCTATACACCAGCGGTTCTGGATGTACACCTGGCTTCAGGGGCGTAAGGAGATAATTTGCGTATTCAGGACTGATGCATTGTGGGAGAGACCACAGTTGCTCACTTAAAGCTGAATTATCAAAAATACCTTCTGTTTTAAAAAAGGCCAACTACACTGAGCATTGCTTCTCAAGACTGTCAGGCAAAGGCAGCTACCATAGGTCTCACACCTTGGGTTCCTTTTAAAATACAGAGAAGTGGATTTTCAGGTTTTAATTAGTTTAGTTATATTTTAGGGATCCAACATTTGTGAAGTTTTTAAAAGAATCTTGAGTGCAAATGCAAAGAAATTCATCCACAGTCTCATAGATTGTTAGAATAAAGTTAAATGTATTTTCAGGAGGAAGTGACCAATGCAATCCTATTAGCAGCCTTGTTATATCATGAGCTGATGTCACTTACTGGAAAGTGGGATTTTTGACCATATACTTAAAAAAAAAAATACAAAAAGTGTATAGAGAATTTTATACTATGGATGGGCAAGCACACTTTTGGGAAGGACTTTTCACAATCTTGCTCATTTTATTTTGCCACACTAAAATTGACTATAAGGCTGAAATATCAAAAACGTTGAAAGCCTCCTCTTTCCAAGGATAATCATTTTATTTCAGCTTACCTTTAATTACATTCATAGACTGATCCACAAATTACATAACTGGATTTCAGCCTGAACCACATATTCAACCTTATCCTATGTTGTTTTCCAATCACTGTGATAATTATTTACATTTTCAGTGACTGAGTATGAAATTGAAGTGAGGACTGAAGAGAGTGAAGTTTAGCACAGCAGTGAGGGTGACCAGAGAACAGCGGGTGAGGAGAGAGAGAGCGCATAGCACGCACAATGCGGGCTGGTGCACATCTAAAGTGCTTCTGAGTGCTTTTTTCAAAATGTCAGCGCTTTCAAAAGCGATTGGCTAATGTTTCTGTATGGGATGGATCACACCAGAGTGATGTGATTTTTTTCCCAAAATGCAAACGCGGGTCCTGCAGCATTTCTGAGGCGGTTCAGCCTCTATGTTAAGTATAGGAAAGTGGAAAATCGATCTGAAAAGCGTTAGATCAGAGCAATTTTCCAAGCTGTTTTGTTACATAACCAGTACACTAGTAGTTGTACTGCGTGCATAAGAAAAGGGCGCCATGGAAAAAGGGCCTGACCTATTAACGAATTTGGCGCCAGGTATTAATAAAATTTGATAGCCAGAACCATTGTTGTCAAGCTTTATTAACGGTATTTACTGTTGCAAAAAAGCAAACGAGATATAATAAGGAATAAATATTAACGTTAAATGTCGTTGCATTTTTGGTCAATACTCCTTAACCTAACTCTACCCTCACACAGAACCCTCCCCTGATGGTGGCTAAAACTAACCACTCCCTTAGTGGTGCTTAACACTAACCACCCCCCTGCTGGTGCCTAACCCTAACCACCCCCCTGGTGGTGCCTAACCCTAACCACCCCCCCAGTGGTGCCTAACCCTAAACACCCCCCTGGTGGTGCCTAACCCTAACCACCACCCCTGGTGTTGCCTAAAACTAACCGCAGCCTAGGTGGTGCCTAACCATAACCACTCCCCCTGGTGGTGCCTAACCCTAACCACTCCCTCTGCTGAAACACCCTTTTACATATATTAACAATAATACCTTTGAAAACATAAAATCTGTGCTTATTAATGAAATAATATGACAAAAACTATAACGTTGTAAACGTCTAAAACGATAACTACCTCAAAAACTATAAAGTTCTAATGTTATTGACAAATTTTTTGTGGCGCCCTTTTTCTGCTTTTTTCGGCGTATTAACGATAATTGCATTAAATTCTATGGCGGCGCCCTTTTTGTCCACCCTCAGTCGGCGTCCTTTTTTCCTGCTACCGTTATACTGTATAAAAAAAAAAAATCTGCACAAATGCTCCAAAAATCGCTAGGTATAAATAGAAAATCACTAGGCACATGCCTATAATCATCTTATAAAAGCGCTAAGCTAGCTGGCACTTTCAGGTATGCACTGGCCCGGAGTCAGAGGCAGAGCACAGCAGAGTGTGAAGGAGAAGAACAATTGGCTGGCTGTAGCTTTGGGCCTACAGCAGTAGTGCGGAACACCCCTGATTAAAGCAATGGTCAGGCCTGCTGTTGTTAGACCCCACAGCAGTGACATGTGCTGCTTCCTCTTTAGCTATGCCACTACTCCCTGACTGACCTTTCTTCCCTATGCAATACCGGTATTTGCACCATGGATGCATTTGGGAATCATTGGTGCTGTTCAGCTAGTAGCTCTGAACAATGAGTGCTAAGGAGGCACCAAAACATCATATGGTAGAATGCACTATATTACTCAGGATACCTAATGTTCTGTTAGGGCTGGTGCACACCGAGCGGCTTTTTGGGCGTTTTCAGATCCGCTTGCGGCTGCGGATCTGCTTGGTCAATGTATCTCAATGGGGTGGTGCACACCAGAGCGGCAGGCGTTTTGCAGAAACGAAAAATGCCTGGGTGAGGCATTTTTTGGATTTCGGATGCGTTTTTGCCTCAATGTTAAGTATAGGAAAAACGCAAACCGCTCTGAAAAACGCCTGTTCAGAGCGGTTTTGCAGGCGTTTTTGTTACAGAAGCTGTTCAGTAACAGCTTTACTGTAACAATATATGAAATCTACTATACTGAAAACCGCAGCAGCAATCCGCAAAACGCTAGCAAAACGCCTCATAACAATAAAAAAAAGCGTTTAAAAATCTGCTAGCGTTTTGCGGATCTGCTAGCGGGTTTTGGTGTGCACCAGCCCTCAATTATACTCATTTCAGCATAGAAAAACCTAGGAGAAGGATAAGATATGAAGAGAAGCTTTCTCCTCCCAGTGTACTCTGGGAGAGCAGGTATTGTTTCTGCTCACTTCACAGCAAACCAACATTCCACAGTGATGCACATTGCCAGCAGTAAAGATTTAACTCACCACCTGTGATAAATTGATGACTGCAAATTCGGCTGAAGAAAATTTTTTACAATGAGCAAACACTGGTTAAACTGGCTAAATAATCTAGTAATATTGTAAAAAATAAGAGATTTTTTTCACAGTTATATTCAGTAAACTTCCTCTTAAAAGATGCCTAGGGAATGTAAAATTTGATTTAGAATTGAAACATCATCATAACACTCTAAACCCTAAATTCCATCTTTTTCTATAAACAATGAGGTACATTTACTGATATTCATCAACAGAAGTCAACATTAATTCAAATTCAGTCATCATCTGGAACAGAGTTGGGCCGAACCTCCGATTTTAGGTTCGCGAACCGGGTTTGCGAACTTCCGCGGAAGGTTCGGTTCGCGTTAAAGTTCGCGAACCGCAATAGACTTCAATGGGGATGCGAACTTTGAAAAAAAAAATTTATGCTGGCCACAAAAGTGATGGAAAAGATGTTTCAAGGGGTCTAACACCTGGAGGGGGGCATGACGGAGTGGGATACACGCCAAAAGTCCCCGGGAAAAATCTGGATTTGACGCAAAGCAGCGTTTTAAGGGCAGAAATCATATTGAATGCTAAATGACAGGCCTAAAGTGCTTTAAAACATCTTGCATGTGTATATGTTACGGCCAGAACCCGAAGTGTGGCCACTTCTAGTTCTGGCCGGCCACTTCGGGTTCTGGCCGGCCAATGCGCGAAGTGGCCGCAGCGCAGCGGCCAATGTTAGAAATGGAATGTTTCCTTTTAATATGAATGTAGTTTTTCCTGGCCGTATGTAGCAAAAAAAACCCCAATTCGTTCATTGAATGAAATGAAGCCGCCCGGCTTCTGCTCCGCCTCCTCTCCTCCGCCCCTGCCTCTCTCTCTCTCTCTCTCTCTCTCTCTATCTTCTTCGGGCAGCCGGCGGGGACACGCGTGTCCCCGAGAGTCGTTCGTGGCGCCAGGAAAGCAGAGCGGGGAGGCTGCAGACATTGCTTCTGCCAGCCCCCGCTCTGCAGGGACGAACGACAGGATTGCCTGCCGCTACGAACGACTCTGGAGGGGACACGCATGTCCCCCGCTGCCAGTGTCGGGGAGAAGAGAGAGAGAGAGAGAGAGAGAGGCAGGGGCGGAGGAGAGGAGGCGGAGCAGAAGCCGGGCGGCTTCATTTCATTCAATGAACGAACTGTTTTTTTGCTACATTTGGCCAGAGACGGCCAGGAAAAACTACATTTATATTAAAAGGAAACATTCCATTTCTAACATTGGCCGCTGCGCTGCGGCCACTTCGCGCATTGGCCGGCCAGAACCCGAAGTGGCCGGCCAGAACTAGAAGTGGCCACACTTCGGGTTCTGGCCGTAACATATACATCAATCAGGTAGTGTAATTAAGGTACTGCTTCACACTGACACACCAAACTGTTCACTGAACAGAACAGGTATGCAGTGGCGGGTTCACTGAACAGAACAGGTATGCAGTGGCGGGTTCACTGAACAGAACAGGTATGCAGTGGCGGGTTCACTGAACAGAACAGGTATACAGTGGCGGGTTCACTGAACAGAACAGGTATGCAGTGGCGGATTCACTGAACAGAACAGGTATACAGTGGCGGGTTCACTGAACAGAACAGGTATGCAGTGGCGGGTTCACTGAACAGAACAGGTATACAGTGGCGGGTTCACTGAACAGAACAGGTATGCAGTGGCGGGTTCACTGAACAGAACAGGTATACAGTGGCGGGTTCACTGAACAGTACAGGTATACAGTGGCAGGTTCACTGAACAGGTATGCAGTGGTGGGTTCACAGTACAGGTATGCAGTGGTGGGTTCACAGAACAGGTATGCAGTGGTGGGTTCACAGTACAGGTATGCAGTGGTGGGTTCACAGAACAGGTATGCAGTGGTGGGTTCACAGAACAGGTATGCAGTGGTGGGTTCACTGAACAGTACAGGTATACAGTGGCAGGTTCACTGAACAGGTATGCAGTGGTGGGTTCACAGTACAGGTATGCAGTGGTGGGTTCACAGAACAGGTATGCAGTGGTGGGTTCACAGTACAGGTATGCAGTGGTGGATTCACAGAACAGGTATGCAGTGGTGGGTTCACAGAACAGGTATGCAGTGGTGGGTTCACTGAACAGGTATGCAGTGGTGGGTTCACAGTACAGGTATGCAGTGGTAGGTTCACAGAACAGGTATGCAGTGGTGGGTTCACAGAACAGGTATGCAGTGGTGGGTTCACAGAACAGGTATGCAGTGGTGGGTTCACAGAACAGGTATGCAGCCAGGGACAAGCTAAGCCTAACTAATCTTTCCCTATGAGAGAGAGTGTGCAGCAGCTCACCCTACTCTCACTAATGCAGGCACACGAGTGACCGTAATGGTCGCCGCTGCCTGCCTTTTAGTAGGGGGGGGGGGGAGTGGCTTCAGGGGCTAGTGTAGCCTAATTGGCTACACTGGGCCTGCTGACTGTGATGTAGAGGGTCAAAGTTGACCCTCCATGGTGCATTATGGGGTGAACCGAACTTCCGCAAAGGTTCGCCTGCGGGATGCGAACGCGAACCACGGAAGTTCGCATGGAACCGTTCGCAGGCGAACCGTTCGGCCCAACTCTAATCTGGAACAGTGCTGTCCAACTGGCGGCACGCGGGCCACATCCAGGCTACCTTGGGGCGCTAGCTAGAACCCTGTTTATTGAAGTCGGCCCTCCACCATGTGGTCTAAAAAAAAATCGTCCCTCCATGCCCGTGAAGTTGGACAGCACTGATCTGTAACATCATCATAACTCTCCAAACCCTGAATTCCATCCTCATTGTGACTCTGTTGTATTTATTTTGGGGATGTCTGCTTTCCTAGCTGAAGAGTCTATCTGTGCTGCTGCATTTTACTTTTTGCCAATTGATGATGTTTTTTATGTATACAGTAGCTGCCTGGAGACTATTTTTATTTACTTTTTTAACTGTGACTAGGACCTATTTTCAATCTGATGCCTCGTTGTGGCCTAGTAGTGGCTGGGTAGTGTACCTGTTAAGGGCTCTGCCTCTGACCCAGACGACCTGCTTTGAATCTCGGCTCTTTCTGTTCAGTAAGCCAGCACCTATTTAGTACCGCCTACTGAGCACAACATGTGGCTGCAGCTCAATTGCTTTGAGTCCGCTTTAAGTTATATGCATAATTTAGCAGGACTGATTAAAGGTGGTCATACACTTATAGATTTGCAGCAGATTCGACCATCAGATAGATTTTTTGTGTCTGAAAGAAAAAGTACAGACTCCAGCACTCCACAAGAACTCTTCTTTTTATTGAAGCCACAAAGCGACAGATACAGCAGATTGCCCCTACTGTCTACAGCTGTTTCACGTGAGTTTCACACCTCTTCAGGACACGTGGGGCCTCAGATAGATTTTTGTCAGATGCCTGTCAAGTCAAATCTGACAGGAATCTATCTGATGTGTGCCACACACTAGGAACAGATTTCCAATAGATTTCAGAATAAAATCTATTTGAAATTAATTGAAAATTGATCTAAATGCATTATTGGACCATTAGATGCAATGCAACTCTATGATTGTTGTTTGCTAATTACAACAGAGAGAAAATGTGTGCATCAACCAAGTGAACCTGACAAATCTGGCTTTGCAAATTTGGCCTATTGGCTAATCACGAGACATTGCTCATGCAAATATGCATTTGCTTTCGCATGCCTAAATATGCAGGGTCAAAAACCAAAAACCGCAAAACAATTGCCCTGCGGGAATTAGTTCATGCTACATAGCACTATCCAGGGGCGCCACGAGGAGGCTTCTAATTGCCCCCATACAACCGGGGGGCCGTGGAGGTCCCTGGAACCCACACAGCGGCACCCCGGAGGTGGAGGCTGGGGGGGTGCAGGCGATCTCCCCAGCGTGGCCAGCGCCGGGAAGAACCGCCCGCACACACCTCCCAAGATTGTTGTTTGCAGCAGGAGCATCACTTCGCCATGGAAAAATGCAGTGTAAAAACCGGCCAAAAAGGAACCTGAGGTGAGAGACGTATGGAGGCTGCCATATTTGTTTCCTTTTACACAATACCATTTGCCAGAAACATGCACACACCTGAAACAAGCATGCAGCTAATCTTGTCAGATTTGTCAGAAACATCTGATCTGCATGCTTGTTCAGGGTCTATGGCTGACAGCATTAGAGACAGTGCAATGTGCATTATTTAAAAGGCAATAAATATGCCAGCTTTCATATTTCTCTCACCTCGGGTTCCCTTTAATGCTATCAGGTCCAGGCCAGGATTCCTATACTGCTTCTCCCCATCAGGAGTCTCTCACATTTTTTTGTACATTCTTCAGCACATAAGTAATCCCAAGAGATCCATATAACACACCGCATTCCACAGCATTTCACTGAGATAAGCATAAGAACATCATTGTGTGTCCACACCAAGCTGACAGTGATAACATTCACAACAGAATGGTGTATAGCCCCCTTTTTGCAAAGAGTTACATCCTTTGTTAAACGATTTTCATTTATCGTCACATATCTGTTCTCCAGCAAGAAATAAAACAGACACACCACTTCCTTCCATGCTTTATGTAAATGTATATTTTCCTTTGTGAATGTGTGAATCTGGCAACTTGAGTGATCCTATGCATAAGCATGGAAATCTCCACTCTTGTCTTAATATTTATTGCTTCCATGGAAAGCTCTGCAGATTTACACGCTGCTCTCGAGGAAGCTGTCCCCATTATACAGTCTTACAAAGCCAGACAGACTTGCCTGAGGAAGAGAAAATTGGTAGTTAATATTTATGGGTTTTTAGAATTAAGTTTTATAGCAGCGAGATTTAAAAATGACATATTTAGGTACGTGTGAAGATTATGTGCTTCCTCCTGCAAATAAAACTGTTCCACTTCGTGAAAACGCTAAGATAAACCTGAGACTGATGTAGAAGGCACCATGTCATCCAGTTTATTTAAAAACTGTGTTTAATATTGATAATTGAAGTGAGTACAACGGTCTCCTGCATTTTCTTTAAAGTGTACCTGAAGTAAATTCAAAATTAAAAGTAAATATCTAGCATAAATATTATCATATATGTACTAATTTCACTTACTAAACCTATTACTGCTGCTCATTGCCTTTAAAATCTTTATCTCCTGTTTTGGGCTTTTTTAGTATTTGGCTGCCCAATATAAGTCGATACTGTTTGCCAAAAGCACTCAAGGCCATACAAAAGCACATAGACACTGGGCATGCTTGAGTGCCAAACTGTGCATGCTCAGTAAACAGAAGCATTCACACCCAATGGGAAGATGATGGGCATGAGCCCCTCCACTGGGCATGGATTGACTGGCTCCATTCTTTTGATTTTCATTGTAGTCTTCAGAGACAAAAAGCCATGTAGCTTCATACAGTGTCTTCAAAGTATTTTTGACACCTGTTGGGATTCCTGCTGAAGGCTTATTTAAAATTAACATCACTAACTAATAAAGAAGTGGGACATAGCACTATAACATTGCATCTTGTGGGCAACATGTGTGGTATAGAGCCTGTCCATTACCAATGGCAACAGAACTTTGAACTAGTGGAAGATGCTCCACCCCATCTCAAGATTGATTAAATGTATATAAATGATCCCCTTCCCCAATAAATAATAATAAAAATAAATAAATAATTATTGCACATTCTGTAATATTTACCAGTTAAAATCTTAGTGCCTGATGCCAATTGGGAAGAAGTACGGTACATTTTTCGGCATATGCGATTTTTTGCTACTTTCACTAGAATGTACAGAATACATTCCAGTACTTTACTGGAAATATAGTAGCAAAACAATATGGTAGGACACACAGACTGTGGCCTCATTGGCCTTCCTTAAAGGGGAACTATGGCGAAAAATTGTTTAAAATATGTGCAAACATAGACAAATAAGAAGTATGTTTATTCCAGAGTAAAATGAGCCATTATTTACTTTTCTCCTATGTTGCTGTCATTTACAGTAGGTAGTAGAAATCTGACAGTAGTGACAGGTTTAGGAATAGTCTTCATCTCTTCATAGGAGATTCTCAGCAGGGCTTTTATTCTTTATAAAGATATTCCTTAAAATGGATTTAACCATTTCCCCTCCCCCAGGATGAGTAACTACGCCCCTGCAAAATGCCACAACTCTGTGCAGGAGCGTAGGTACTACGTCCCTCCCGCCGTGTCCCCCCCGCTCTCCCACCGCGCTCAGTACCGCCGCTCATTACCGCCGATCGCATGCCGCTACATTAATGAATGTGAAAACAAATCCCATTAATTGATCTAATTCCCCGTGTGAATGGCTGCAGCCGTCTATTCAAACGGCTCTGCCATTCACGAATCCCGTGCGCGTAGTGCTTCCATTTCCGTACTATGGAGCTGAAGTCACCACTGAGGACATCTTGTGGCCAAATTTTCAGTTTATCATCCCTAGGTACTTTTTTTTAATTAACCTCTGACCTCCCACACTCCCCTAAAGTTACCATTTTTTTATTTTTTATTTTTTTAATAAAAAAAAGAAATTACAAATAAAAAAAAATACATAGTTACCTTAGGGACTGAACTTTTTTAATATATATACAAAAACTGTATACTACAATTACATTATAAATTATGGGCTTGTAATTAGGGATAGATGCACAACTTAAAAAATGCACCTTTATTTCCAAATAAAATATTGGCGCCATACATTGTACTAGGGACACATTTTAAATGTTGCAATAACTGATACAAATGGGCAAATAAAATGTGTGAGTTTTAATTACAGTAGCATGTTTTATTTTGAAACTATAATGGCCGAAAACTGAGAAATAATGAATTTTTTCAATTTTTTTCTTACTATTTCCATTAAGACTGAATTAGAATAAAATAATTCTTAGCAAAAAGTACCCCCCAAAGAAAGCCTAATCAGTGGCGATAAAAACAAGATATAGATTGTTTCGTTGTGATAAGTAGTAATAAAGTTATAAGTGAATGAATGGAAGGAGCGCTGACGGGTGAAAATTGCTCTGGTTTTTGAGAGGAAAAACCCTTCGAGATGAAAAGGTTAAACAATGATGCTGGCCAGCTTCCCTGCTCACTACACAGTTTTTTGGCAGTTGGACAGAGCAACTGCCATTCATTAGGTGCTTTTGAAAATAAATAAATCCCTGAGAAGCCCCCATGAAGAGATGGACTAGTCCAAAACCTGTTACTTCTGTCAGATTTCTACTACTTACTGTAAGTGACAGCAACATAGGTGAAAAGTAATTGATAAATCATTTTACTCTGGAAAAAATGTACTTCTTATTTGTATATGTTTGCACATATTTTACAATTTTTCGCCATAGTGCCCCTTTAAGATGGACGCCTACCCAGGATGAAAACATGCAAAGAAGTTAAAAATATTTAACATAGTGCCAGGTTTCAGGCACAGGTGCTACAGTTACAGTACATGTATTGTGTCAAATTCATTATACATCACTTTATCCCATCTTAAAGTAGTTATCAGGCTAAAATAGTGAAAATGAGCTTTACTCACCTGGGGCTTTCTCCAGCCCCTTGCAGCCGACTGTCCCACGCCGACCGCTCCGCTCCCCGCCATTGTCCCGGTCTCGGTATTCAGGCTGACCGCGGCTGCGCGAAGCGCCGCTGTCATTCATGGCCACGTGGGCCGCAGCGAACTGCGCAAGCGCAGAACTACTGCGTCTGCGCAGTTCGCAGTGGCCATGATTGACAGTGAAGCTTCGCGCATCCGCAGTAAGGCCGACCCCGTGGTCAGCCTGAATACCAAGAACGGAGACCGGGACAGCGGCGGAGAGCAGAGCAGCAGTCGTGGGACAGTCAGCTGCAAGGGGCTGGAGAAAACCACAGGTAAGTAAAGCTCATTTTCACTATTTTAGCCTGATAACTCCTTTAAGTCAATACTCATGTAGTACACAAACAATCAGTGTCATCTGTGCTATCATCCTGGAGTCTTTCATCTTATTAAGCTCTGTACAAAAGTGGCTATCAGCAGTGACAAAGCAAAAGTACTGATATTCTTTTCGTATTCATTTTTGCAAATAAAATGTAAAATTCTACTTAAAAGCGAAAATGCAATCAAAAATAATTTTTAAATAATTTTGGGATTTTTTGCATTTTACGTAAATTTTCCTGGTAAAAATAAAAACGTTTGCGGTTCCTGAATTTTCGCATCATAAAGTAAAATTTGTTTCCTTTGACAAATATTTTCTCGAAATCGAAAATAGCATTTTTCGAGGTGAAAATAACTTTGGCGAAAATTTGCTTGCAGCACTGGCTATCAATTGGCAATCCAGTACAGTTGCTGTGTACAAAGAGGTGGGCGTAATTGAATACGTTTATCCTCTGTACTGGATCACTTTAAACATTTATCTTTAGGAAGGTTAGTAAAGTGAACACCAAAATCTCTTTCATCAACAACTAGCATGGTGTCTGATTAAACTTTTTTTTTTTTTGAAGCCTGCCAGCTCCTGTTCCTTAAAATGTTGTGTGCAACGGCATAAGCTGAACAAACACTAAACAAACAGTTTAATCGCCATCTACCAGATCCTGGCTGTTGTTGATATGATTCCTGGCAAGTTCACAAACTTTTTCTACATCATACACATTAAATAAATTAGAAACCAGGCAGATAATGCCAGAATACATGATTTCATTTAAACACATAGAATATAATAGTCATTGTTAAAGTGTAACCTCAGACAATTTCATTAACCTGGTGTGGGAGAAGGTGAGAGCACCCTGTAAAGAGTGACCCGGTAATGATTGCAGATGCAGTGGTGGAACTGTTCCATTGATTCTGTTTCTGTTGTACTTTTCCCAGGCGGATGGTGGAGTTCTCGCAGCATGCCGGTTAGGGGGTAAATGTGTAATGCATTTTGTCGCCTTTTGATGGAAGAATGGGATGTGCACAAGCATGCATGCCATGTGCCAAATTGTCCATGCAGGAGCGCATGTGTGAATGTGCATGAGCAGTTGCCTATGCTGGGAAATCTGAACCTTGAGTTCTCTTGCTGTTTTCAGAATATCTTGTTTTGTCTCAGAGTAGCCAATTTTAAGCATTTCTTTTGGTATGTCCACATTTGTAGGTGCTTTCAAAGCCCAATGAATCTGGTCAAAAGGAAAAAGTTCCTCTTCAGCGTCTCATGGCCTGAAGAAATCTAGCTGAGGGCTCTTTCACATCAGAGAACGGCTCCTGCACGCGTTGATAGCCTGCGGCGTGTCGTCGGGTATCTGCGGTGCAAGGTAATCAGCAGCGGTAGCTATTCCTTGAACCCGACGGAAAACGCCGGCTTCCGGGTGCGTCACAAAACAGCTCCCAGGTGTGTCGTACCGCACCGCACAAAAGCACAGCGTCGGGTGGGAAAGGTAATATGAAAGTCTATGGACTTTCATTTTACCTTGGTTAACGCAAACGTTAGCCGTTTGGTCAAAATGCAGAAAATCTGCGCAGATGTGAAAGAGCCCTTAATGAGTGGAAGCTGTTTAGTTTTAACAAGCTTGGAGGTCATCACGTTGTGCTTGGAGGTCCAGAAAATCTGTTGGTGTGCCAGGGAATCACAGGTTGCCATTTATTAGGTTGCATTAGTCTGTGTGTGAAGCTCATGGAACAAGCATCTGTCTCATAGTGTGCCGAACATGCCCACCGCCAGATAAGATTCTTATGCTGGAATGTCATGCTTGTCTTTGCCAAACACCCCATTCAAGCTATTTTTGTCTTATCTGTCCATAGAACACTCTTTTGATAACCCTTTACCCTTGTACTTAGCAGTGTGGTCAAGCTGAAGATGGGCAGTAACATTCTATTTGGGTATTGGTCTAAGCCCTTTTGTATTTCAGTAGACTTGTGTTCATTTGTGTCCCTCCCCAGACTGTGCTTCAAGTCCAAATTAAATAGTCATTATTTCTAAAGATAAAACCTTTAAAACTATGTCATTAAAAAACAGGCTTGAAAATTTAAAATTATTAGGATCCTGCATTAAGCAAAGCCTCTTCGTGTTTTTGAAGTTTGTTTCGTTTTAAGCTTTTACCTCTTGAGCCTGGATATATATAAACTACATCTCAAATGTAGCTATATTTCTCCAGAAATGCTCTATAGCCCAATCTTGCAGGTAGTGTATCGGTTAAAAATTGAGACAAATGGCAGCTATTAACCATTTAGGCAAATTAAAGTCACTGCTATAAAGCTATTAAAGGACAACTGAAGTGGGAAGTATATGGAGGCTGCTATATTTATTTCCTTTTAAACGATACCAGTTGCTTGGCAGCCCTGCTGATCTCTTTGGCTGCAGTAGTGTCTGAATAATACCAGAAACAAACATGCAGCTAATCTTGTCAGATCTGATAATAATGTCAAACACCTCATCTCAGGGCCGGGCCGAGGCATAGGCTGGAGAGGCTCCAGCCTCAGGGCGCAGTGTAGGAGGGGGCACACAATTCATTCCTAATTGTGTATGAAGCAGAAAGAAATAAGAAAAGGGGATACATAGCAGTGACTGCAAGCCAGATAACTAGATATTAAGGTGTTGGGGAGGTTGTGGGCCCTGTGGCCCTCTTAGTCTAACAGCAATCAGTGAGTGACAGCTGGGGTGGGAGGGGTGGAGGGGCGCACTTTGGTGTCTCAGCCTTGGGTGCTGGAGGACCTTGTCCCTGCTCTGCCTCATCTGCATATGTTTGTTCAGGGTCTATGGTGAAAATATTAAGCCACCTCTACACCATTCAATTCCAGGCGCGATCGATCGAATTAGATTGGATCGAATTTGATTAGATCGATCAAATCCGACATGTCCGATCGGGATTCGGCCAGGATTTGATAGATTGTTTTTGGCTAGTTTCCAATGCAAATCGATAACAGGATTGATCGAATCCCGATTGGACATGTCGGATTTGATTGATCGCCTCTGGAATTGAATGGTGTAGAGGGGGCTTTAGAGGCAGAGGATCAGCAGGACAGCCAGGCAATATGCATGGTTTAAAAGGAAATACATATGACAGCCTCAATATCCCTCTCACTTTAGGTTCCCTTTAACTGTGTAGAAACTTATGCCCAGTAAAGACCTGCAATATTGTCTGACTAAAACATTCATACTTCATTGCTTCCTAGTATAATATGCGTTATGCTACTTACGTAATGTGCGTGAAACTAGCAACAGACGCGTTACCTCAGTAATATAAGTTGTACTGTGTGCGCAACAGTCGCAATGTCAGTCACAGACATACCAATTACATTGCTGTGAACTGTGTGCGCATAGTAATTTTACCTGTGTTTCATGAATATGCCTTATAATCTGCACAGGAATGAAGCTGTACATTATTATGGCTTAGCCCTCAGGCTGCCGCTGCCGTCTATAGGTGTGCTGGGTTTTTGTATCTATACGCCATGAATGTCTAAAAGCTATTTTATACAAAACTACTTCCAACTGCAGCGGATTTTTGTGTCCCCATATTCCTGTGCAACGGACGTTTAAAAGGCTTTTAGTATTATAAGCAATGTCGTGTTGCAGGCTCTATTTCTTCTATTTACCAATTACTTAATGATTTTGGTTCAGAAATTAAAACTTCCTACATGATAGCCTGGGAATCCGACCTATATCAGGCCTTTGAACTTAAGACGTGGCACCAAATCTGGTCCAATGTAATATCCTCCTTTTAAATCCTTAAAGTGAACCAGAAACAAAGCACCCTCACATATTTTACCATATATATCAGTGAGGACATTAGAGAAAACACATACCCGGCTCTCTGTTTCATTCTTCACTGCTCAGCCTGTTTGTTATCAGCCCTGATAAAATCCCTGACTGAGCATTCAGACTGGCTTTGCTCAGAAGTCATTATAGCTGAGTCATTACAGCATAGCCAGAAGGGGGCATGCTTGGGCTTGAAAATACATCAGAGAAGACAGAGTCAGATATAATGATTCCTGAGTAAACCCAGAATGAATACTCAGGCGGGGATTTTATCAAGGCTGAAACAAGCAGGCTGAGCATTCATTCTGGGTTTACTCAGGAATCATTATATCTGACTCTGTCTTCTCTGATGTATTTTCAAGCCCAAGCCTGCCCCCTTCTGGCTCTGCTGTAATGACTCAGCTATAATAACTTCTGAGCAAAGCCAGTCTGAATGCTCAGTCAAGGATTTTATCAGGGCTGATAACAAGCAGGCTAAGCAGTGAAGAATGAAATAGAGAGCAGGGTATGTGTTTTCTCTAATGTTCCCACTGATAAATATGGTAAAATACATGAGGGTGCTTCGTCTCTGATTCACTTTAAGGATACCCCTATTAAACTGCTATTGGTACTATAACCCTGCCAGGATCCACCGGATTTTTCCTTCCTCTTCCGCTCTGTTTTCGTAAATGTGGTGCTACTGGCACCCTGTCCCATATACAGTATGTTACCATGACACGGGCACTTTTATTTGCTCCTAATCCTGGGGTCTCATGGCTGTTCCTGAAGACTTTATAAGTATTTTCTCCTTGCTGCGATTTGAGTTATTGCCTTCTGCTGGAAGACTCCTGATCTCCCTGTCTCAATGGTTCATGATAGGCTTCATGCAATTAGGCTTTCTGATGGATTGCTTTATGCTGCCCTGGTTAATTTAGATAAATTTCATCTCATCTGGAAATATTGGACTGATTATCGTGACCAGCCGACCTGATTGCCCTCTTCCATTTTGGGTTCTCCTCTATCTTATTTCTGATCTTATTATGTACTGATGGTTGTACTGTGGCTTTCTGATGTCCTTATGGCTAGATAGGCCCTATGTGACCATTCTCTAGTTTGCTCCTGCAACTTTTGCTTCAGTACTATTTGTGCCTTCAATTTTTGAACCTCTGTACTTGATTTCATGTTTTTATATTATATTTCTATGTTTGCTTGTGTATTTGTATTTTTTTTCTAAATGCTTATGAATAAAGCTTTTCAGTATAAAAGGGATTTAATAAAAAGTTCTGAATCAGTGCCAACTTTCCACTTTATATGCAAACCAATCTAATTTGATGCAGAAATATGCCAATGTTACTGCAAATCTATGCAGCTTGAAAATGAGTGAAATGCTTTAACTGCAATATTTGATTGGTCCATTTTACAATAAATTTTCATAATAATTAGTATCATTCTGTATCATAATAATCATCATAATTCTCATTCATCTCACATTTATTTGCACCTCAATAACAATCCTACTGACTCATTTGGACTTCGGTAGAAGTGGGCAAGGCATGTAATTAACACAATACAAACAAGACAAGACAAATTACATTTATATTGTGCTTTTCTCCTGGCAGATTCAAAGCACCAGAGCAGCAGCCACTAGGATGTGCTCTATAGGCAGTAGCAGTGTTACATAGTCTTGTCCAAGGTCTCCTACTGAATAGATGCTGGCTCACTGAACAAGAAGAACCGAGATTTGAACCCTGGTCTCCTGTGTCAGGGGCTAAGCACTTAACCAGTACACTATCCAGCCAACCAAACATAGCTGGCACTAGTGTGTAGCTTTTATTTAAAAAAAAAAAATGTCTAAGGGTTAACCCTTATATCCTGGTATTGCTTAAAAAAAGTTAAATATGGTAGCCTCTATATCCCTCTCACTTCAGGTACCCTTTAACACACACACTGGGTTACTGCACTGTAATTGCATCTCTGTCGTATATATTCTCTATATAGGTAATCAAATACAGTGTGTGTGTGTGTGTGTGTGTATATATATATATATATATATATATATATATATATATATATATATATATTCAATTTATATAGGTTATATATATATTTTTTTTTTGTTGTTGCTTATTTCTGAGGTAAATTGGGGAAAGTTATCTTAAGTTAAAATTGTTTCTCAAGGACGATGGGTTGAGTTGCCATTGACAAGTCACATTGCTTAGCTAATGAAGACTGAGCAGTACAAATTTTGGGATGAAGATGACTTATGACTATGACAAGCGATGAGCTGTATGGAATTACACAATTAAAGGAATACTTTACTGGGAAAGTTCTATTTATAAGGGAGAAGTTTGTTTAACTGAAAGACTTTTGTCCGATACGATGCTCGGGGTTACCCATGCAATGGAGTAGAACTGATTATATAATATATTATTATTATTTAGTATTTATATAGCACCGACATCTTCGATAACACTGTTCAGAGTATATTTCCCTGTCACAAAAAATAAATACAATGACAAAGCTTAACTGTTTTTGATGTTTAAGTGTAAACGCATTGCAAGTTTTCAATAAGCATGTGCTTCTTAAAAAAAAAAAAGCTGTTAAGAAAATATTCATAATAAAACAGGACAACATCCTCTCTGGAGCCATATGGTCCTCCAGAATTGACACACCCTGTAGAAAATAAAGTTTGCTTCCCCAGTGGGGACGTCCTCCTCATAATTTCTCTGCAGGGAAAACTCATCATCCAAAAAACAATCAAAATAAAAACGATAGCTCTTAAAATAAATTCCAATTTATTTGCTCTCTGTTCCCTCGTGCTTAAAAAATTATCATAAATGATAATCAATAACGCTGAAAAGTAACATGCAAGGTTTCCAACCATTAACTACTCTTTCATTTTCACTTATTTAAATTATTTCAAAAATGTACAGTGTCATCTAAGTATTGTAAGTAGGCAGGTATCTTTAGCAAACTATTGGAGGCTTCTTTGCATTAGGGTTCTGTGCAGTATCTTAATTGTTCAAAGCACTTCACCCTCCTGGACATAGATACATTGAGATATGTTGAAGCCCCTCATCCAGCATAGGAGTCACCAGTCCTAGAGCTCCAACACTGGGGGGAAGGGAACACTTTGGCCTCCACTTTCCACATCTTCCCTAGTTCCTCTTTCATATTTTCTAGTTTCTTTGTACTTGACAAATGTCTTGCACCCCTTGTTCCTGATGTTGCCATCACTTGGCACTGCTATCTCTATCACAATTGCTGTCTTCTGGTCCTGGTCTAAAACCCCAATATCTGGATTACTGGGGTTACCTGTCTGTCCATCTGTATCTGGAATTCCCACAGGATCTTAGCTCTGCTTTTATTTATGACATTATACACAATTTGTTAGTTGTATGTTGTTTTTTTTATTTCCTGTTGTAAATCATTTTTTTCCCTTTCTTTAAAAATATAATTTATCTGCTTTCTAAACTGACTGGTGGGGTTTTCATTAACTTAGTAATATAGTTATTCTTGTTATGTAATAATCTATTTGCCTCTTTGAAGTAATCCACAGTTAGATGACGCCTCAAGTCTTTTGTGCAGTGAGCCGAAAGTAATCTCATTTTATTTACTACTCTATAGCTTGTCATTCATGAAATGACAAACCGAAATTAATTCACTTATCTTCAGTAATGCTTCCAATGTTTAATGCACATTTTTTAAAGCCTTGAGACAGTTGTTCTGTTCCTGTAGGGGAGAAAAAGTATCTTTTTTTTCTAATTGTTGTGTTTACATCGACATATAACACTTTATTAGATTCTTGTGGGATATTTTCAGGGGTCTAGTCCTGGGAAAAGAGGTGAGTGGACTCGCCCCAACCGCAAACTTTTCTAGATTTAGGGTCATCTGCAATGCGATGTGTGGTCAGCCATTTTGTAACATAAGGTAAAGGATCCCATTCATCCGCAGGAGGACCAAGGAGACTAATAAACAAAAGCGAAGACAATCGTTCAATGCCAAGCAGATTCCTAATGGGTGTCATCACTAAATTTATTGTACTGAAGCCCTCTCAGAATCCCCGGATGTCACTGGAAGTCTGATCACTGCCGGTCATGATTGGTTTTAGATTATCAGGAACCTCTGCACCATCATGAAGTCTCTGAAACCGTCACAAATGGATGCATAGTGGATGCGGAATCTCTTACACAGTTGTTCCAGCTTTGTTTCTCCTTCAGTCCAAGGGCTTTCCACATTGATTGGCCAGCGTTGGCAATTCAGTATGTCAAGTTCAGAGACCAGAGTTTCAAATTCATCGGACTGTGATGAATTTGAAGGTCTGTTGCTTGCAGTTGAGGTATATAGTCTGGAACGTAGCCCCTTCAAAGGACCGGCATCACACAATGTATTTATAGCTCAGTGATTTTTATTGCAGCATCAAAGCAACTGCTGGTTATTGCTTTGATGCTGCAATAAAAATCAATAAGCAATAAATACAATGGGCTTGATTCACAAAAGTGTGATAACTCAGTTATCACACCTAAAAACTCAGTTATCACGCCTAAAAGCTTTGCACATGCAAACTATGATGCTAAGTAGTTTGCACCCTAGTTTTCACCCTAGTTTGCATGTGCAAAGCTTTTAGGCATGATAACTCAGTTATCACCCTTTTGTGAATCAAGCCCATTGTGTGGTGCCGGTCCTTTGAAGAGGCTATATTACTGTGACCCCTTGGTACTGGGGTGAGGACCTGGGCACACCTGTAGAGATGGCCTGAATGGTTTGCGCGAACTTAGCTGGTTCAAGTTTGCAGTGAACTGCGAACACTTAGCGAGTTCGACCCACCCCCTATACTACACCCTTGGGCTAAACTTTGACCTTCTACATCACAGCAGACACATGGCAGCCAATCAGGCTGCACTCCCTCCTGGAGCCCCCTCCCCCTTATAAAAGGCAGCAGTGTCGGCCATGTTCATGTGCTGCTGTATTAGTGAGAGAAGGGTGAGACATTGGAGAGATAGGGAAAGCGATAGTTAGGAGGTCTGTTAGCTTGCTCCTTGCTGATATTTGTTGATGAAAAGCACCCCAAAACTGCTCCTTTGAGAGCTAATGTTCTTCCGATGTGTTTTTTTGTGTGTGTGTGTGTGCCACTGACACTGCATATACAGCCCTGTCTATCGCAGCTGGCCCTTGGTAATTGCTTTACTGGGCCAGGCCCAGCACATTCAGCGCATACCTTTCACTGCCTCTGTGTGACTGCACTTTGTATTATACCACCAACAGTCAGGTCAAAAAAGTGTTCAGTGCCTCACCTTTATCAAAATGAATGAGGCATGGATCCCGGAGGGCTACTGCCTGCCCGACGACTAAGCCAGTCCCCACACACAGCATCTCTGCCTGCACGCCGCGTGACTGCCTGCCTCAAGACTAAGTCAGTCCTTACACAGCATCTCTGCCTGCCTGCCGCTGCTGCCTGCCCCAAGACTAAGTCAGTCCCCACACAGCATCTCTGCCTGCAGGCCACTTGACTGCCTTCTCCGCCACCACCAACCGGATCCAGGACTCCAGGTGGATTCCTGAATTTTTATGGCCGCTGCTGCTAGCGGCGGCTGCTACCAAACATAATAATAACTTTTCTGGTTCATGTACATGCCCAATTTTTCTGGCTGCACTGCAGCTGCAACAACAACACAAAAGGCATGTACATGTGTCAATTCCCCTCCGTAGACAGATAGGACCCCTTCGTGATCGTTACCTTGCCGAGGTAAAGGGGCTTGCGTATCCCAATGAAGCAATGACCGGCTATATGAGTGTGTTGGGGGCACACCTGACCCAAGATAATAAGGTCGTTGCTTCATTGTGGACAGTTGTTCTGTCATTGAGCTACCTCAGCCCGACCATATGGGCTTGAAAACCGCCATCGCCTGCACTTTCACCATTGCGCGCACCAGTCCAGCACGGCCATCACTACACAAACAGCTGTTTGTGGTGCGTTACACAGTGAGTTTGGTCTGTCAGTGTGAAACAGTACACTACTTACACTAACTGCTGATTCATATTTACACACACAAGATGTTTTCAAGCACTTTAGTTCTCCAATTAAGCAATGCAATGTGATTTCTGCCTTTTAGGGATTATAACCCTGCTGTGCGTTAAATCCTGATTTTCCCCTGGGACTTTTGGCATGTATACCACTCTGCCATGCCCCCCGCCAGGTGTTAGACCCCTTGAAACATCTTTTTCATCACTTTTGTGGCCAGAAACAGTGTTTGTAGTTTTTCAAGTTTGCCTGCCCATTGAAGTCTATTGCGGTTTGAATAGTTTGCAGGTTCGCAAACTGTTTTGGAAGTTCGAGTTCGAGGTTCGCAAACCGAAAATCAGAGGTTCGAGCCTTCTCTACACACCTGTGTGTGGTGCCCGTCCTTTGAAGAGGCGAATATTACTGTGGCCCCTTGGTACAGGGGTGAGGACCTGAGCATTTATTTATTGTATTTATAAAGCGCCAACATATTACGCCTTGTCTGGTGCTCCTGGATCCATGTCCTTGTATAGTCTGGAACATAAATTATCCACTAAAGACTGGTAAAATTGGGGGAGATTTATCATTACGTGGCCTTTAGTGCTTTCCGTATTGATGGGAACACCTTTGAAATTCCCTTTCTCTACAGATTACATTGCTTCTTTCAGGTGTTTGCCAGGCTTCTCTTTTCAACTTTTCAGTTGCACAAACTGACCTATTGATGAGCTGGTAGGCCCATGGCAGTGTGATACCATCATGTTGTAGAGCTTTCAGTTAAGATTCCCAGTTCATAGACAGCGTCTGCAACCCCTGCAAGGTGTAACAAATATTCTGCTGATCTTATTAAGGCCACTAAATTATAAGCAGAACCTGAGCTTGCTTGTATGAAATGGCTTGTAATGCAGGATATGACTCCCAAGTCCCAAACTGCCGTATAGCTCTTTGGCTGGAAGCAACCCACCAAACTGTAAAAACCTTTCCAATTTTGAAACTTTGCATTGACTGGTGATACACACCATACAACTTCTTAAATAAGAGGTTACATGGTGAAGACCAGGAATAGCATCAACTGTATCTTCAATGCACAATTCAAGCCTATGACACAAGCAGTGCCATTTCACAATCCGTGGATATTTTTCATGGAGTCGTTCCAGAACACCTGATTTTCTTCCAAGCATTATTACGCTTGCACCATCACTACAAACCCCAATCAGGTTTTCAGCAAGAAAGGCATTATTGAACCTATGTTTAGAAAGACAAGCTAAAAGAGTGAGTTCAATAGACTGGGCATCAGTTTGAGGCAAATGAAGCAAATCAAGAAAAAAAGTGACTGGCTCAATTTCATTAATAGTGGTACAAAATATAAACCATTAACACTGTAAAGAAACTGTAGTAGACTCATCAATAAAAAATGACATTTTTGGAGCCAGTTTAACAATTTTCTTGCATAGCCTTTTCCTCATTTCACTGGCAATGCAATGTATTGTTTGCGCACCTGTATATTCGCTATGGTGAATGCGTCCCACATATGTACCATTTGCAGCTTGCAAGCTAACAAGATCATAGAAGTCTGTGTAAGGGTGATTATTTTTTGCGCAATAGTAGGCAATGCGAAATTTCTGCTTTTGCAGTTCTTCAATATTGGTTTGCATTATCTGCTTTTTAGATACAGCTTGAAAATCTATTGCCTTTATGTGTGATTCTGAAGCCTTATGCCTATGTATTTTCTTACGCAGTGAGGTCAGCATGTCTTTTTTTGTTCTTTCCATATGCAGAAATCATAACAGTGCTCCATTATTTTGAAATAGACAGACCCCGTGCAACAAACACTCCAAGGTGTTTACCCTTACAACATACATTCCATCCCAAAAGGCCCTTTTCTAGAAATAACCATGGGTACTTTATTTAAACTTCTAGCCAGTGATTGTGGTCCCAACATTCTGGTAGAAGAATTCTCTCACTAACATCAGCTGCTGTATCTTCAGCCACATCACTAGTAATTAAGTCCAAATCACTGACTGGTGTAGTTTCTGATACTGGGTCATCCTGCTGAAGCAGAGGTTCACTCAGAGATGCGCAACTTGCAGACTCAGGCTCAGCATGTGATTTCTTAGTAGAAGCCTTTGAAAAAAGTTGGTAATATTTCGCTTTTGGTTGAACAGCGAGGAGAACGCCAGCGCATACCACTAAGGCTGCATCTGAAATGACCACCAGCTCAGTGTGAAGCACCTAAATAGATTTTCTGCACACTTCGCATTCAAGTCAGATGCAAATCATATGCAAATCTGCTACTACTTATCATGCAAACAGGGAACTCAGGAGGAGGGGCTGGGAGCAGCTAACCTGACAGTTACATAGTTACAAAGTTAAGGAAAGGTGGGGGGAAAGGCTGCGCATCCCTAAACACATGTTGCAATTGAATAGTTAATCGCACAGGCATACACCGCCTCTGCCAGACTGAAAAATGCATGCCCTGCATCCAAGACAAGTGCTACCATTTATTAAACTAGGAGGAACTTTAGCATTCAATATGGTTTGCATGCCAAGTATATTATACTAGACACTTGCGCCACGGTGAGGCAAACCTCCGGGCAAGTGACCTAACCTAAATTTAAACCCTTGGGAGCAGCTAAGCAAAAAAAATGTGTAACTTACATTTGGTTGAACAGCGAGGAGAACGCCAGCGCATACCACTAAGGCTGCATCTGAAATGACCACCAGCTCAGTGTGAAGCACCTAAATAGATTTTCTGCCTTAGTGGTATGCGCTGGCGTTCTCCTCGCTGTTCAACCAAATGTAAGTTACACAATTTTTTTGCTTAGCTGCTCCCAAGGTTTTAAATTTAGGTTAAGTCACTTGCCCGGAGGTTTGCCTCACCGTGGCGCAAGTGTCTAGTATAATATACTTTGCATGCAAACCATATTGGAAGCTAAAGTTCCTCCTAGTTTAATAAATGTTAGCATTTGTCTTGGATGCAGGGCATGCATTTTTCAGTCTGGCAGAGGCGGTGTATGCCTGTGCGGTTAACCATTCAATTGCAATATGTGTTTAGGGATGCGCAGCCTTTCCCCCCACCTTTCCTTAATATTTCGCTTTTGTTTGTTCATTTCTGCAGAATATTTTAAAAAAGCCTGATTTTAAAAATAACACACTATTTTGTGCAAAAAAGTATCAGTCTACTATAGCAGTATTGTCAATATACCTATATGCCTTTTTTTCACACAGATAACGTGGTAATGTTACCAATACTTATGCCCATAAGTGTGTCTGTCTCTTAAAGTGGACCCAAATTAAAAATACAAGATTTCAGAAATAAAATCTATTTTCTAAGTTATAAAAATAAATAGCAGCCTTTTTTCAGCTGCATGATGACAAATATAAAATATTTTACATTTATTGTAGGAACCCCTCCCTTCCTTTCAAATTGCCGGGATTTTTCCGGCAAACTGGTGGAGTAGATGGTGTCTGGCAATGGAGGAATTGCTAATGGCTGCCCCCAGTATAATCCTAGCTATGAAAAGAGAAGGCTGAAAAGCATGCACTGAAATGCTCATAGGCTTGAAGGAGTGTTTATTTATCTTTGTATGTGTCAGAGTGGTGCAACTAAATATTTTTAATTAAAAAAATGTTTGGTTTGGGTCCGCTTTAACAGGCAGTGTCCCCACGGAACTGGGACAGGTGAAGGAAGACGAGGCAGAGAGAGATCCACTCTCTCTGCAAAGTGCAAACATACAGCTCCACTCCAACAGATGCAGGAGCTGGGCAGACCAGTCACTGGCAGCACAATCAATCACTCTTGCTGGCTGCGGCTCATTCGGGGAAGATGAGAGGAGCCGGGGCAGCCTTGAGCAGTGTGCCAATTGGAGGGGCGGATTGGGGCGGGCGGTCAGTTATGATGTCATTGAGGCCAGCCGCAGAGGAGGAAAGAGATGCAGCCACGGATGTCTGATGATGAGCGGTGAGTGAAGTAGTAACCACCGCAGCTGCTAATAAGCAGCTTGCCACCCACACTGACTGCACAGCAAGCATGTGTCCTGCCAGGGTGGATGACGTCCACCCTCTAAAAAAAAGTAGGTGGACATCATCCACCCGCGTTCACGCTTGACTCGATCACTGGATATTTAGTATTACATTTTTTTCACGGCTAGTTTATATTCAAACTGTTTTACACTGATGGATGCTTCAAGTTGTATTAACTGTATGTAGTAAAATAACATTAATAGCTGTTTTGTTAGGCTTTTTTAATCTCTATTCGCATAAATTATACCATACATTTAGGTTCAGTTCAATGTTTAATATGTGTTTTTACATCCTTTACTGGATTTCCTTCTGTTTGCCCTCTTTCTACAAAATACTGGTTGCTTGGCTTACCTGCTTTTGAATGCTTTACCTAATTTGATCCTTCATACCTTGATGTCTAATACAAATTCCTTCATTCTCCCTCCTTCTTTTTAATGGATCAAAGTAATTGTGGAATAAATGAGATGTACTTCTATTTTTAAGACTAGGAATCTGTCAAAGCCTGTTAGTCAGGGATGTTGTAAATGGGCATGATAATAAAAGCAGGAGAGTGGTTAGACCGAACAAAGACAAAAGTTGCAGAGGACAAGTTGTGAAAGCAAACCTGAAGTGAAAATAAACTTATGAGATTATTAATTGTATGTGTTGTGTTACGGTAAATATAACAAAGGACCGAGTCTCATATGTTCACTGTCAGTTCTTCAATGTAAGACTTATTTCTAAACAGCAGCCATGATAAATGTCCTTTTAAACTTTTCAGCACCAATGCATTATCAGAAGCATTCTCTCATGCTTTTCTCAGCAGCTGTTTTGACTTCTATTTACTTTTCAGGCAATTAACTGAATTCAACAAGTTGTTTGACAATTTACATAGATACCAACTTTAGTTTGCAACACTTGCTGTACTGAGAAACAGAAAGGGACTGCAGACCTTATTTTAGAAGGGCTAGTACTATATGTACCTATGTTTACCTCCTAATGTCACATTTTACTTCAGGTATACTTTAACCATTTATGCCACCTGGACGTGATTGTCTAGGTGGCTGCTGCTGTGCTGCTTCCCACTCCTGCGCGCTCCTGTTAGCCCAGAGATCAATAAATGGGAACATAGTTCCCATTCATTGATCTAAGTCCCTGGTAGAAAGACTGATGGCTTCTTCTCAGAAGCCGCAGTCTTTCTGAAAAAAAAAAAGTTTCCCGTCCTCCTAATACTTTCATTTTTTTTTAATAAAATAAACACACGTTATTACATTTAAAATTAATTGTTTACCTCCCACACCAAAAACTACCCAAATTAAATTTTACATGAAAAAAAAATTACAATTAAAAATAAATAAAGAAATAAAATAAATAGTTACCGGTACCTAAGGGTCTGAACTTTTTTTTAATATGCATGTGAAGAGGTTATATTACGAGCATTTTTTTAAATTATAAGCTTGAAAATAGTGATGGACGCAAAGCAGAAAAAATGCACCTTTATTTCCATTTAAAATATTGGCGCCATACATTGTGATAGAGACATAATTTAAATGGTGTAATAACCGAGACAAATGGGCAAATAAAATACATAGGTTTTAATTATGGTAGCATGTATTATTTTAAAGCTATAATGAAAACTAAGAAATAATGTATTTTTTCCATTTTTTTCTTAATATTCCTGTGAAAATGCATTTAGTAAAAAATATTTCTTAGCAAAATGTACCACCCAAAAAAAAAGCCTAATTGGTGGTGGAAAAAACAAGATATAGATCAATTATTTGTGCTAATTAGTCATAAAGTTATTGGCGAATGAATGGGAGGTGAAAATTGCTCTGATGCATAAGGGGAAAAATACCTGCGGGCTGAAATGGTTAAAGAAGTGCATGCTCTTGTCATTTGTGATGGAATGTATGTCACCAGCCAAGGAATTGCCGGAGAAGCGTCTAAGTGATGTGGATCTTACATAATTATATATAGCAGTTTCACTCACAGTAAATATCTGGAAATGGCAGCACAATTGCTACATTTCAACTCAACCTAGATCCGCATGTATGGATTCTCTGTTGAGCACGGGTGGAGAAGGATGAATTGATGCTCTGGGTCACCCAATGGTAGTCCTAATAGCCTATTTAACTAAAACAGCAAGTATTATTACATATTATATGTATGGGTATATAATACTTGCTATTTCTTGTAGATGAGCAGAAGTTAATATGGAAATAATTAGGCATTGTGATGCCCTGTGAGTAAGCCTTGGCTATTTTTTAGAATCATTATGGAGAATACTGCATCAAGATAGTGAAATTACATGGAGCGCCATGCTCAGATTCAGAGCTACAATGTTGTGTTTATAAATATGTTCTGCGTCATTTGCACAGTACTTTCTGCAAGCATAATGAATGAACATCTAAACTGCTACGAACCATTAGCTGGATATACACGTGTGGTGAAGTAATGATGCAAGATGTGTTAGGAGATTCGGGGCCGTCCCTGAGAGTGGATCCACACTGTCTGGCAGTCTTATCTGGTAACTTGATAGGTTCCTGCTTGTTCCATAGAATTCACTGTAACAACTATTCAATTTGTGCCTCATCATTGTGAGTCACAATTTATAAACAGCCCCAGAACAGTCTACTATGTCTATTATTATACTTACACATAATTCTATTACTGCATCTATGCTGGGTTCTGTCTAACAAGATTACATTAATCTATGTACATATTAAATATATTTGTTTCTGAAAGCAAAGGTCTTTTTATAACATATGATTGTTTTCTTTAAAGGTAAAGTAAAGGTGCCCCTACATCTAGCAATGAAGGAGCAGATCAACCAAGAGAATGATCTCTGTCTGAGAGAGAGAGATCTGTTGTTGATTTCAGCATGAAATCAGCCTCATGACCCCTCCTCGCCATCTTGCCACCTCCATCACTGTCCTCCCAAATGTTATAGGTGTCACACATGCACTATGTGCTATATGCTATTGCCGCCAATGCGGAAGCGGCTGCACTCTAGTGGAGACAGCAGACAGTAAGGTATTTGCATGCACGGGCACCAGGGGGCACATATAACATTTGGGGGGCACAGCAGCCAGAAGTTCCATTTTGTCCCTCACTCATCCCGATATTGCATGCCGTTATCACTACGCACACAATCAACAACATCAGCCCAAGCTTTCCAAGCATGTGCGATCGATAGATTCAACTGATTTCGGCCCAAACTCGGTCAAATTGCTAATAGGGCATGCTTATTGCAATACCAATTTCATTCTATAATAATTATTGAATAGGATGGTCGATTGGCCGCAAAATCACCAGCTTTATGTCCACCTTAAGACTACCTTGTCTGGTCAAGTCCTATTGTAACACAAAGTGAAGTGCAGAAAAACCTATTGATGATCAAGAGAGAAAATGTGTAAGAATGTAAAGTACATCATTGCCTGTTGCATGGGGTCAATCAGAATGCCCATACTGACTTTACTCACTGACAACAGCACTCATAATGAAAACATAGATGTCACATATACAAACCACAAGCAATGAAACAAGGTGGCAGTATGCATGGTAGGGCAGATTTTGCACTACTATTTGCATAACAAATTTGCGTTTTTTCAACAAGTGTTTATTAAAGCAGATTTGAACAAATTGAACAGTGTCACAGTTATTTTCAGAGAATAAACAATAATAGAGAAATATACAACAGCACATGGTATCCAGTATATCAGTGTGGGCATAATTAACACAATAATAATATATTCCTGAGGCACTATTAGAGACAGCAGATCAGGAAAAAGTAGTTGTTAAGTCCGAGCCCTCTAATATGAAGTGACACTCAACAGGAAGCCATATCCATAACTAGAGACACGCAATAACCAGAAAAAAAGTAAATGAGATAGATGCCATTCTATCCAGGGGGACCATATTTTGAGGAAGTGGTCTTTTTTGCTGAGTGAATAAGTTATCTTTTCTAATAGCTATATCCCATGCAACTTATTCTGAAGGGCCTGTTCTGATAGGTATGCAGATTTCCACTCTTTGGCTATTATTGCTTTTGAAACGTTACAGGCCTGAGCCAGTAGGGCGTTCTGGTATTTATCTAAAGCAGGGGCATTTTTGTGAAATGGAGTAGCTTGCAGCTCAGGGATCTGAAGTCAGTTGGGCATCTAGAATTTCAGAAACTACTGAAAAGCAATGTTTCCATAAGCTCTGTACAACAGGACACCTCCACCAGCAATGTGCCTGGTCAGCTTCATTCCCACATCCCCAAAAGCATAAACTGGAGGAAATTAGACCTCTCCTAAATAGCATGAAGGGTGTAAACCAGTCATAAAATATCATATAGCTTCTTTCTTTTATGCAGCAATTAATAGATGATTAAGCCATGCCCAAAAATATTTCATCCCGTTCTACAGTCGTTCAGGAACACTGTAATCTGTCATGCCATTTGGTCATGGCAGGAGTAAGAGCCTCTAAAGTAGAGTACCACACTTCAAAATACATTATAGAAATTACTGTATTTTTCAGACTACCGGACGCACCTAGGTTTAGAGGGCAAAAATAAGGGTAAAAAAATACTAAACCTAGGTACGTCTATGGGTCAGGAGTGTCTTGTAGACCTTTTCGCACCAAGATGTCACTAAGCTACTGTACCCAGCTACACTAACACCTGCTACTGTCCCCCACACCTACACTGCACTGCACTACAGTACCCTAACCCCTGCTTTCTCTACATTACACTTCACTACACACTACACTAAACTAACCCCCTAGCTGCACCCCCCCCAGCTACATAAGAGTACACACCACACTAAACCTTCCTGCTCCCACCCCAGCTACATAATACTTCACTACACTACACGTATCCCTGCTGCACGTCCCCCCAGCTACATTACTCTACACTACAACTGCACGGAAACTCGCCTGATCTAGCTGGCGTGCTCCTCTCCCCTCTGCAGCCGATCCACTCTGGGGCTCCACTCACATACAGGGACATCTACATGGCCGCTGTCAGATGCCACTCTCTGCACTGCGGAGAGATCGGAGTGCACGTGACATCAGATTGCGCTGCCATACCTCAGTGTAACTGATGTCCGTGTGCATCTCCCTATTGTATCCTATGGCATGGCTGGGGATTCCTTGAGCTGTGACATAGTGCAGGACAGCTCAGTGGGGCGATGTATAGTGGTAATCTTTAATAGTACAGCCACTGGGGAGTTTGCGCTCACAGCTACAGTCTCTTTCCCTTCACTTCCGCATACATCACTAGGAAAGGAGAGACTCACTACCACACTTCCACCTTCAAGCCGGAATGAGGAAGTACGGTAGTCAGTCGTACAACACGTCCCATAGGTTGCGTGTGAGTGAAAGGAGACGCATAGAAGCAAGTAAGTAACCCCCCATCTCCCATGGTCACACCTGAGGCAATTAAGCCACATTTTAATTTCGAATTTGAGTAGTTCAATACTCGAAAGCCCATCCCTGACTGGTACACCGGCAGGCACAGTCATACATCTCGATCACCTCCTTAGCCTCTGATCAATCAAGCATTTGGTTCCAACCATGCAGTTCTTATCCACTACTGAATTTAAATATCTGATGGACAACATCATATTGGGGATGCAAGTGTACAAAAAAAGACCCTTGGTTTAGAGCAGCAGTGCCCATCTTTTTGTTGTCAATTTACCAGTAGATTGCAAAGGAGTTCTAAATCGATTGCTCAAAGTGCTGCAGGTGCTGAATGCTGTCTCCAACTGGTCGAGCTAATGTTATATGCAGTGCTAGAGTTCAGCAGTGGAGAGGATTCTGATATTGCAAGAAGACAATTTACAAGTCTTATGTGCCCACGCAGCCACTCACCGATGCTCCGGCCCCGCCTGCGGTTCAGTTCTACAATTTCAGACTTTAAAGTCTGAAAACCACTGTGCCTAGCATTGCTGTGTCCTTGTTCCCGCTGATGTCACCAGGAGTGTGCTGCGCAGACACAGACCATGCTAGGCCTGCGTAGTCCGCGCCTGGTGACATCAGCAGGATCGAGGACACGGCAACGTAGGCGCAGTGGTTTTCAGACTTTGAAGTCTGAAATTCCAGAAGTGAACGGGAGGCGGGTCCGGAGCATTGGTGAGTGGCTGCGCGGGCACAGGATGTCTGCGGGGGACCATTAGAAGCCCCGGGTAAGTTCAACTCATTTTCCCCCAACCCCCCTACAGTATCCCTTTAACGCCAAAAGCCATTTTTACCTTTCAGTGCTCCTCCCATTCATTTGGGCATAACTTTATCACTACTTCTCACATGTGAATGGTCTATATCTTGTTTTTTTTTTTACACAAATTAAGCTTTTTGTCGGCAATACTTGTTTCAGTAATTGATTTATTTTCTGTGCATTTTATAGGCAAAAACTACAAAAAAAATGAAAAAATACAGTATTTCTCCAATTCCATCCCTTATATATATATATATATATATATATATATATATATATATATATATATATAAAGAGAGAGAGAGAGAGAGAGAGAGAGAGAGAGAGAGAGAGAAATGCTACTATAAATAAAACCCACCCATTTTATTTGCCCATTAGTCCCGGCTATCACATCTTTTATATTACGTTCCTAGTAGAATGTTTGGCACCAATATATTATTTTTGTATATATATATTTTTTTTTTTTAAAGATTCTTTTATTTTTACATAGAAAAAAGAACAAAAACAATGACCATTGTCAGCAAATAACATGTTTCTCGTATATATATATATTTTTTATGTGATTGTCTGGAGAGAGAGGAGAGGAAGAGGGGGCTTTGGAAGGGATTAATTGTATTTTCTTTTTTTTATTATTATTAAAAATATGTGGTGTGTGTCATTTGACTTTTCGCCTCTAGATGGCGCTAGAAACACTACCCTGATTTACCAGGAAGTGTTTAACTTTTTTACTTGTGTTTCGTATGGATTTAGGAATGGATATGGCCCCTCATCAGGGTCATTTTCATTCATTCCAGGCAATGCGATTGGTTCGGGGAATCCTCGGTTCCCTTCCCCAATCGCCAACACAGAAAAGACGCCGGGTGTCACATGCTCATGCGCGTGCACATTCCGCTATAACTCTGGACACTTATACGCATCCAGTTGGACTTGAGCGGTGTCTATCTCGATGACTATAGTCATCCAGATAGAATGAAGTGGTTAAAGAATTCAGGATGGTCAAAAAGCACTTTTGGATTCAGGTGATCATTGAGTGGCATAGCAATAGGGGGATGCTGAGGTTGTGACTGCAATGGGGCCCTTGGGCCACAGGGGCAAACTACGGGCCTTCTTTCATCCATTTTGTTAGCTTTTCATTGGTGTTATGCTGGTAATGAACACCTCTATGTGTGCACTGAATAGTATTAATCCTTAACAAGCTATTTTCTCACTCTGATTACACCTCTCTGACACTGCAGCTGTCCTTGGTAGGTTTAAATATCAATACAGTGCTTGGGGACCCATGTGAAACTTGCACTGGAGCCCTAAGCCCCTTAGTTATGCCACTGTGACCAATATTTCCCTCCATAATATAGACCATATTGCATATCTCGCTAAGCTATAATGCCGAAAGTGGAATAAAAAAAACATCCTTATGGCAGTTTGACAATAATCCTTGATTCACAGTTCATTTTTCCAGATATTTCGTGTACAAGACTTCAACACAAAGTAAATTGGGCTTGGCTACCTTCGGGCTTTCTCATTACTACAGAGCTTTCTCACTGTAATAAAAATAGGTTAATTATGGGCTTCTATTAGTCATAGCTAGCTATCATCAAAGCCTGTGTACATTTGCATAATGACCCTTACTGATTGCATTTGTCATTATGATATTTAGTAGCTCCGTAAAACAGTAAGTTCATTCTCTTGATTTACTGTAAAGGTAATCCACATCCTATAATTAACAAAAGACAAGCATGAATTTGTTGCTTCAAATTAGAGGAACAGTCATCAGATATGAAGGGGAATGCTGGGTGCAGAAGTATAGTAAATTCTTACTTGATACAATACATTCAAAGAGGATATCACTTCTCATCAAATTCTCCTTGTGACAATAACCCTTTCAGCCATGCCCTGCACTTAGACTAATATCCGAAATTATAGAAAGTTTAAGTACAACTAAGCTGAGAGAGGGGTCATGGATAATGTTAATTAAAACATCAACCCTTACCCACCCATACACAAATATGTGTTTTTCAACAGAACCATGTCTCGTACTCCAATTCAGCAATGCAGCTTTCACTTTTACCCAGATATACTTGCTCCTGCTAAAATGATGAAGAGTGGCCAACATACAAGATTTTACAGTGGTATTAACCACTTCAGGACCACAGTCTTTTCGCCCCTTAAGGACCAGAGCCTTTTTCTCCATTCAGACCACTGCAGCTTTCACGGTTTATTGCTCGGTCATACAACCTACCACCTAAATGAATTTTACCTCCTTTTCTTGTCACTAATACAGCTTTCTTTTGCTGCTATTTGATTGCTGCTGCGAGTTTTAGTTTTTATTATATTCATCAAAAAATACATGAATTTTGGCAAAAAAATGACTTTTTTAACTTGCTGTGCTGACATTTTTCAAATAAAGTAAAATTTCCTATACATTTGAGCGCGAAAGTTATTCTGCTACATGTCTTTGATAAAAAAAAACCATTCAGTGTATATTTATTGGATTGGGTAAAAGTTATAGCGTTTACAAACTATGGTGCCAAAAGTGAATTTTCCCATTTTCAAGCATCTCTGACTGTTCTGCGCACCTGTCAGGTTTCATGAGGGGCTAAAATTCCAGGATAGTACAAATACCCCCCAAATGACCCCATTTTGGAAAGAAGACATCCCAAAGTATTCAGTGAGAGGCATGGTGAGTTCATAGAACATTTTATTTTTTGTCACAAGTTAGCGGAAAATGACACTTCCTGACAAAAAAAAGAAAAAAAAAAAGTTTCCATTTCTTCCAACTTGCGACAAAAAAAAAAGAAATCTGCCACGGACTTACTATGCTCCTCTCTGAATACCTTGAAGTGTCTACTTTCCAAAATGGGGTCATTTGTGGGGTGTGTTCACTGTCCTGGCATTTTGGGGGGTGCCTAATTGTAAGCACCCCTGTAAAGCCTAAAGATGCTCATTGGACTTTTGGCCCCTTAGCGCAGTTAGGCTGCAAAAAAGTGTCACACATGTGGTATTGCCGTACTCAGGAGAAGTAGTATAATGTGTTTTGGGGTGTATTTTTACACATACCCATGCTGGGTGGGAGAAATATCTCCGTAAATGACAATTGTTTTATTTTTTTTACACACAATTGTCTATTTATAGAGATATTTCTCCCACTCAGCATGGGTATGTGGAGAAATACACCCCAAAACACATTATACTACTTCTCCTGAGTACGGCGATACCACATGTGTGGCACTTTTTTGCACCCTAACTGCGCTAAGGGGCCCAAAGTTCAATGAGTACCTTTAGGATTTCACAGGTCATTTTGCGACATTTGGTTTCAAGACTACTCCTCACGGTTTAGGGCCCCTAAAATGCCAGGACAGTATAGGAACCCCACAAATTACCCCATTTTAGAAAGAAGACACCCCAAGGTATTCCGTTAGGAGGATGGTGAGTTCATAGAAGATTTTTTTTTTTTTGTCACAAGTTAGCAGAAATTGATTTTAATTGTTTTTTTTCACAAAGTGTCATTTTCCGCTAACTTGTGACAAAAAATAAAATCTTCTATGAACTCACCATACTCCTAACGGCATACCTTGGGGTGTCTTCTTTCTAAAATGGGGTCATTTGTGGGGTTCCTATACTGCCCTGGCATTTTAGGGGCCCTAAACCGTGAGGAGTAGTCTTGAAACCAAATGTCGCAAAATGACCTGTGAAATCCTAAAGGTACTCATTGGACTTTGGGCCTCTTAGCGCACTTAGGGTGCAAAAAAGTGCCACACATGTGGTACCACCGTACTCAGGAGAAGTAGTATAATGTGTTTTGGGGTGTATTTTTACACATACCCATGCTGGGTGGGAGAAATATCTCTGTAAATGACAATTCTTTGATTTTTTTTACACACAATTGTCCTTTTACAGAGATATTTCTCCCACCCAGCATGGGTATGTGTAAAAATACACCCCAAAACACGATATACTACTTCTTCTGAGTACGTGTGTGACACTTTTTTGCAACCTAGGTGCGCTAAGGGGCCTAACGTCCTATTCACAGGTCATTTTGAGGCATTTGGATTCTAGACTACTGCTCACGGTTTAGGGCCCCTAAAATGCCAGGGCAGTATAGGAACCCCACAAGTGACCCCATTTTAGAAAGAAGACACCCCAAGGTATTCTGTTAGGAGTATGGTGAGTTCATAGAAGATTTTTTTTTGTCACAAGTTAGCGGAAAATGACACTTTGTGAAAAAAAAACCAATACATATCAATTTCCGCTAACTTGTGACAAAAAATAAAATCTTCTATGAACTCATCATACACCTAACAGAATACCTTGGGGTGTCTTCTTTCTAAAATGGGGTCACTTGTGGGGTTCCTATACTGCCCTGGCATTTTAGGGGCCCTAAACCATGAGGAGTAGTCTTGAACCCAAATGTCGCAAAATGACCTGTGAAATCCTAAAGGTACTCATTGGACTTTGGGCCCCTTAGCACAGTTAGGGTGCAAAAAAGTGTCACACATGTGGTATCGCCGTACTCAGAAGAAGTAGTATAATGTGTTTTGTGGTGTATTTTTACATATAACCATGCTGGGTGGGAGAAATATCTCTGTAAATGACACATTTTTGATTTTTTTTACACACAATTGTCCATTTACAGAGAGATTTCTCCCACCCAGCATGGGTATGTGTAAAAATACACCACAAAACACATTATACTACTTCTCCTGAGTATGGCGATACCACATGTGTGACACTTTTTTGCAGCCTAGGTGCGCTAAGGGGCCCAACGTCCTATTCACAGGTCATTTTGAGGCATTTGTTTTCTAGACTACTCCTCACGGTTTAGCGCCCCTAAAATGCCAGGGCAGTATAGGAACCCCACAAGTGACCCCATTTTAGAAAGAAGACACCCCAAGGTATTCCGTTAGGGGTATGGTGAGTTCATAGAAGATTTTATTTTTTTGTCACAAGGTAGTGAAAAATGACACTTTGTGAAAAAAACAATAAAAATCTAATTTCCGCTAACTTTTGACAAAAAATAAAATCTTCTATGAACTCATCATACACCTAACAGAATACCTTGGGGTGTCTTCTTTCTAAAATGGGGTCACTTGTGGGGTTCCTATACTGCCCTGGCATTTTACGGGCCCAAAACTGTGAGTAGTCTGGAAACCAAATTTCTCAAAATGACTGATCAGGGGTATAAGCATCTGCAAATTTTGATGACAGGTGGTCTATGAGGGGGCAAATTTTGTGGAACCGGTCATAAGCAGGGTGGCCTCTTAGATGACAGGATGTTTTGGGCCTGATCTGATGGATAGGAGTGCTAGGGGGGTGACAGGAGGTGATTGATGGGTGTCTCAGGGGGCGGTTAGAGGGGAAAATAGATGCAATCAATGCACTGGGGAGGTGATCGGAAGGGGGTCTGAGGGGGACCTGAGGGTTTGGCCGAGTGATCAGGAGCCCACACGGGGCAAATTAGGGCCTGATCTGATGGGTAGGTGTGCTAGGGGGTGACAGGAGGTGATTGATGGGTGTCTCAAGGTGTGATTAGAGGGGGGAAATAGATGCAAGCAATGCACTAGCGAGGTGATCAGGGCTGGGGTCTGAGGACGTTCTGAGGTGTGGGCGGGTGATTGGGTGCCTGCAAGGGGCAGATTAGGGTCTAATCTGATGGGTAACCGTGACAGGTGGTGATAGGGGGTGATTGATGGGTAATTAGTGGGTGTTTAGAGGAGAGAAGAGATGTAAACACTGCACTTGGGAGGTGATCTGATGTCGGATCTGCGGGCGATCTATTGGTGTGGGTGGGTGATCAGATTGCCCGCAAGGGGCAAGTTAGGGGCTGATTGATGGGTGGCAGTGACAGGGGGTGATTGATGGGTGGCAGTGACAGGGGGTGATTGATAGGTGATTGACAGGTGATCAGTGGGTTATTACAGGGAATAACAGATGTAAATATTGCACTGGTGAATTGATAAGGGGGGGTCTGAGGGCAATCTGAGTGTGTGGGGTGCCCGCAAGGGGCAGATTAGGGTCTAATCTGATGGGTAACAGTGACAGGTGGTGATAGGGGGTGATTGATGGGTAATTAGTGGGTGTTTAGAGGAGAGAAGAGATGTAAACACTGCACTTGGGAGGTGATCTGATGTCGGATCTGCGGGCGATCTATTGGTGTGGGTGGGTGATCAGATTGCCCGCAAGGGGCAGGTTAGGGGCTGATTGATGGGTGGCAGTGACAGGGGGTGATTGATGGGTGGCAGTGACAGGTGGTGATTGATAGGTGATTGACAGGTGATCAGTGGGTTATTACAGGGAATAACAGATGTAAATATTGCACTGGTGAATTGATAAAGGGGGGTCTGAGGGCAATCTGAGCGTGTGGGCGGGTGTTTGGGTGCCCGCAAGGGGTAGATTAGGGTCTAATCTGATGGGTAACAGTGTCAGGTGGTGATAGGGGGTGATTGATAGGTGATTGATGGGTAATTAGTGGGTGTTTAGAGGAGAGAATAGATGTAAACAATGGATTTGGGAGGTGATCTGATGTCGGATCTGCGGGCGATCTATTGGTGTGGGTGGGTGATCAGATTGCCCGCAAGGGGCAGGTTAGGGGCTGATTGATGGGTAGCAGTGACAGGGGGTGATTGACTGGTGATTGACTGGTGATTGACGGGTGATTGACGGGTGATTGACAGGTGATTGACAGGTGATCAGGGGGGATAGATGCATACAGTACACGGGGGGGGGGGGGGTTGGGGGGGGCTGGGGAGAATCTGAGGGGTGGGGGGTGATCAGGAGGGGGCAGTGGGCAGGGGGGGGGGATAAAAAAAAAATAGCGTTGACAGATAGTGACAGGGAGTGATTGATGGGTGATTAGGGGGGTGACTGGGTGCAAACAGTGGTCTGGGGGGTGGACAGGGGGGGGGTCTGAGGGGTGCTGTGGGCGATCAGGGGGCAGGGGGGGGGGAAATCAGTGTGCTTGGGTGCAGACTAGGGTGGCTGCAGCCTGCCCTGGTGGTCCCTCGGACACTGGGACCACCAGGGCAGGAGGCAGCCAGTATAATAGGCTTTGTATACATTACAAAGCCTATTATACAATGTAAATGCGGCGATCCGGGTGCTAGTAACCCGCCGGCGCTTCCGAACGGCTGGCGGGTTACTACGAGCGGTGGGCGGAGCCAGTCCCCGGCGGCTGATCGCGTCACGAATGACGCGATTGCCGCGGCCGCATAGCCACTCCCGCAGCCGCCCCCGCCGATGGGCGTATTGCGGTCGTTTGGGCCCAGTCTTTGCCGCCGCCCATCGGCTGGGGGCGGTCGGCAAGTGGTTAAGCAAATCTGAAGCCAAAAATAAAAATGTAATTTATACATACCTACGTAGCTGGAAAGCTTTGGATACCATAGAGCCTTTTTTGGGCCTCACCTCATCCTGTCATTCCTGTGCCCTCACCGGTGGAAGATACCCATTCTTCTCGTTCTTTTCAGGAAGTGAATCAAGTGACCTTGATGGAAAGGGATGCACACAAGAGAAGAACAGAAGCACAATATAGTGTAGTAAGTCAAGATATGTGAATTAAATAATGTGCCAGAAAAAAAGTACTCACAAACCAGCGTTGCTAGCCAGCAACCACTTTTAGCGCGTAAGAAGAACGCCTATCCTACAATAGGGTTAGTGTCTGGTCTCTTGGTGGTTTGGTAGCTCTCTCTACAAAATAGACTGCTGTCTCTACTCTCCAAAGGAGGGTAACATAACGGTGATATGGGGTTATGAGAGACGCCCAATGGAGTATAAGATGATTAAAAACAATGAAATAAGGTAAGAAACTGCTTACCTACAGAAGAATGTTTAAGCTTGTATGAACTAAGACAAGATTTTTATTGCAGAAGAAAGACAACGCATTTCATGGGTTACAATCCCACTTCCTCAGGTCAATAATGTGCCTAATCATAAATCCTGTGGATTCTAGTTCTTTGGCACTGCTTATGTAGCCTCCACTGGCTATCAATAAAATTGAGAATTCTGTTTAAGATTGGCCTATTGACATTCAAATCTTTGCATTATCTCGATACCTGAAGAATTTGTTGCAACTGCATCACCCCCCCCCCCCACAACCTTAGGTCATTCACCTATTCACCTCAAAACCTTTGGAGACCGAGCCTTCTGTCATGCTGCCCCTACACATTGGAACTCCCTGCCAATCCGGACATCTCAATCCCTGAAAACATTTACTGTAAGTCCAAACTGACAAGCCACCTGTTTAGTGTGCCATTTATGAACACCTGACTATTTCCTCTGTAATATAGTCCATGTGCAACCATGTAGGGATCTGAGACATATTTATGCACTTTGAGTCCTATGGGAGAAAGTGCTTTACAAATGTTATTGTACTGTATTGTATTAGTTAACTATAATTTTGCTCAGAAGTCAATTCTGGTGACAGGTGAAGAACAGCTTAAAGCAGACCTAAAATCACACCTCACCTACATTAATGCATGGTAAAGAAACCCAATCGTATTATTACTTTGATTAAGAAAGTACCTTGAGCTTGCTATGAATGAATACATTGTTCCCAGGTTTCTACTTTCCTGTGACTTTGCTTTGGAGCAGGAAGCTGATGTCTGGGAGACAAACCGCTATTGTTTACTCTTAATCATTGCGCTCTACACACTACAGACACACAAAAGTACTTTTCTTATTTATTTACCTAATGTCTTCCTCAGTTACATAAAACTTAAATAAATAAATAAAGCTAAGCAATATAGCATATGGACATGTTGCCCATACAACTAAATGGTCACAGTCTGTGTCACAAATATGCTAAGCCTTACCTAATAATACTTTCTTAGGGGTACTATCTAATACTGGTATTTGTAAGGCTCAGCCTAACACTGTTATTTAAGTGGCGGTTACTTAGTAATACTGTCTGGAGAGAACAGAACAGCTTCTTATTACTCTCTGGAGGTCTCACACGGTTATTTAATACTGATATATCTGGGTTGGTGGCTGTGTGGCTATTAAATGTGTGTATCAGGGGAGGGGGCTTATTCCTGCTAACCACAAAAGGTACCGTAGATTAATCCCTTAAAAGAATACCAAGGCAGGAGGTGGGGGGGATCAAATGTACATACCTGGGTTATCTTTAGCCACCACAGTTTATCATGTCCTTTGCTGTAGTTCAATCCTGTGTAGGATGCTGCTGTCCATTCTGAAAGACCTGGCTACTGAGAATACACAGGCCCATTCGCATGACTCTTCGATCATGCGCTCATGGCCAGGAGCGTTCTGCTCAGGTTCAGTTTAAGTATTTTTGAACTGCACTAGTGCAGAATGCTTCTGACAACAGGAGCGTGATGAAGGAAGCAATTAGTTGGGACTGCTCATGCGCAGTAGCCGCGACCAGAGTTCTGATGGGGTACCTTCTGGAGCAGACAGCAACACCCTGGAGAGGATCCGGACTACAGTAAGGGGTCTGATTTAGTGGATTCTCTGCTAGGCGAACTGATAATTGCACGAGCCCCCCATTGTGCTCCCGTCACTGGGAGCATTCTGGGCTAGCGCAGTGCTAATGTGCAGGCGTAGAACACTCCCGGAGCTCGCATGGCCAGACTGCCCAGACTCTCCGAATTACTGTGCCGCCTAGAAAAGGGTACATGCAGCCTGAGAGTATGGCGAGCGATCGATAAGGCCGAAGGGGGTTGGAAGAAGCCCCAGGTATGTGTGTATATATATATATATATATATATATATATATGTACTGTATGTGTGTATATATATATATATATATATATATATATATATATATATGTATATATATATATATGTATGTATATATATATATATATATATATATATATATATATATATATATATATATATTTATTTATTATTTTTTTTCATCTCTGGTACACTTAAATCACTAACTGACTAAGGTAACTCCTGGATGAGGTTCCTGGCACCTCTCACCACATTAATAGGCAGCCAGGAGGGCAGAAACAGACAGACTAGACTGCAGCCAGCTGGGGCCTATGTGTGGCACTGCTTGCTGGGCCCTAGATTTACTCGGGTCCCATACCACAGTCCCTGCCGTGATGCCCTGAAGACAACCCTGAATGAGCTCCTGTAACTCTTAATTTGAGTTGTGTGTGCAATTGTAGGTGGGGGCTGAGCTATGTCTCAAGGATAAGGGGAGCATAGTTTGGGAGGCAGAACCGAATTCTGTATTGGGGCCACTGGGTGTTCTCTTTCAGAGCTATTGCGCCAGTCTAGTACATCACCTAAAAAATCAATTTAATCTACTGTATTTAACTTGGGAATGCAAAGAAAAACTTAAACTATCGATATCTGCTAATTACATTAATTTAAATGACTCCTTAGAGATATTATAACACAAGATAAAGTATATAGAAAATGTATGCATCACCCATGGGTAGCCTCAGCTTTATATTATTTTCTTAAATGTTAACTTTACTTGTTCAAGTTTTCAAGTATGTCCTAGGAGGACTTGTAGTCAATTACAGCCGGTTCATTTATTAAGACCATGATTTTATCTCTGTAATAAATGGTCTTGTTTGGCTAAATGCTTGTAAATGGTTATAGCAGCAAATCATTATTAGCTAAGCCCATATAAGGAACATACATTACTTAGCAACTTGGCAACTACATACCAAATGTATCTACATTTAATAATTAAAATAAACATTAAACAAAAAAAAAACAAGAATGTTTTCCCTCGCCAAAACTAAGACATGTATGTGAAAATGAATGCTCGTGTCAACCACGACAGATCATTTTACCTAGAAATCTCCTGTTTGAAGAATTAATTAAGTCAAAGGCATTTTGCTGGGTCCAGCCTCAAAAACTGGGAATTTGCCAGAGAAAACAAAGTAGTTACATTTCACACAAGATGTGATTGGTCAGTTATGTTGTTAATCCCAAAAACATATAGATAAGTTAATAGAAAAGTTAATTGGTTTTTCCCTAAATTAGCCCTAGATCATGATATACAGATGACTATTAAGGAACCCCTTTGAAGGACAGTCAGTGACACGACTATATATATACTGCTGCGGAAGATTTGGCACTATATTAATATTGATAATACTATTATGTTAGCCAACCTGCAGAGAGTTTACAATTGTTAAAAAAAAAGTAAACTTTTAAAAAAAAAAAAAACATGTAACTTTTTTGCGTGTATATCAAAAAGTGGGCCAAGAAATCTGTGCTCCTGGCAATAGCCAATCGTAGAATATCTGTAACATTTACTAATATTCTACTATTTACAGTGTTAATATCCTTTCCAAATTTCCATATGTAGACAAAACTCCTACTGTTGTAGTGGGTTATTTTTGGTATGTAGTTAGTACCTACCAAAGTAGTCCAAGCAAGGGGCAACCTGTGAACTGATGAAATGTCATATGTGGAACACTAATTGCTGAAAACAATTAATGCTAATAAGAGACATTTTTCAAAATAAACAGTGGTTAAATGTCATGTTTTCTCTATGCATGAAAACTTGACTGAAGTGTTGTGCAAATGCCCCAGTGTGTGCTGCTAATCCCTGCTTAAAATGTGAGCTTCCATACAGTTCTTTGTGATTAACATGGGTTTGCACAGGGGACTTAAGGTGGCCATACATCCGGCGATTTGTCAGTTAATCAATCATCAAATTCAGGATGGAAATTGGTCGCATTGTCAATCGCGTATGCTGCAAGTTGTCCGGCCAAAATTGGTTGGTCAGGTGTGCCGCAATGTATAAATGTGCCCCCCCCCCCTCCCCACCGTGTGTGTGCATTTATACATTACCTGTCCAGTGTCAGCCTCCAAGTGGTGTCCGTCCATCTCGCCGGGTTCCACATACACTCATACACGCTAGCGGCGCATAGCATCTGACGACAGATGCTATGGGCTGCTAGCGTGTATGCAGCTATTAGAACCCAGCGATGTGGAGGCTGACACCGGACAGGTAATGTATGAATGCACGCATGGGGGGGCAATTTATACAGGTGCATTTATACAATGGCAAAGTGGATGTGGCAGGCTCAGCCGATTCCCTGAAGATTTCATGCTGAAATCGGACAGGAATCGGCCTGTAGTATATGGGCAGCTTCAACAAGAAACAAATTAATCTCTAATCCAATTTGATTAGAGATAAATGTGTCTCTTTGTCGAATCTGCCCATAGTTCATCAGGACTATGGCTACATTAATTCCTTAGTTAAACATTGAGTTACCTATTCACATTTTGCTACCTTTTAAAAACGGAGCTAATATCAGTAATGCAAGTATAATGTAGCCTTCTATCACAGCTGAATCACTACGAAATGCAAGTACACTAACATTTGCACTTAGTCTTACATTATGGTGGTTTTATAATTTGCTACTAAACGGCATAGAGGAAATATTATAGCAAATTAAAATGACTAGAATTGAACAAGACCAATGAATAATGTGTGATGATCGCTGCTGCAGCAGCTGTTGCTGGAAGTAGTAGTGCTGCAGCTCAGGCAGTTCTGATCTATTTCCATGCAAGCTGCATAGCTTTGTCTGTCTTTCCCTGCTGTCAGCTTGTGACTGATTATCATTCACCTGTGTGGGAATCTGCATGTCTGCTCCCATTGGATGACCTCAGTATAAAGATCTGCTTCCTGCAGGGTTTCCTTGGGTTTTCATAGCTTCAGTTTAAGCCCTTCTTGCTGTCGCTTCAGCCCCCGATCGTGTTTCTTGTTCTAAAGATACTTTGCTGGTTTTGCATCATATATTGGTTCATTGCCAATATATATGCATACCAGCACGTTTATTATTTTCCTTGTATTCGTGTTACGTTGATACATCAGTGTCGCTGATATATACGTACACGAACTGTTTATTTCCTGTGTTCAGTTAGTCAGTTTTCCAGCACGTTTTGGTAGTTTGCGCGTACCGTGAGCACCCGTGCTGAGCTAGTTATCCTGTTCCTGGTCCTGTTTGTGGATTGCGTTCATCTCTGCGAAGAGATAACGAATCCTTCTGAATCCTGTTCTGTTACTGTTTGTGGATTGCGTTCATCTCTGCGAAGAGATAGCGAATCCTTCTGAGTCCTGTTCCCTGTATTACTCCAGTCCTAGTCAGCGTTCCTGCTTATGTCATATATCGGTTCATTGCCGATATATACATATGTTAGTCAGACGTTACAAATAGTTTCATTGATAGCTGTAATTGTAATACGCTAGGAAAACATACTTATTGTATATTTATCTGTGTTACGTTCATCTATCTCGATCCTGCTATTTCCTGACTATCCTGTCCTGTCTTTGTGAGGCACGCCATCGCCGCAACGCATTGGCTGCCTCATTCCAGTCTGTCTGGTTTTGGACGCTTGCTGTCGCTAAGTAGCCGCTAGCTAGCAAGCGTTCATTCTGTCTACCTGTCCTGATCTCCTCAGTTCTGGTTTATGCGCTCAGCGCTACTTTGCGCTGAGACGTTATAACGAAAGCATTGTTTGTGGCTGTCAGATCTGCACCGGCTCTGTGCACCACAATCTCCTATTGGAGTCAGTCCTCCCCTCCACTATACTAGGGATAGCCTGTTTCTTTGTGCTAGTGTGTGTACCTCCTCCACGTCAGCTCATGCGTTGCATGCTGACTGTGGAGAATACACCACCAAGCCTTACATTATGAAAACCCAAGGAAACCCTGCAGGAAGCAGATCTTTATACTGAGGTCATCCAATGGGAGCAGACATGCAGATTCCCACACAGGTGAATGATAATCAGTCACAAGCTGACAGCAGGGAAAGACAGACAAAGCTATGCAGCTTGCATGGAAATAGATCAGAACTGCCTGAGCTGCAGCACTACTACTTCCAGCAACAGCTGCTGCAGCAGCGATCATCACAGTAACCCTGAAACAGAAAATGAGTTTTTCTCTGAATGTGCCAGGTTCCTGGCCAATCCCGATCTCCAAGCGACTCCTGTTTCAACCTGGGCACTCAAGCTAGTTTATATTTTGTTTAAAGGGCAATTGCTTCAGTGGGCATGTGATGTTCTCAATCATTCCGATTTGAATGAGAGACCGCTGGAATTTCTAGCGTTTGTGATCCATAACTGGTTGCGCATAGATCCATTGCCTTTTCCTCTAAATGAACTCCTGGCAGCAGGCCAATCAGCTGCTCCTTCAATTGTTTGCAAAAATGATCAGCAAGCAGAGAGTGTTCCTGATAATTTTCCTGCAGCCTTGAATAAATCACCAAAAACAGCAGGGAAAACAGCAGGGTCTAAGGCAAAACGCAAACGTTCTAAGAAACGTGTCCGATCTGCAGAGTCGTTATCCTTAGAGACTGAGACCTATAATGAGATTCTGCCATTAACAGATAATGAAATGCAATTGTCTTTCAGGGGAGTTAAATTGACTTATGAGACTACTAATGAACTTTCCTCCCTGGCTAGGGAAAATAAAGATTTTTGTTTAAAAGAATTATCTGAGTATGATTATGAGGAGATATTACAGAGTATTGAACAAATCAACTTATTTGTGAAGCAAGGAAAGTTTGCATACACTACAGTTCAACACTTGCTACAGGTATTAGAGATTCTTAAGAATAAGGAATCTGCCAATCACCTGCTAATTAACCCAATATATGTCCCTGCCACAATCATATCTGCAAACTGTGATCTGCCTGTTAAGTATGCTTGGAATCCTCCATTTGAGAAAGGAGAGATGGAAGCTCTGGTCAATGAATGGAAGAATGATTCAAGTTCATTTTGTCAATTTTACAGTGCAAAAAGTGAATTAGTATTGAATGCATGCATTAAGTCTGCCTATAACCTAATAAAAACTGGTGTGTGTGGGTATGACTTTGTGGCTCCATTGATCGATGTGTGGAAAATGATTTTGGATGATTTTTATGCGATTCAATCAGTTGATACCAGGGAAGACACACTGTCAATTGGAGACTGTCCCACTTCTCCAGTTACTGAGTCCCTGCCATGTCTTGTGAATGTTCCTGTAACTCCACCCTGTACCATGGATAACTCAGTGTTACTTCCCAGTAAAACAGAAGCCACTGATACTTTCTTAACTTTGCCCTGCACAAATTTCTCAGCAGAGAATCCAGAGGTCCTGCTGACTTCTGAGTCCAGCCTAGCCAGTACTCATGAGTCTTTGTTCAGTGAAACAGACACCAGAAAAATCTTGCCTGTCTCTGCAAACACTTCTGCAGAAATTACCCGTGTTAATAAAGTTCAACTCCTGTCTGATCCAGCAGATGCCAATAGATGCACTACATCAGTTTCCGAGTCCCAGCAATCCTGTCCAGAAACCTCAGAACCCCAGCATCTGAATTTTCCAATTTTACAATTGAATGGTGATTCAGATGCGCAAACATTGTGTCTTGATTTTCCTGTTTCTACACCTCGCTCTAGGTTCGTGAATAGCTCAGAGCATCTGCTCTGTGAACCTGAAATCGCAGAATTATTACCTTGTTCAGAAAATGTTCCAATAAATTTGCCCTGTACCATGAATTGTGCAGTAGATCTCTCCAATGAAACTCAGGTCACAGAATCATTATGCTGTCCAGCAGGTGCTTCCATGGTTTTGCCCTGCAATATGGACTGTTCAGTGATCCTGTCCAGTGAAGCTGTGGTCGCAGAGTCTTATGCTTCACCCAGTACTTTGGATATTTCAAACCCTCTAGCAGAAGGGTCTGAGGCACTGCTTACCTCAGTTGGTGTTGCAGTAATATTCACTTGTCTAGCAGCTGTTTTGGAATTACAGTCTGCTCTAATAAAACTTGGTGAATTTCTGCCCAGCAAAGCAGAAGCCATTGAAATATTGTCCTCGTCAGCAATTGTGTTAGATACCTTGTCCTGTACACAGTCTGATTTAACCAATGTTGAGTCCCTCTCCAGTGTTGTAACAGCCGAGGAACTCCAGCCCTGTCCTCTGAATGTTTCAGAAGTCTTGCCCTGTAACATGGATAATTCTGATTCTCTGGTCAAAATAATAGAAATCTCAGAATTTCAGTCCGGTCTGATGAGTGTTCCTGAAACCCAGCCCTGTATCCTGAAAGATTCTGGTTCTCTGGCCGCTGTGGCAGAGGTTCCAGAGTCCCCTTCCTGTCCAGGGAATTCCTCAGTTTTGCCTAGTCCAGTGGGGGCTGCTGCAATACTGACTTGTTCTGCAGCGCCTCATGAGCTCCAATCCAGTGTATTAAATGAGTCTCTGTCCAGTCCAGAGGTAGTTGTGGAGTCCCTATCTGGTTCAGTGCATACATCAGAAGATTTGTCCTGTCTTGTTAGTGCCCCTGAATCTGATTTGTTACTGACTTTGCTGGAATCAGCGACATCTAAGTCTGATCCAGCATTCTCGTGTAAAAGTCCAGTAGTTGCGAAGTTTAGTCATGATGATTTTTTTTTGGCCAGTCCTGGTTTTGGTCCTGTCTTGGCTGACCCAGAGGCTCACAGTTCCTTGACATGCCCAGAGGTTTCTCTTGTGCCGGTGTGCCCAGATGTTCTTTGTGTGCCAGAATGCCCAAGTGTGTCTAAGGTGTTAGCGTGCTCTGATGCTTCCTTAGTGGGAACACATTCTGATGTTGCCAGTCTGCCTGCATGCCCAGAGATGGTTCTGGTCCCTGAAAGCCCTGATATTGATGTTTGTCCTTGTGGCCCTGACTCGGGAATTGCCCTAGGTTCCATAGGGGTTCTTGATAGTTCTCCATGTGAGCCTAAGGGGCATTCTGACCTATGGGGATCTCTTTGGAGCTTCAAGGTGTTCTGGGAGGTCTCTGAGAAAACTTGTCCTGGTGCCTTGGACTGGTTCAACAGTGGGTTTTGTGTTGGTAAAGACAGTACCGGTGGGCATTGCAAAGGCTTTGGCGTTTCTGAACGGTTCCTGGAAGGCGGTGGGTATCGCTCAGGGAATTTCGGAGGGCTTTCTTCTGGAAATCATGGTTCTGATGGGTGTCACATTGGGGCTTGTAGTACTGATGGGCATGGTTCTGTAGGTTCTGGTTCTGATGGGTCCAGTCTTGTGGGGACTGATTCTGGAATTCGGTCTTGCCGGGCTGTCCCGGTCATCATGACTTCTCAGTCGGACTGTTTTGTTGGGAATTTCAGTTTTGAAAAGCGTCTGGAATCCGCTTTTAAGGGTGGGGGTACTGTGATGATCGCTGCTGCAGCAGCTGTTGCTAGAAGTAGTAGTGCTGCAGCTCAGGCAGTTCTGATCTATTTCCATGCAAGCTGCATAGCTTTGTCTGTCTTTCCCTGCTGTCAGCTTGTGACTGATTATCATTCACCTGTGTGGGAATCTGCATGTCTGCTCCCATTGGATGACCTCAGTATAAAGATCTGCTTCCTGCAGGGTTTCCTTGGGTTTTCATAGCTTCAGTTTAAGCCCGTCTTGCTGTCGCTTCAGCCCCCGATCGTGTTTCTTGTTCTAAAGATACTTTGCTGGTTTTGCATCATATATTGGTTCATTGCCAATATATATGCATACCAGCACGTTTATTATTTTCCTTGTATTCGTGTTACGTTGATACATCAGTGTCGCTGATATATACGTACACGAACTGTTTATTTCCTGTGTTCAGTTAGTCAGTTTTCCAGCACGTTTTGGTAGTTTGCGCGTACCGTGAGCACCCGTGCTGAGCTAGTTATCCTGTTCCTGGTCCTGTTTGTGGATTGCGTTCATCTCTGCGAAGAGATAATGAATCCTTCTGAATCCTGTTCTGTTACTGTTTGTGGATTGCGTTCATCTCTGCGAAGAGATAGCGAATCCTTCTGAGTCCTGTTCCCTGTATTACTCCAGTCCTAGTCAGCGTTCCTGCTTATGTCATATATCGGTTCATTGCCGATATATACATATGTTAGTCAGACGTTACAAATAGTTTCATTGATAGCTGTAATTGTAATACGCTAGGAAAACATACTTATTGTATATTTATCTGTGTTACGTTCATCTATCTCGATCCTGCTATTTCCTGACTATCCTGTCCTGTCTTTGTGAGGCACGCCATCGCCGCAACGCATTGGCTGCCTCATTCCAGTCTGTCTGGTTTTGGACGCTTGCTGTCGCTAAGTAGCCGCTAGCTAGCAAGCGTTCATTCTGTCTACCTGTCCTGATCTCCTCAGTTCTGGTTTATGCGCTCAGCGCTACTTTGCGCTGAGACGTTATAACGAAAGCATTGTTTGTGGCTGTCAGATCTGCACCGGCTCTGTGCGCCACAATCTCCTATTGGAGTCAGTCCTCCCCTCCACTATACTAGGGATAGCCTGTTTCTTTGTGCTAGTGTGTGTACCTCCTCCACGTCAGCTCATGCGTTGCATGCTGACTGTGGAGAATACACCACCAAGCCTTACATAATGATTGCTGATTGGCTTACATGGATAACTGTACATTGCGTATTATGCTTGTTAAATAAACCAGATAATGTTCCCAAGATTTTTTTTTATTTATTGTAGCAGTGGACTGTAACTATGCTGCCCCATGAATTAGACAGGAAAGAATGTTGTTTGTTTATTTTTAGAACGCTGAGCACCTGATTATTAAACTTGTCAATGTCAAACGATCAAAGTGTCCTTTAAGAGCCAATGTAAGCATGAATACATATCCTGTTTATGCCCTGAGAAAATTCATTTGTACATGGCATGGCATGCCACTATGGCTTGTGTGACTTGTAGCTGTGCTGTTCAGTCACATGTCTGCATGCTGACATTCCATATGTCTGATCTGGGATGTCTGAATTCTTTTATTCCTCTTGGCATTACCAACCTTCCTTCTGAGGCTCTTCCCTGGCAGTGTGCCATTATGAACTCCACCCGCATTCATAGCCAGAATAAATAAAACTGCAACTCACTTAACTGGTTCCTGTCCATAATGCTCTAGAGAATTTACAGATTCTCTTTGTAGCTTCATCAAGAGACAATACAAAATATATATATTTTTTTCATACACAGCACCAGGGCTGTTTGTAGCCATATTTGTGCCCTAGGTGAAATTCAACTCAAAGGCCCTTATTCAATTCACCTCTTCTCCTAAGTTTACTCCTTGGTGGTATTTTCACCCCTGATCAATAAAATTATTTTAAAGCCACCAGCAAGCAAGAAAACACTCATAATAATCTTAACAATACTTTTTCGCTTTCTTTTTTGATTCTTTTAAGTCCTGAAAAGTTATTTTAAGCAGAAGATGAAAGAATATATCCTAGGAGAAAACGTAGGAGAAAAATTTATATTTTCTTGTGAGTTTTCTCTCACGAGATACTTTTTTGTCTAATCTAAATCTTTTTTCAGCATTTTGCTATTAGAAATGGTACTAAAAAGTAGGTAAAAAGGTAATCTCACGCCCTTGAGTATTTTCTTGCTTGCTGGCAGCTTTAAAAGTATTTTATTGTTAGAGTTTCAGACAAGTCTCTTTGGAGAAAACTCAGTAGAAATGTAAATAGGATATGGGCTAATTGGTGTAAACTTCTGCATAGTATTATTCAACCAGTAAACTATAGTTATGTAAGCTTAAAATAAGTTGTATGCAAACTGAAGGTATCCTACGGGATTCTATACAAAATTATATAGCACAGAATAATAAAATTTAAGTTCAACAACATGGGTTTAGTAAAGACAGGCCTTGTGGAAATATAAAGAGACACTCAAGAGCCCACTCTAGTGTAGGGATTTCAGACCAAGAGTAATGTTAAGAAAAGTATCTGGAGTATACCCACAAGAGTGGGTTACAAATGACTAACCACTTTTCAGGCAGTAAGGAAACTCAGACCCATCCCCTGATGGGATTAAGATGTCACTCGCTGTAGAAGTAGAAAAAATGGGTCCACCAATGGTGGACTCAAGGTAAACTAATGAACAGAGGCGCCAATCAGATTAAAATATGTTAAAAACAGGGAGAATAGAAATACTTACCTTCCCATAGAAGAGTCAGCAAAATACGGTTATTTTTTATAAATCACATTTTATTAATATTTTTGTTAAATAAAAAAAAATGTACAACATACATTTGCACAAGATATCCATTTGAGTAATTACAATTCATATAACCCACATTAGTGAAGGCGTCAAGTATTTCTCCATATTATCCTCTTTTAAGGGACGCCTGGTCTCCATATCAAGTCATAATTATACCCCTCAATTGCATTCTTGTAATCTTAAGTAAGTATCTCCTATAAACCCAGCCCCAAGTCAAGAGAGACACACAGAACTGCAGGTAGGGAAAAAGAAAAAGAGAGAAGAAAAGAGAGAGAGAAAAACAAACAAAAACAAACACCTCCTCTTACTTGTACCTGTGCACACACAAGTACACCCATATACATGTACAGATGCAAACACAGTCGAACAGCTAGAACGTTAGGGCAAAGTGCCATATAATCCATCTCGAGTTCCCCATTATATACATACATGTACACCCCCAGATGCCTGTTACAAGTCCCCCAACCTACTGTAATGATCTGCTCAGCTGCCTGTGCAGGCAGGCAGCTTTTTGACCATTGTTTAGGTTTGCAAGCTGCAGGACTCTGGGAAGAAGAGCTTCTGTCAGTTTTGCAGCTTGTGCTTGCTGAGGAATTTGCATACGTTGTCATGCAAATTGCCTGGCCACATTCATTGGAGGTGTGTACTATAAGTACTATGTGTTTCCCACAATGCTGGGCTGGTCATAAGGATTTAGTCCTGTGTAACACGCCTGGAGGAGTGTCAGCCTTACTCTTTGTTTGAAGATCACCTTAGAGTAATTCCAGGAAAACTGCACTAGGCAGGTTTCCTTAGTGCAGTTAGGATTGCTAATCTGTTTGTTTGTTCTGTTGCTAGTATTGTCCTGTCCCAGCGGTGGTCGACAGGAAATGGTTCTGATCTCTGTTCTTGGAGTATAGCTGGTGCATCGGTTGCTACCAGCTATCTCTTCTGATCTGTCTCACTTGGATCGCGCTGGCATCTTGCGCTAGCGCTGTGGATCCTTCTGTTCTGTCTCCTTGGATCGCGCTAGCCATTTTCCACTAGTGCTGTGGATCCTTCTGTTCTGCTACTCTGTACCTGGATCGCGCTAGTCACTTTCACTAGTGCTGTGGATCCTTCTGTTCTGCTACTCTGTCTGCCTGGATCGCTCTCGCCTAGCGCTAGTGCTGTGGATCCTTCTGTTCTGTTTTCCTGGATCGCGCTAGCCACTTTCGCTAGTGCTGTGGATCCTATCTCTTGCTTGTCCCTGTTTTCGTGTGTCTGTCTTGTCTGTTACGAACGCTTGCTGGAGGCTCGGTGAAGTAACTGTTAAGCAAGCGCTCGCGTCCTCTGTTACATGTTTGTCTGTCGATGGTTAGTTAGGCGTGCTTGTCTCTATTGTGCTTATCACGTGGAGACCGTGCACGAACGCGTGCACTGTTGCGAATGAGTGCGGTGTTCGCGTTCAGTTAGCGTTTGTTATTTTCCTTGTTATTCTCATTGTATTATTTGCTGTGCCTTTGCTAACCTTGCATTCTGTTCTGATCTGCCTTGTGTCACGTCTGGCGATCGCACCTCTCGGGATCGCGTTCCTATTTCATATCTGCTGTTGTGTGTGCACTGTCGCGGGGTGGCGACTAGGTTGGCGCACACACATACAACCTGTCCCTTTGCTCGTTCTCATTCGCAATCGCCTCTCTTGCGATTGCGTTCTGCGCTTCGTACAATTCCTGTCTGGCATTTGTGGAGGTACAGAGGATTGGTTCCTCTGCACTCCCCAGCGCCATCTGCCGACAGAAATTTCCCTCTACGGGTGCGTAGCACCTTTTGCTGGGTGCCTGCAATTATACGCTTGTGGAGGATTTCCGCCCGTATCAGCGCACGCGTTGTGCGCTGATCACGGAGAAAGTTCCACAATCGTTACAGTATGACCAGCCCAACCCAAAACCCCAGTGTAGACGGAATTTCTGATTTGTACGATTTTGTCGAGTTTGGGTCCTGTGTCTTTAAGAGCTTTAAAAGGCTAAACTAAGAGACCAAAGCGGAATTTCTTTCTGAATGTGTGAGGTTTTGTCTGAATCCCACCTTTCAGATTACTGATTAGTCTACGTCGGCTCTTCAGTTTGCCTATGTGCTCTTAAAAGACGATTTGTTCACCTGGGCATATGATGTGCTAAAAAATAATTCTTGGAATGGTAATCTGTATCAGTTGCTTGCAGTGATATTCTCTCACTGGTTTAAACTGCCTGGCTTACCACCTGCTCTGATTGAATGTGTAGCTGCTGATAAGTCAGCTGATCTTTCCCTTCCATGCAAAACTTTTCAGTATGACAATCAGTTCAATGTGTCTGTTGCCACTTCAGGTTTTAAACAGCAGACATGCAAAGTGGCTAAAAAGAGAAAAACTAAAAAACTCAAGCATTGGAATAAAACACTCCCTATTGATGTTTATAAGGATGTTGTTCCGTCTCCGGCTTTTTTGCCCCAATCCAAAGCTTATGTGGATCCTGCTATAGGTAGGATCGCACACTATATTAAAGCAGTTAAAAAATCTGTTCTTGTTCCTGATCTCCACCCATATGGAGATTTTCTGGATACTGGCCTGTTTGAATCCCCATTTGCTTCCTGGGATGTTGGGGCCTTGCTGGAGGAATTCGATTTTGATTGGAAAGCCTTTTGCGATTTTTACATCGCAAAAAGCAAAAATGTCTTGAATGCTTGTCTCAATTCTATGTACCTTCTGATTGATTCCGATGAATGTGACAAGGATGATGTGGATCTGGTGATCTATATATGGCAAACCATTTTGGATGAGTTGCACACACAGCAACCGATTGATTCCAATAAAAAGACATCGTTCTCGGATGATTGTTCCTGCCTTTCTGGGGTAAAGCATGTGAGTCTTGACTTTGTGCAATCTGAAATGAATGAGTGTGCCGCTGTGGTTGATTCCTGTGCGAATTCTGAAGGATTCGCTCCTGACAGTGTGCAGTTTGAATCTGTGCGATCTGATGCCTGTTTCTCGGATGTTCCTGCAGATTGTGATCGGCATGAGTTTGCCGGTTTCCTCAAGGATGTGTGGGATACTTTTTCATTTAGAAACAGATCTTTGAGATCTTCCATCTGTGACCCTGCTATGGGGAAAGTTTCTCGACTATGCAGCGTCAAAAGTAAAATTAATATGCCTAATAAAGTTTATCCTGTTGATGTCGCTATTTCTTCTACAGATGAGTCTCTGTCTCACCCTGTTCACACCTGTAAGGACCCGTTGCCTGGTGACAGTTGCTCCAGTGTTTCGGTCCTAGATGCCTTGCAGTCTGCTCCGCAGATCGCGATGGTTTGCGCTATGGAAGCGTCAGCTTCACAACCTAAAGTGAATTTTGATTCGCAGGTTTTGCGTTCTGGTTCCTCTGATTCAACATTGTTAGCCGAATCTAAGAGTGAGACAGCGCTTCGGTTTTGCGAATCTGATGCTGAACCTTCTTTGCCTTATTCAGAGACGCTTTCTCTGAACCTGCCCTGTACCATGAATGAAAACATGTTTTCCTTTCACACTGACGTTTGTGAGCCCCTTTCTTGCTCTGAGGGAAGTGCTAATTTTGCACCCTGTACTCTGGATGAGTCAATGTGGCCTTGCTTAGAATCCCCTGCAGTGTCCCTAGAGGCTCGTCTAGGTATTGCCACTATACTCACCTGTTTTTCTGAAGTTTTGGAGTTACAAGCTAGTTTGACTGCCACACAGAATTCTGGGTACAGTGAGAATGTAGTTACGGAGTCAGTGTGTGTTTCAGTAAATATTCCTGTACATCCCGCTGATTATGATGAAGTTCAGTCTCAGGTTATGGTGGAACCATTCCTGGGACATCTGCCCTGCCTGCAGGAGGTATTTAATGTTCAGCCCTGTAACATGGATAGTTCAGAATCCTTCTTAGAAAACCTTGAAAATGACGTTCCTGAGGTCTTGTTTGATGTCTCCGAGTTCCTCCCAAAGGGTGCAGAACTTGTAGGAGATGTCTCCTGCCCCCCAAGTCCTTCTGAGGTGTTGCCCTCTTCCGTAGGCATTGCTGCCTTGCTGGCTACCTTTTCAGCTCTGGTGGAGCTTCAGTCATGGGTAGTCAATGATAAATTTCTGTCAGATACCATTACAGTCATTGAGATCTCGGAGACCGAGTCTTCTTTTGAAATACCAGTACCTGTGACCTCTACTTGTGATGATTTTCTGCCCGGTCCTGGTTTTGGTCTGGTCGTGCCGGACTCTGAGGTTGGCAGTTCCCTGACGTGTCCTGAGGTTTCTCCTGTGCTGGTGTACCTCAGTGTGCTCTGTGACCCAGAAAGCCCAAGTGTGCCTCGGTTACCAGTGTACTCAGATGCTTCTTCGGTGGAGACATGTTCTGATTTAGCCTGCCTGCTTGCATGCCCAGAAGTGGTCCCTGAAAGTCCTGATCTTGATGGGTGTCCTGCTAATTCTGAATCTGGAACTGTCATAGGTTCCATGGGGGTGCTTGGTAGCTCTCCATGTGAGCCTGGTGAGCGTTCTGGCTTCTTGGACAGGGATGCTCGGGTAGTACTTTTTACTACCCACCCGAATCCGGATCCGGGTACCCAGTTATCCGAATCCGATTCGGATATCCGAATTTGAAAAATTTTCTACCCGAACAGAATTCTGGTATCCGACTCTATTATCTATACTATCCGGCCGGATTCGGATACCCGAACCGAAAAATTCAAAGCCTAAAAATCTCAATCTCTCTCAATCTCTCTCTCCTCCATCCATCCTCTTATATCATCCTGTAGGAAATTGCAGTTTTTCAAAACAGCTTACATACCATAGCTGGGATTAGAACCCAAGACTCAGTGTGTAGTAGGTATCTAAATTTAAAAGAGTGGAGGGCGCTACTGTAGGTTGGTATCAGAGATTCCTATTTCACCCGCTGCTAACTGGTCACGTGTGGGGTCCCACTGACCCACACGAAGCAAGAAACACCAATATAAAACAATAGACTAGTTGCGCTGGGTATAACTAATCAGTATTTTGGATCCTCAATAATTTTAGATGCCTATTCATAGACTTGGTACTTAAAAGTATAAGGTTTTATTTTTATAAAACATGTATCAAACAATTGTATTCATAAAATATACACATAAAATTGTATTACATCAGACAATATCGGTACCCATCTAATCAATAAGATTGCTTTAACATAAAACATTCATCCATTCAAACACACTCAGACCTTCCAATGTGTAAAAAAAAGAAGAGGATGTGTGAAATGGATAGGTATGGGGTTATTTGGGATAAGTACGCCAAGAGGGGGAGGGGTTTTGGCGCATACAACTTCTTGAGTACTAATATATTGTGCAATAGATATGGATGGTGACCACTGACTATATGATGGAAATTCAGTAGATTGGGGAGTATCAGTATCCGTTGCACAATGTTCCTCTTCGATGATTTTACCGTTCCCCTTGTAATTAGTCCTATTGGGTAGTAGAGGTGCTGATTCACTAGTCAGCACCGTGGCATACTGTTTTTTCCCCGTACTAGCGCTGTCCAATAGGTATTTCAGGAGCGGTAATCCGTTTAGATGTAGTTTTATATATACTCACGCTCCCCTTTGCGATGCCTCTAGATATAAGTCCAGTTCACGCGTTGGAGCTACGGCCGGCTGCTCTACAACTTGTGACAGTTCGCGTCTCCCGTGTAATCCTCTGCCTCTGTAGCGGTGAGGCGTAGTGGCAGTTCCGGGAGGCGGCTAGTTCAGTTCCGGTGACGTCACCTGTTGCCTGCGTCTCCTATTGCAAGGTTGCGTGGTTAACACTATACAGCTGCATAGTGTTAACCACGCAACCTTGCAATAGGAGACGCAGGCAACAGGTGGGAACGGTAAAATCATCGAAGAGGAACATTGTGCAACGGATACTGATACTGATTGATTAGATGGGTACCGATATTGTCTGATGTAATACAATTTTATGTGTATATTTTATGAATACAATTGTTTGATACATGTTTTATAAAAATAAAACCTTATACTTTTAAGTACCAAGTCTATGAATAGGCATCTAAAATTATTGAGGATCCAAAATACTGATTAGTTATACCCAGCGCAACTAGTCTATTGTTTTATATTGGTGTAGTAGGTATCTGCCTTACCCACTAGACCATCAGCCACACTACATGCTAAAGCTGGCCTAGCATAATTGTACCATACTACCATTATGATCAATTCAATAAAAAAAGTAGCATGATTAAGGATTTGTACTTTTTGAAAAGCCAGCTCACATACCATAGCTGGGATTAGAACCCAGGACTCAGTGTGTAGTAGGTATTTGTCTTACCCACTAGACCATCAGCCACACTACATGCTAAAACTGGTTAATGATTTTTTGAAGGCCAGTCACTTTTTAACCAGTGTTTTAGCCACTACAATGAGAACACAGCAAAACAGACTTCTCTCAAAAGGGAAAGGGTTCACCAAACGTTACCTCCAGTCACAGACTTTGAAGATTTTTGTGACCTGGCTGAAATACAGTACTGTATTAGAATCTTTTTATTGAAGTTTTTATTGGAAATACATTTAGGAAATACATAGGTGTGACCTCTACAACAACACTGGTTAAAAAGTGACTGGCCTTCAAAAAATCATTAACCAGCTTTAGCATGTAGTGTGGCTGATGGTCTAGTGGGTAAGACAGATACCTTATACACACTGAGTCCTGGGTTCTAATCCTAGCTATGGTATGTGAGCTGGCTTTTCAAAAAGTACCAATCTTTAATCATGCTACGTTTTCTATTGAATTGATCATAATGGTAGTATGGTACAATGATGCTAGGCCAGCTTTAGCATGTAGTGTGGCTGATGGTCTAGTGGGTAAGACAAATACCTACTACACACTGAGTCCAGGGTTCTAATCCTAGCTATGGTATGTGAGCTGGCTTTTCAAAAAGTACAAATCTTTAATCATGCTACTTTTTCTACTGAATTGATCATAATGGTAGTATGGTACAATGATGCTAGGCCAGCTTTAGCATGTAGTGTGGCTGATGGTCTAGTGGGTAAGACAAATACCTACTACACACTGAGTCCTGGGTTCTAATCCTAGCTATGGTATGTGAGCTGGCTTTTCAAAAAGTACAAATCTTTAATCATGCTACTTTTTCTATTGAATTGATCATAATGGTAGTATGGTACAATGATGCTAGGCCAGCTTTAGCATGTAGTGTGGCTGATGGTCTAGCGGGTAAGACAAATACCTACTACACACCGAGTCCTGGGTTCTAATCCCAGCTATGGTATGTAAGCTGTTTTGAAAAACTGCAATTTCCTACAGGATGATATAAGAGGATGGATGGATGGGAGGAGAGATTGAGATTTTTTTTTAAATCTGTGATTTGGGTAGTCTGGGTAATTCAAATATCCACGGGTATCCGGATCGGTGGTGGAACTATCTGCAGATAGTTATCCGGATATCTGCAGAACTATCTGGAATCCGGATCCGACCCGGATAATAGAAAAAGGTCGGATATCCGGATTAATTCGGGTACCCGAGATCCGAATGAGCATCCCTGTTCTTGGAATCTCTGCGGAGCTTCAAGGCGTTCTGAAAGATTCCGAGAGAAGTTTTGCTTGGTACCCTGAATACGATCAATAGCGGCTTTTGTTTTGAAAGAGACACTTCGAACAGGTTTTGTGGCAGATTTGGTATTTTCGGACGCTCCTTGGAAGGTGGTGGGTATTGTCTGGAGGGTGTCGGTGGCTTCTTCTCTGGTATCCATAGTCCTGATGGGTGTTACGCTGAGACTTGTAGCGCTGATGGGCATGTTTCGGTGGCTTCTGTTTCCGATGAGGTCGGTTTCGAGTGGACTGACTCTGGAATTAGACCTTGTCGGGCTGTCCCGACCTTCATGAGTCTTCGGTTGGAGTCTTTTGCTAATAGCAGTTTTGAGGGTCGTCTGGAATTCGACCCTGGAGGGGGAGGTACTGTAATGATCTGCTCAGCTGCCTGTCCAGGCAGGCAGCTTTTTGACCATTGTTTAGGTTTGCATGCTGCAGGACTCTGGAAAGAAGAGCTTCTGTCAGTTTTGCTGCTTGTGCTTGCTGAGGAATTTGCAAACGTTGTCATGCAAATTGCCTGGCCACATTAATTGGAGGCGTGTACTATAAGTATTATGTGTTTCCCACAATGCTGGGCTGGTCATAAGGATTTAGTCCTGTGTAACACGCCTGGAGGAGTGTCAGCCTTACTCTCTGTTTGAAGATCAGCTTAGAGTAATTCCAGGAAAACTGCACTAGGCAGGTTTCCTTAGTGCAGTTAGGATTGCTAATCTGTTTGTTTGTTCTGTTGCTAGTATTGTCCTGTCCCAGCGGTGGTCGACAGGAAATGGTTCTGATCTCTGTTCTTGGAGTATAGCTGGTGCAGCGGTCCTCTGTTACATGTTTGTCTGTCGATGGTTAGTTAGGCATGCTTGTCTCTATTGTGCTTATCACGTGGAGACCGCGCACGAACGCGTGCACTGTTGCGAATGAGTGTGGTGTTCGCGTTCAGTTAGCGTTTGTTATTTTCCTTGTTATTCTCATTGTATTATTTGCTGTGCCTTTGCTAACCTTGCATTCTGTTCTGATCTGCCTTGTGTCACGTCTGGCGATCGCACCTCTCGCGATCGCGTTCCTATTTCATATCTGCTGTTGTGTGTGCACTGTCGCGGGGTGGCGACTAGGTTGGCGCACACACATACAACCTGTCCCTTTGCTCGTTCTCATTCGCAATCGCCTCTCTTGCGATTGCGTTCTGCGCTTCGTACAATTCCTGTCTGGCATTTGTGGAGGTACAGAGGATTGGTTCCTCTGCACTCCCCAGCGCCATCTGCCGACAGGAATTTCCCTCTACGGGTGCGTAGCACCTTTTGCTGGGTGCCTGCAAATATACGCTTGTGGAGGATTTCCGCCGTGTCAGCGCACGCGTTGTGCGCTGATCACGGAGAAAGTTCCACAATCGTTACACCTACCCACAAAGTCTTTCTCTATAATCAAGCCAGAATGACCACCGTTCGGAAAACATGTCTCCCCTATTTGGTGCTGATAGTACCAATTCCTCCATTCTCATAGTATGATTCATTGCGTCTGTGTCACACGGCTGTCCCCAGTACAGTGATGCTGTAGATCGCAGCGCTGTACATGGAATTCAGATGTGGAGGAGGACTTGGGAAATGCCAAGCGGCAACAGCTAAAGCTGAAGGAGTGGAAGGTCTCCCCAAGAAAGGTTGGAAAAACCAGGGCTTCTTTTGCTTGGATAAAGATGATTGTGAACAGGCCCGATTAACATGGTCAAGAGGACATGGAGGCTGATTCACAAAGATTTTCTGTTGAATCATCTTATCTTAAATAATTATGAGAGTACCCTGACTTTGTTTTTTAATGAAATGTTTTTAATGCTTCAATCACCGCACTATCCTCCCCCCGCCAGCGCAATCCCCCCCCCCCCCCCCCCCCGCTCTGCTCATCCATAATGCAAAGCTCGAGAATGGGCTGAGAGGAAGTGTCAGTACTTCCTCTTCTCTTCCCGTCATCAGTAACGCCCCCTGCACTTGCTGCTATTAGTTCCTATGTGCACAGTGCACTAGGGAGCTGCGCTGTGTGCAGTCTTGAGGTAATTTAGCTCAATTTACGGTAGCTCTCCTTAGATGATTAAACTCCTGATTAATCTCTCCTTAACTGACTTGACCCATGGTTTATCTCTCCTAATTTGACTTAATTTATGATTTACCTCTCCTTGGGCCTGATTCACAAAGCGGTGCAAACTTTTCCGCAGACTTTTGCGCGCGCAAAGTGCCGCGATTCACGCGATCGCGGACTTTTGCGAGTGCAATTTGCCGCGGAAAGTTTGCACCGCTTTGTGAATCAGGCCCCTTGTCTGTTTATCTCATAAATTATCTCTCCTTATTTGTTTATCTCATGCATTAGCTTTTCTTACAGTTAAAGTGGACCTGGACTCTTGCACAGGACAGAAGGAAAGCAAAGAGAAATGCACTCTGTATGTATTTAGAGAGTTTAGCATGTTTATTGACCCCTCCTTTATGTCTAATCACAAGTTGTAATTTGATCCCTTCCTGTTTTACGTGACTGCCACAGCAGAGATGGCAGATAAGATAATTTGAAAGCACAGGCTGTTAACAATATGTCTGCTTCCATGAATCAGGAAGTAGAAACAATGCAGATTTATTTTAGGATTTGTATCAGCTGTAACAAAGCAATGCTTTTTGTTTAAAGGTTATTACACTTCTGCATATCATTTAGAGCAGAGAGGACTTTCTGAGTTCAGGTCCACTTTAAAGCGTACCTGAACTCCGAACTTCCTCTCTGCTCTAAAAGATAAGGAACAGCAACGTAACCTTTAAAGAAAAACATTTATTTGTTACATCTGATAGAAATCCTTCAATATAGCTAAAATGTGTCTACTTCCTGCTTTCATGGAACCAGACATAGGATCAACATCCTGTGTTTACAGGTTAGCTGCTCTGCTGAGATTTCGGTTGGAATCTTGTCTTGCGATTAGTCACTGATGAGGTGGAATTAAATACACCAAACTCTCTAAATAAAAACAGGGTATATTCCCTCCGTTTTCCTTCTGTCCTGTGCAGTAGTTAATTTCCACCTTAACTTGAAAAATTGGTAAGTTTTGCGAATCAATCCCATGATCTGCATATGGTGGAAAAAAGTTTTCGTCATCTGTTTAGAAATGAGTTCTTTACAGTGCTTAAAGCGGTATTGTCACCATGAAAGTCAAATTTCAACAGCAACTGGTCTGAGTGTATTAAGTGATAAAGATGCTAATCCTGCATTTAAAACTTGCTAAACTTTTTCTGCTGTTATGATTTGGAGTTATCACATACTTAAAGAGGAACTCCAGTGAAAATAATGTAATAAAAAAGTGCTTCATTTTTACAATAGTTATGTATAAATGATTTAGTCAGTGTTTGCCCAATTGTAAAATCTTTTAAATCCCTGATTTACATTCTGACATTTATTACATGGTGGGATTTTTACTGTTAGCAGGTGATGTAGCTGCTGCATGTTTTTTTGGCAGTTGTAAACAGCAGTAAACAGCTATTTCCCACAATGCAGCAAGGTTCACAGACAGGAAACTGCCAGGAGTTTCTTGAGGGAGGGTTTCACCACAATATCAGTCATACAGCGCTCCCTGATGTTCTGTTTGTGAAAAGGAATAGATTTCTCATGTAAAAGGGGGTATCAGCTACTGATTGGGATAAAGTTCAATTCTTGGTCTGAGTTTCTCTTTAACTACTCTAAGACCGCTCAACGCCAATGGGCGTGGCCATGGCTACAGCCCCAGGACTGCCTAACGCCATTTGGCATCAGGTCCTGGAGCCGGCTACTGAAGGAGATTGCGTGCAGGATGCGCACATCTCCTTCTCGGGGGGCGGAGCTCCGCCCCCTCTTCAGTCTCCAAGCGGCCATTGCCGCTCGGGAGACTGTTAGATGGCGTGATCGCCATCTATTTACATAGTACAGAGCTGCAATCAGCAGCAGCGCTGTACTGGGGACAGCCGTATGACACGGCTGTCCCCCTGGGACACAGAAGAGCAATCGGCAGTGATAGGCTGAAGCCTATCACAGCCAATCGCTGTGATAGGCTGGCTGGGGGAAGGAGGGAGGCTGGCTGGGGGAGGCAGGAGAAACTTTTTCTTCACCAGAAAATGACAACATAAATATTTATTTTAAAAATAATAAACAACTGGGGGGCGATCAGACCCCACCAACAGAGAGCTCTGTTGGTGGGGGGAAAGGGGTGGGAATCACTCGTGTGTGGAGTTCTGCGGCCCTGCAGCTTGGCCTTAAAGCTGCAGTGGCCCTTTTAGTAAAAATAGCCTGATCTTTAGGGGGGTTAGCACTGTGGTCCTGAAGTGGTTAAGGAGAACTGGCGCTTTAGTAGTCAGTGCCAAACAGCTGAATGCTGGGGGTTCTTTTTATCTATAATATATTCCTCCTCTTCCATTTATTTCCCTGCCTAGCCTATCTGAAACATGATCCCCTGCTCACTTGTGTTTACAAGCAAGGCTGAGGTGACGCGCGATTGGAGTTGAAAAGAAAAAAAAGACAGTGCAGTTCCTAGTATACACCTCAGTGGGAGTGTCTGAAGACTCTGGGAGGAGGGCAGCTAATGAATACACAATGAGCAAGAGAAGGGAGGGCGGTAAACAAGAGTCAGGGAGGATATGATGTCGGCATTAGCTTGGCAAGATGGCCACTGCCTAGAATAGGATTTTCTGCTTTTCCTTTATACAATTCACAGGAATCATTACGTGGATAGCACAATATATCTGTTATTTGTAGAACTAGTATTTATCTACTTATATATGTGTTTTTTTTATTTCTAGGTTAGCATGGGTGTCGCCAGTTCTTGAAAATGTGGACCTTCTTATTACAGTAGTGATAATTATGGAAAATTCTATGCCTGCATTTAGGGCCCATTTCCACTTGCGTGAAAACCGGGCCGAATCCGCACAGTTTTCCTGCAGGCAAATTGCGCGGGGAAACTCTGCCTAAGAGAACAATGGCACCACTGGCCGAATCACTTGCGTAGCGATTCGGCTGGCATTTCCATCCGAATCTGTGTGAATCCCATAGCTGTGCATGGCACGGCTCATGGGATTCGCCAGCGTAACCACAGATCCAGAAGTGCCACCACGCATCTCACAGACGCATGCGGCTGCAGTGGAAATGGGCCCTTAAAGTATACCTGAAATAAAGAAAAAAGTATACAGGGGCTTCCTCCAGCCCGCTTCAGGCTGATCGGTCCCTTGCCTTCCTCCTCCGGCCCCTGGATCTACTGCTACCGATCCTGGTAATTCGACCAGTCGGTAGAAGTGCAGTTCAGCCGCCTGCGCTCCCTGTCATGCTCCCGCACCCTGGAGTAGTACTGCACAGGCACACTACACAACCCCGCACATTAGCGCATGCAAGCTCACAATTCCCCGACAATGCCTGAATTTTGCTATGCTTTGGACATTAGCCTTTATGGGGAATTTAATGCACAAATCTGTAATTTACCTCCCAAGTCCATCATTTACCTCACCAGGTCATTATTTTAAGTTTCCCATGCATTAAGCACCCTTGATTTGTCATTTGAATAATTATTTGACTAAACATATTATAAATATAATATAAATATTTTTCTTTAACCTCTTTGCATCCAGACCTTGTTTTCCCCTTATGGATCAGAGCGGTTTTGAAGTTTTAGCTATGTCCCTATTTAATCGGCCATAACTTTATCCTCACTCATGACACCTAAATGATCTAGATATCGTTTTTTTCAGGACAAATTAGACTTTCATTGGGGGGTATTTTGTCCCATAAAAAATGTTGTTTTCTATGCATTTTAATGGGAAAAAGAGGGGAAAAAAAGAAAAAATGCAGTATTTTTCAGTTTTACCAATTCTCGTTTAAAAATAACAAGTGCTACTGTATATAAAAACATGCCACCAGTATTAGCGCCCCCCCCCCCCGGTAGATAGCCAGATGTGTCCCCAGTATCAACCCCCCAGTCTAGCCAGATGTGTCCCCCAATATCTGCCCCCCTAGTATAGTCAGATGTGTCCCCTGGTATTAGGCTCTCCTAGTATAGATAGCCAGATGTGCCCCTGGAATTAGCTCCTCCCAGTATATAGCCAGATGTGCCCCTGGTATTAGGTCAGCCCCCGCCCATGTATATATAGCCAGATGTGACCCTGCTATTAGCCCCCCTCCCCCAAAGCATAGCTAGCCAGATGTGCCCCTTGCGTTAGCTCATCTCACAGTTTAAGCTGGAGAGAGCTAACTTTTCTGGTCCCCCTGGTGTATGGCTAGCCATATGTGCCCCCATAGTTAGGTGTGCCCCCCCCCAGGACTATACATTAGAAGCCCCACAATATTAGGCAGCCTCCCCCTCTCCCCTATTAGGCAGCCTCCCCCTCCGTGCAGAGATATGTAAAAAAAAAAGAAAAAAAAAGCATGTCCAGCAAATCTGGCTCACCTTTCCTTTATCCAGCGATGATCCTGCAGCGGCAATTGGATAAAGGGACTTATTTCCCCTTAGACCAATTAGTAATGCAGCTTAAAGTGCCAGGAGCGCGCCCGATCGTGCACAGGGATGCCACCAGCACAAAACGTATATCTATGTGGTTGTGGCTTGGATGAGCCCACAGATGAAGTACATATACTGTACTGGTGGAATAAGTGGTTAAAGTGACACCCATGCTAACCTAGAAATAAAAACCACATATATAAGTAGATAAATAATAGTTCTACTTACATAACAGATGTATTGGACTGTCCAGGTTATGATTCCTGTGAATTTTATAAAGGAAAAGCGGAGAATCCTATCCTAGACAGTTTCCATCTTGGTTACCTTTGAATGAAACTAATCCTGACATAATTTTTTCCCTCGCTCTTTTTTTTCACCTCTTGCTCATTGTGTATTCGTTACCCGCCCTCCTCCCAGAGTCTTCAGAAACTCCCACTGAGGTCTATACTAATGTCCTATGTCATTAGAAGGAGGGGGAAATTAATGAAAGAGGAGAAATATATTATAGATAAAAGACCCCCCAGCATGCAACTGTTTTGCCAGCCTATGGCAATTAAAGGGCAAGTGCTCCTAAGATATGTGATAACTCCAAACCATATCAGCAGAAAAAGTTTTGAATGCAGGATTAGCATCTTTATCACTTAATACACTCAGACCAGTTGCTGTTGAAATTTGATTTTTATGGTAACAATCCTGCTTTAATGCCTAGTACACACCATTCAATTTTATGTAAGGTTTTCTGTAATGCTGGGATTACACCATACGTTTTTTTATAAGAATCGTTGCGATAGATGCCTTCGATGATAAAATTCCTAAATGTCCGATGTTCTGCTCATTTCGTTTCCGCTCAATTTCTTATAGAAGTCAATGGAAAAAAATAAAAGAAAAACGAGTGGAAGATAAGAGAATCTAGAAGAAAATCGAATGGCTAATAGATCGTGCGCAGAACCGAATGCAAAAAATGTATTGTGTAATCCCAGCATTATGCTGGGTACACACTATGAGATTTTCTGGCCGATTTACTGTCAGATCGATTATTTCCAACATGTCCGATTTGCTTCTTGAGCGATTTCCGAGCATTTTCCGATCGATTTCCGTGCAGTTTAATAGGAAATTGATCGCAAAATGCTGAAATTGATAGGAAAGCAAATCGGACATGTTGGAAATAATCGATCTGACAGTAAATCTGCCAGAAAATCTCATAGTGTGTATCCAGCATTAGATTTACCTGCCAGATAGATAATTTCCAACATGTTGGAAATTATCTATCTAACCATCTATCTGCCTAGCATTTAAGCATTGTTCTACTCAGCAGGATATAACCAGAAGACAATGCACCAGAGATAATGGCCAGTCTCTACCAGTACTTAACAGAAAATAATCTAACTATAGAAAATCGAACAGAAAAATCTTACAGAAAATTGTATGGTGTGTACTAGGCATAACACTTGAGATTACGCTTTGCTTAATGAGCTCAAGGTTTAGTAAGTCCAGGCTAGGCTTTAATCACTTATGCTATCCACTGATTTGCAGTCCTCGATAAGCTCTCTGTTGCGCTCCTGTGCCCTGGAGCATTCTGTGCCTAAGCAGTAGTACTGCACAGGCGCAGTACACAGCCCCGGCCAGCTGCGCAAGCTCATAATGCCCCGGATTCAGGTTAAGAACTGACCTACAGTCCCTATCTCGTTTGATAACCAAGGACTACCTGTACAAAAGATCGGCATAGAATGGCGTAGAAGGGTGTTGTATGATAGAACATGTTATTGAGCTACATAGCGGTAATGCTGATTGCTTACAGATAGCAGGTTGTTTAAAAATTGTACAAAGAGGAGGATCTAGGAACGAGAAACTGTTGTGCAAGGTTAAAATTGACCAGTCAGGTGGTACATGTGTGTACCGGGCTTTGGTCCTGATATCACCTGCTCCACTTCAGAGGAATAACTTCCAGCAACAAAAAAGGCTAAACCGTCTGCTTAGATGCATTTTATTTGCTTTCACTTTTATGCCACACATTTCTTTCATTTCAGGACTGCCCTTTTGGAAAACTGCTGCCATATATTGCCTCAGCAATAACTTTTCCAAAAGAAGTTCAAAGCAGAAAAAGGTTTGAAATTTACACATGCATTAAGGGTGTCTTAAATAAGTCCCTCTTTTATTTCATTTTACGCTTTTCATACTATGTGAACTATTCAGTCAAGATCCAGCGCATTTGCAAACAGACCTTAAATGCTATTCAATTATTGACATTAATACACTTCATTACACCAGCCTCAGAAACATCTGGCACAGAACCATCTTTTAAAGCATAATGATTTCACAACATAAAAAAACGGGATATTGTTACAGACTGAGGCTTAGTGCAGCTTCCAAGCGACCGTTACGGCATAATACAACTCCTCTTGTCCAAAGTGCATACCTTAAAGGACAGCCGTGGTGAAAATAAACGGAGATAAACAATTATAGCTGTCCCCCTCCTTCTAAAAATGATCCTCTGATGAGTCACGTGAGCTAACGAAATCGATTGGGCGGAGCTGCTGACGGCGTTCATGGAGTACGGAGGGTTGATGGAGGACAGCGCAGGTTTTTCAAGCAAAGCTTAAGGACACCAATCGGTCTACCCGGAATGCCGAGCGGAGGAGAGCCTGCGGGACAAAACTCTATGCGTTGAATACCGTAACAAATCTGTAAGTGCAATCTGAAATAAGCCTGTATGTTTTTAAGCAGTATTGCGCTATGTGAATCATGTATTTTATTTGAGGAAAACTGGAAATTCATTGAGCCTTTACTAAGGAGCTGCTTATGGTACTGTGGTGACTGCGACTGGAGTGGAGCTGAGGATATAGGCGAGGGGAGCCTGTGAATGCCCCACAAGCGCATAAGTCCATTGTCATAGGTCAGTGATGGTGAACCTTTCAGAGGCCGAATGCCCAAACTGCGACCCAACATCTACTTATTTATCACTGAGTGCCAATGGGGGGGGGGGGGTTTGCTACCCGTGCCGCGGCAAAAAATGGGCGTGACCATTACATTGTATGGGCAGGCTAACGTAATGATGTAACAGCGAGGCATAAGAAAGCAGTGTTTCCGCCATGATGTGGTGAAACGAGGATTCGCATCATGGGTGTGCAGAAACTGTGTGATGATATTTATTAGTATACCCGCCGTAACCACAAAGCAGCAAATAAAGCCAACTATGACCATGAAATAATAAATGCAGCAACAGTTACCCCAGACAGCAGAAAATAAACGCAATGTGGGCAACATTTCAGCAGAAAATAACGCAACGCAATGTTGGTAACATTTCAGCAGAAAATCACGCAATGTGGGCAACATTTCAGCAAAAAATAATGCAGTGGGCAACATTTTAGCAGAAAATAAGCAGTGGGCAACATTCCAGCAGAAAATAACGCAATGTGGGCAACATTTCATCAGAAAATAAACGCAGTGGGCAATATTTCATCAGAAAATAAACACAGTGGGCAACATTTCACCAGAAAATAACGCAGTGGACAACATTTTAGCAGAAAATAACGCAGTGGGCAACATTTTAGCAAAAAATAACACAGTGGGCAACATTTCACCAGAAAATAAGCGCAGTGGGCAACATTTCACCAGAAAATAAGCGCAGTGGGCAGTATTTCACCAGAAAATAACTCAGTGGGCAACATTTCAGCAGAAAATAATGCAATGTGGGTAACATTTCAGCAGAAAATAAACGCAGTGGGCCACATTTCACCAGAAAATAAGCGCAGTGGGCCACATTTCACCAGAAAATAAACGCAGTCGGCAACATTTCACCAAAAAATAAACACAGTGGGCAACATTTCACCAGAAAATAAATGCAGTGGGCAACATTTCAGCAGAAAATAAACACAGTGGGCAACATTTCACCAGAAAATAAATGCAGTGGGTCACATTTCAGCAGAAAATAACACAATGTGGGCAACATTTCACCTGCAAAAAAAAGAATTTACTCACCTGACAGAAGTCTCCTCTCCCGGCCGGCCTCTGGCGCGCAGCTCCCATGGACGATCCCCCTGCATATCTCCTGAATGCAATAGCAGGGCCCTGGGAAGATGGCACCCGAAGGTCTGTACTGAAGCCACAAATAGCCTCCAGTACAGGGCTTCGGACGCCATCTTCTAGTAGCCCTGCTCTACCTGCCAGAAGACTATTCAGGCCGGAGCGAGGCTGCAGGCTATGAACTGGTGCGGCGTCTAGTAGATGCCGCGGCCAGTTCATGCAATGAGTGCAGCAGCGATGGCGTGCCAGCAGATTCGGCTACGCGTGGCGGGTCTGGCACGCGTTCCATAGGGTCGCCATCGCGTGCCATAAGGTCGCCATCGCTGTGGTCCAATTGACTCGGTGAGTCGCTCTCCACTGGGTGTCGGTGGTGGGAGTGACATGTAGACTGTGTGCAGCGCTGGTCAAAATATACTGTTTGAGGTTACAGAGGCAACCTCTAAACATGGACTCTTCTCTTAACCCCACCTTACATTGCTGATGTCTGACACTGAAGACTGGGAGAAACTGCATGGACAAACCATGGAAGGAACAGTCCTATTTCTTCTGGAATCCGGCAGCTGTGGGGTAACGGTCGCTACGGGGATTACTTGTGATAGCAGGTTGGGACTACAGGACGGTAAGTGTATTGATATACAACTGGGGTACATTTGCTTTGCAGAATTTTTTGTGGCCTCTGTCATAAGGATAAAATAAAAGGGTGGAATTTACGGAAGTTGGACCAGTGCCCGGACTTTGCTTTTACTACTTTTGGAGTTTAGTAAGTACCTAGTGTTTTGTAATCCAATAGTGAGTGTAATGATAGATGCAGACACTGCTGTGTTCTCACTGTTGTGGTTCCTCTCCTTCACCTCTCTATATTGTTACTGTTTATTCCCCAGGGTATCTCCGAATACACATAGACCTTTAATTGGCAAACTGTCAAAAATCACCTGGAAATGTATTGACTGGCTATGTTAAAGGGAACTTAAAGCGGATCTGATATGAAAAACTAACTGTAACAAGTAACTTGTCTATACTGTATATCTTATCTAAAGTTTAGATTATTGTTGATGATTATTTGTTCCTGTGATACAATGACAGCAGCCATGTTGTTTGTAAACATTACACAGAGGCAGGCTTATCTGCATCTTGAGCAGAAAAACCTTATCCCCCCTCCTCCTCCCTCCTCCCCTCTGCCTCTGAAATCTCTGGCTAGTAATACCTCCCCCTCCTCCTGCCCAAACTAAGCTCCCATGAGCCCTTGCTACTGTCTGAATGTGCCTTGGTTCTCTGAAAACCTGTGGGCGTGGCTTGTTTAGTTTATAGGGAATTAGAGTATTAAAACAAAAACAAAAAATATTTGGCTTGAGGAATGCTCTTACCCGGGGCTTCCCCAAGCCCCCTGCAGCCATCCTGTGCCCTAGCAGCTCCTTGAGTGTCCTCCAGTCCCAGCTGCATGTTAGTTTCATTTTCAGCCGACTAAGTGTCGGCCCAGGACGCGCGTATTCTTGTCCCCTTGCTGCCATCAAGCACGTCCTGTGCAGGCGTACACTCTGCGAGGGCACAGGATGGCTGCAGGGGGCTAGTGGAAGCCCCAGGTAAGTGAAACTTTTTTTAGTTTACAGAGTTAAGGTGTCCTTTAAAGCGAGGCTTCCATAGTTATTTCCTTTTAAGCAACACTAGTTGCCTGGTTATCCTGCTGATCTCTTTGGCTGCAGAAGTGTCTGAATCACACACCTGAAACAAGCATACAGCTAATCCATTCAGACTTCAGTCAGAGCGCCTGATCTGTTTAATGGTGCCCATACACGATACAATAAAAACGTTTGATTTTCCCATTTATTCGATCTAAATGATCGCATCGAATGAAAGCTGAAAATATTTTTTTTTCGATCAAGAAATTCGTTTACACGTTTATCCCGTTTTTTCGAGAAAAATCTGATCGGACATGGTGGAAAAATCTTTATATTCGATCTAACAGAATAATCGAACTAAATTATCTAATCAAAAAAAATGAAAAATTGTACCATGTATGGCCACCTTAAGACCCATGGCTAAAAGTATTAAAAGCAGAGGATCAGCAGGACAGCCAGGCAATATGCAATGTTTAAAAGGAAATAAATATGGCAGCCTCTATATCCCTCTCGATTTAAGTTCCCTTTAAAGTGAACCAGAGACGAAGCACCCTCATGTATTTTACCATATATATCATTATCATTATAGCTGAGTCATTATAGCAGAGCCAGAAAGGGGGCAGGCTTGGGCTTGAAAAGACATCAGAGAACACAGACTCAGCTATAATGATTCCTGAGTAAAGCCAGACTGAATGCTCAGTCGGGTATTTTATCAGGGCTGAAACAATTAGGCTGAGCAGTGAAGAATGAAACAGAGAGCAGAGTAGGTGTTTTGTCTAATGTTCCCACTGATATAGATGGTAAAATACAAGGGGTGCTTCATCTCTAGTTCACTTTAAGGTCAACAGATCAATGGCAGATCCAACCAATGTCAGTGGCAGACAAAATTGATCCCGTGAACGACCACCTAAACAGCAGCCAAATCAATTTACAATAAGCTCTGTCCAAAATCTGAGTGGATCCTTTGCTGTACAGCCTTTGCTGAACAGGGATCACTATTTCCTGATCAAATTGTTTATGAGGAAGTAATACATTTCCTACTAAATTAGGGCATGATCAATGGACAGATAGATTACAAAATTACATTTTGTTTTTACAGAATTTTTCATTTGTGAACTTAATTTTGTTCTGTCTTTTTCATTTCTTTTTTCAAAATAAAGTTGGTCCTTGCAGCTGCTGTTAAATAATATCATGATCATATATATTATATCTGTAATGTTTCTTGGGATGGAATGTATATGTGTTAGTCAGCCAACTATTTCTAATTCCAGAAGGAATTTATTACCATGGCCATATTGCATTAACAGCTGATAAGTGTTTGTGATAAGAGCTGGAAAATGATATGGAACTGGTGTTGCACATCTGTTTTTAATGCTTTAGGGATGACTGTTTCTTAATATTGACTATCCATTGAGGATCAAGAATCACTAGAGAGGCCAAAGCTGAATACAAGCCATCTGTTTAATTAGAAAAGACAAGCCATAGACTGAGTATCTTGTTCATACAAGCAATGAAACAGTCACGCATTTGATTTTTACTTCGTACGATTTAAGCACAGGTGTTGTGACACATCCATCAGACCACCAACAAGGCTTTCTAGTGTAGCCATCCTGCCAACGTGGCTATTCAGTACCTGTACAAAGTATATTCTCATTGTAATCATATTGCTGGGACTTGTGGTTTTATGAAAATCAGCTCTGAAACATTTGGTATTTTGCTGTGCTTGCAGATTTCCCTCCTACGTCTAGGTGGAGAATTCCTGTCACCAATAGGAGAACAGCTTTTATACTGTGGAGATTTGTAGCCATTGAGAGAAAGTCCTAGTCTTAGCTCTGAGAGGAAATGAGGTGCTAGAAGTAATGGCGAGAGAGAGAGAGAGAGAAACCTCATGGAGAGCTGAGCTGTCTGTGAGGTGAAATTTCTTTCTCCACGGGACCTGTGACTGCATCATAGCTGAAGAGCAGTGTTTTACAGATCACTACTGCATTCTGTTTATTCCTGCCTCATCTGAAGGAACTGTAAGAAACCTGTTTGATTACCACAGTGATCGGCTGGTACTGAATCTAGTTTGTTGATATGTTGTTTCTGCCTTTAGATTCACAAGGCCAGTTTTCAGTGAGTGATTTTCTGTGGATTGTAACTTTCACACAATCAGACCTCCCAGGGTCTTGTCCAACGCAGTTGTAGTTAGGATACAAAAACTGTCATATTGGCCTAACAATCAGATCTGGGGTGTCTAGGCCTATCTGAAGAGGATCATATATATATATATATATATATATATATATATATATATATATATATATTCCAGCATGTGTCATCTTCCCGCTGCTGCTCTCCTGAGTGAAGCTTCTCGTGGATTACAAATAATGTTTTATATATGAGCTCCAGCTGCTGGCTTACTACTTAGATTAACACAGGCCAGTGTTTAGGGGAATTAGCTTAAATGTTTATCTGAGCGTGATTATAACAGGCTGTTTATACATTTGTCATTTAAAGTGCACTTAATAATCTACTGTGATTTTAGGATTTGACATCACTGGATTTTCTGGTGCTTCTTTGGGCCAAATCCTTCCCAGAAGCTTTGGAGGTGTCAGTCTCTATTGCATTCCTTTGCAAGCAACTGTGGGTATTCCATTGTTGCTGAACTGTGTGTTCAGGTGCTATGACCTATCTGTTAGAACATATTGCTGGAAGGTAAATTGTTAATTTTATCTTTATTACTGGGTCTCCGGATCCAATAAAATTGCTTAGCATTGTATTGCTGGTTTATGTGCATCACTGAAGGTTGTGGGTGTCACAGAGTTGGACAAAAGCAGGACCCATCTACACGCAATTCTCTCATTATAATGTTACATTTGTTGAAAATAAATCATTTTTATTTTGTGAAGAACCAAAGGTGGCTGAAATAAGGATCAGGATTGAACATTTGTGTACATTTTCCATAGTAGTACAGGGCAGTAATTCAGGTTTCACCTACGATGTCAAAAAGCCTCCAAACATGCTATCATCAAATTTGATATGTACGCCAGGGTTGCTAGTTGGAACATATATCAAAAAAGGCCCTATATTTTTTGAGAAAATGTATTTTAAAAATGTGATGGGACCAGAACAGTGTCAGATTGCAGTGGTCAGTCAGCAGGAGTCTTTATCTGATCTTTCTCAGAATTCCTTGGGAAGTTGTCATCAAACACCATTGTTAGCCTTGTACTGTGATAGAGACATGAAAAAGGGGTATGCATTGCTGTTGTACTATGCCTGGAGGACCCAGGCAGCAGGGCTGTTTTGGGGCATAGTCAAACCAAGCAGTAAATCTAACACATACATTTGCACTGCTTGTTAGCATAACAATGATATTGTGGGTCATTTTAATGTGCTAATTCAGCAGTAATTGTTTTAACTTTAGTCTATCGATTTTTACATTTCTGTAGAGAGCCAGACAGCACAGTCTGTAAAAATGACCCTGTATAATGTATTGTAAATAATCCACACACATTTAAATGTTCCCTAATTTATCTACCTTGTGAATCTGTTTAACTGACAGTCAATTGTTATGATTATCCATGCTAGGAATCACCAAATGCTTCCACCAACAGCAAAGAAAACCAGATATACCCAAATTTTGTAAAATGTTTAAAAAAAGGTCTCCATTCATCTTTAGATGCTCGTGACCTGGTGGTCTCCTCCTTGCACCCTATGTTATTCCCAAAATATGCTCATTTTTTATGATGCCATAAAGGCGTCATTCTTTGTGGGGTGTGCAAAGTATTATGCCAGCTCATTCGCTCTTAGGTAAGTTCTGAAACAAAGCTGCTTTTATGTCTGCCAGCCCTGCTAGCAATAGTTACAGAGCCAGGGTGCTGCAATTTTCTGTTTTACCTGGTGTGATGTGGAAAGCACCTCAGGCGAGCCCTGCAGGCAGTCATACAGGCTGGCACTGATATTCCTGAGTAATGGCCTGTTCATGGCAGTAATGCAAACTAGATTTTGTGTTTGTCTACTGTATGAGTGTTTATTACATCATATATACCTGCCCCATTAAAATTGTAATGCAATCTCTCACACCTGAATCAGAAGACTCAAGTTTGTGAAATTCAGGTCATGAAATAACGCTAGTGAATATGTTTAGCTAAATCATACAATGGATGCAGTCATAATCACAAACTGTCAATAAAGCACATTGGTAGTGTTTAGGATAGCAGGTCTGACTACTTTATTGTGTAACTTAATGTGTCTTATTTACTAAGGAGCTAATTTTACTATAACTATTTTCTTTTAAAACACTGAGTTAGTTTGTGAAAAATGTAAAGTATTGTATAATGACAATGATTAATTGCTGTATCTTCGCTGAGGAAACAAACACTCAGAAGAAAGTAACACACAATAATTATGGATGGAACCCACTCTACCCAATGTGAACATACCATACAAATATAATTCCACCGCATTAGGATCTAAATATACTGTATGACGACACAACACCATAGATGAAGTATGAAAGGACCCTTAGTGCCCTTTTACACTCAATGCATGGGTATGCGTTAGTATGCCTTGGTATGCGTTTTTTCTATAGCAGTGCATTGTGAAAAAGCTTTCAGTTAAAACATGTATAGTGGGAACTGAGCCATAGAAAAACATGGACATTACTTTGAAAATCAGTTTCCTTTCAGCAGGGTCGCAGCAATAGGGGTTGCAGAGGTAGCGACCGCATCAGGGCCCTTGGGCCAGAGGGGCCCTTCCTAAACCAAAGTATTAACTGTTTATTGGTCCTGTGGTGGTAATAATCACTTCTATAGATGCTTTGAATTGTAGTAATCATTAACAAACTGTTTCCCATCCCCTTATTGCACCTCTAATACTGTAGATGACCTTGGAAGGTTTTGTAGCGCCGTATCAAGTGCTACGTGCGAGTGAATGTGGGGGCCCAATGTAAAACTCGCACCGGGGCCCATAGCTCCACAACTACGCCACTGCCTTTCAGTTATAACTGAGAGCAACTGATTGAGTGTAAAAGAGCCCTTAGAGTCCTATCAGTCCCTGAGCTGTGGTTAGTTGCAGCACTAAGCTCTCTTATCTCTTTGTGCTGGAGACAACCCCAGTGAGAGCTTCTGTTTGCAATTTGCAATGATAGAAGGCTGTGCAGTCTTAAAATAGTATTGTGTTTAGATTTTGAACCTGATATTACATTGTTATGCAAGATGGTAGCTGCCTATTTGTTGAGTATGACCAGAGCAGGGGAGGGATGAAAGATATTTAAAGAGATGACATCACGCTGGGCTATAGGGCAGGTTGGATATGTAGCCAATAAGAAAACTGGGAAACTAGATTTTAATTGTATGTTATGCCAGACAGTAGTTCAGTTTGTTTTTCCATAAAAGAGTCTGTGAAATCTAAATTTTCTGATCCAAAGCATATCTTAGTGAGTCAGATCCCATTCCCTACCAGTTACAATGTATGCACTGAGAATGTATATTAAAATCTTTGTATGAGTGGATCATCCGTTGAGTCATCATTGATCACATAAGTTGTTCTCTCTGGAACTTCTCATAACAGGTTTTCACTTAAATAATTCCTAATGTCCTTATCATAACAGAATGGAAGCAGAGAGTTGTAAATGTGCTTGTTCTTGTTATTGCTTTGTACCCTACATATCTTTCTGATGCAATGACGCTTTTATTGCTGGTGTGCCATTAGTTTCACATGACAAAGAGTGTAGCAACTATTACAGGTCTTAAAGCAAATCTGAAGTGAACCAATGAGATAAATATTTGTATCTACAGCCCTATGCCTAAATATGACTGTCCTGGTTCCCATAGTCATATTTTGTAGTTAAAGATTAACCACTTCACTACTGAGGGGTTTTTCCCCCTTCTGTACAATAGCAATTTTCACCTTTCAGTGCTCCTTACATTAATACGCCTATAACTTTATTACTACTTATCACAATGAAACAATCTATATGTAACGATCGGTGAAGCACAGAGAGGTCTGATTACCGGTGACCTGCAGCGTCACGGGGAATACAGACGTATACCAGATTATATGTGATCTGCAGTATCACCGATAATCCAATATACTGGCTAACCTCTGTTCACCTGAGTAGAGTGTAGTGTTTGGTGTAACAGTAACACAAAAATGCCGAGGCCTGGGTGCAGCAAGGAGAACTGCACGGATTCCTTCCGCAGACCTGAGCTCTCCAAGATGGGAGGAGTCAGACTGACAGTAGGAAGGAAAGTCCGAGAGTGACACTCAGGAAGAAGTGTCACTAACAGGACTGGGAACCGCCTCCAATCGTGAGGTCGGTTCTCGAGGTCGGACAAGCCAGGTCGTACACACACGGACTGATAAAGTACAAATACAGTAGGCAAAGGCGGAGTCAAAGTACAGGCAGGGTTCGGCAACGGGGTATCAGATATATCGGGGTACAAAATCAGGAGGCAGAAACAGAGTCTAGGAACGAGCCGAGGTTCGGCAACAGAGTATCAGATATATCGGGGTACAAGGTCAGAGTTCAGGCGGATAGTCGAGGCAGGCAAAAGTCATAACAAATAATCACAATCAAACTAGTACTTTAGCTATCAAAATCTATCTAAGTGTAGGATTACAGCTCCTGCTGGTCCCGGCACACTTGAGGATCTGACTACGGATCTGGGTGCTCCCACATGTGTGATCGCAACGCCAGACGAAGCAAGAGTGAACAGCCGGCAGTATATATGCACCTAAGCATCCCCTGCACCTCCCAGATTGCTGGACCAATGGGGAGCGGAGTAAAGAGTCAGCTGACCTGCCGGATCAGCTGACTGTCTCCCGGGTGTCATAAGGCCTGCTTGAGTGCGCGCGTCACTCTAAACTCTGTGGGACTACGGGTCCCAGCCACCGCAGCCCCGCTCAGCGGTGTCTCTGCTGCGGGGACATGTGCGCGAACCGCCGCGTCCAACGCGGCGGTTTCGCCGCGTTGCCCCACCTGCTGCATGGAGGCAGCCGCCTCATGATGTGAAGAGGCGGCTGCCTCTCCGTGTGATGCGGAAAGAGCCGCCCGCCGCTGGCTCATGGCGGCGGCTCTTCCGCGATTCCTTACAGTACCCCCCCCGAGGAGTGGACTCCGGACAGCTCCTTCTAGGCTTCTCTGGATGTGAAGCGTGAAATTCCCTTACTAACTCATCCGCATGCATGCGGTTCCCAGGTACCCATTGCCTCTCCTCAATGCCGTACCCCTTCCAATGTACGAGATACTGTACCGAGTTCTGTACAGTACGTGAGTCTATGATCTTCTCCACCTCATACTCGGGTTGGGCATTGACTAACACCGGAGGAGGAGGAGTGGGACCCACCTGGGCTGCGGGTTTGAGAAGTGATACGTGGAAAGACCTCACTCCACGCATGCTGGCGGGAAGATCCACGGTATACGTGACATCGTTGATCTTCCTAGTAACTGGGAATGGACCCACGAACCTGGGACCAAGTTTGTCAGAGGGTTGTTTCAGGGTCAGGTGACGAGATGACACCCAAACCAAATCTCCTGGTTGAAATCTCCACTCTACCGAGCGTCTCTTATCAGCCTGACCTTTCTGACTCTGAAATGCTTTAACGAGATTATTCTTAATGGTCCACCACCTGTCTCTAAATGACCTTTGCCAGGCCTCCAAAGCTGGGAACGGAGTGGATGCAACTGGCAAAGGAGAGAATTTAGGCAATTTACCTGTCACAATCTGAAATGGACAGAAACCTGAGGAAGAGCTCTTCAAGTTATTGTGGGCAAACTCTGCATAAGGAATATATTTAACCCAATCGCTCTGTGTCTCGGCAACATAGCACCTCAAAAATTGCTCTAAGGATTGGTTGACCCTCTCCGTCTGGCCGTTTGTCTGCGGGTGGTACCCCGAGGAAAATGACAATTTCATGCCCATTAGGTGACAAAATGCCTTCCAAAACTTCGAAACAAACTGGACTCCCCGATCGGATACTATGTTTTCTGGAATGCCATGCAGTCTGAAAACATGGATGATAAATAAATCGGCCAGTTCCTGGGCCGAGGGGAGTCCTTTCAGAGGCACGAAGTGGGCCATCTTACTAAAACGGTCAACCACCACCCAAATAACTGACATGCCCTCAGAACTCGGAAGCTCTCCCACAAAGTCCATGGACAAATGGGTCCATGGCTCACTTGGGGTGGGCAAAGGCTGTAAAGTACCTACAGGTGCCAGGCGGGAGGGCTTGCTTTTTGCGCACACCGCACATTCCCTGACAAACTCCTTACAGTCGGCGGCCAGCGAAGGCCACCATACACATCTGGCCACGAGATCTTGCGTTCTAGACGCTCCCGGATGTCCCGCATTCTTATGGGAATGAACCATCTCCAAGATCTGAAAACGGAGTGGTAACGGAACAAATAACACCCCGTCTGGTTTCCCTTCTGGGATATCCTGCTGAAAAGGACTCAAAGTCTCTTTCCAGTCCTCCCAAGTCTCGGTGGCGGCTAACACCATACTTCGTGGGACAATGGTCTCGGAAACAGAGGGCTGTGCTGTCTCCGGCTCAAAACACCTAGAAAGTGCGTCCGCCTTGGTATTCTTACTACCTGGCGTGTATGTGATCAAAAATGTAAATCTCGAAAAAAATAGCGACCACCGAGCCTGTCTCGGGCTTAAAGAGAAACTCCGACCAAGAATTGAACTTTATCCCAATCAGTAGCTGATACCCACTTTTACATGAAAAATATAATGATTTTCACAAACAGACCATCAGGGGGCGCTGTATGACTGATTTTGTGCTGAAACCCCTCCCACAAGAGGCTCTGGTACCGTACGGTACTCTGGGCAAACTGCCACAATGTAACAATGACACACACAGGAAATGGCTGTTTATAGCTGTCTGTTAAAGCCAGAACAGCTACATAATCTGCCCACAGTAACAATGTCACCATGTAATACATGTCAGAATGTGAATCTGGGAGAGGAAAGATTTTACAATGAGCAAACTCTGACTAAATCATGTATACATAATTATTGTAAAAATTAAGCACCTTTTTATATTAAATTATTTTCACTGGAGTTCCTCTTTAACCTTTTAGCCCCCTCGATGTATTCTAGGTTTTTGTGGTCGGTATAAACCGTGATCGTGTGCTCAGCTCCCTCTAGCCAATGACGCCATTCTTCAAAGGCCAATTTGATGGCTAGGAGCTCCCTGTTGCCTATGTCGTAGTTTCTCTCTGCCGGAGAGAACCTTCGAGAAAAATAGGCACACGGGTGTAGTCTACCCTGAAGACCAGAACGCTGGGACAGCACAGCCCCCACCCCGATCTCCGAGGTGTCTACCTCCACAATAAACGGAAAGGAAGTGTCCACATGTCTGAGTATGGGGGCTGAGCAGAACAACCCCTTTAACTTAGAAAAAGCCTGTAAGGCCTCGGGAGACCAATGAGTGGTGTCTGCCCCTTTTTTAGTAAGGCTAGTGAGAGGGGCGACAACTGTGGAGTACCCCTTTATAAACCTTCTATAATAATTCGCAAACCCCAAGAACCGTTGCAATGATTTTAACCCCACCGGCTGTGGCCATTCTAGGACCGCGGAAACCTTGGCAGGGTCCATAGACAGACCTGAGGTGGAGATTATATACCCCAAAAAAGCCACCGACGTGACCTCAAAAATACATTTCTCGAGTTTGGCGTATAACCGATTCTGCCTCAGTTTGTCTAACACCATCCTGACATGGGTTCTGTGTTCCGGGAGGTTGTTAGAAAAAATGAGAATGTCGTCAAGATAGACTAGGACGAACTTTCCCAAGACCTCCCGAAAAACCTCATTGATGAGTTCCTGGAAGACGGCCGGGGCATTGCACAAGCCGAAAGGCATCACCCTATACTCGTAGTGCCCATCAGGGGTATTGAAGGCCGTCTTCCATTCATCGCCCCTCCTTATACGCACCAGGTTGTATGCCCCCCGTAAATCCAATTTTGAAAATATCCTAGCCTCAGTGACTTGTGTGAATAAATCGTCTATAAGTGGTAGCGGGTAACGATTCTTCACCGTGATTTTATTGAGGCCACGATAATCAATGCAAGGCCGTAAACCCCCGTCTTTCTTTTTAACAAAAAAGAAGCCTGCCCCAGCGGGTGACCGGGATGGCCTAATAAAGCCCTTTGCTAAGTTCTCACGGATGTACTCCTGCATGGCAAGTTTCTCGGGACCAGATAAATTATATAAATGGCCTCGAGGAGGCATACAACCAGAACGAAGGTCAATGGGACAGTCAAATGGGCGATGCGGGGGTAATTTATCCGCGGCCTTGGGACAAAACACATCGGCATAATCCGAATACTGTTCCGGTATACCCTCCATCTGTACCTTAGTTAAACCCAATGTTAGTCTCCCCAAACACTGCTGGAAACAATGAGGTGACCAGGCTGTCAACTGTCCTGTGGCCCAGTCTATCTGCGGGGAGTGGACTTGCAACCAAGGCATGCCTAGGATTATAGTGGAGGTGGACATGTGTAAAACAAAAAATTGTAACTGCTCCTCGTGCAATACCCCTATGGTGAGCTTCACAACCGGAGTCTGTGACAGAGGACAATTCCGCTGCAAAGGGGAATCGTCAACAGCCGTAACCTGAATGGGGGGTCTCACGGGAGTGAGTAGTAGACCCAACTCCTGAGCAAACTCAAAATTCATAAAGTTAGCCGCTGAGCCGGAGTCAATGAAAGCTTCAGTGGCAACAGACCTATCATCCCATGTGACAGTACAAGGGAGAAGCAATTTTTTCTCTTTAAGGGGGGAAGTTTGTGTGCCTAGGGTGTCACCCCCCACTACTCCTAGGCAGACCCGTTTCCCGCCCTATTGGGGCAATTTCGCACCCTATGCCCTGCCTCTGCACAGTATAGGCACAGTTGTTCCGTCATTCTCCTCCTCCGCTCCACCTGGGTCAGTTTTGATCGACCAATTTGCATTGGCTCTGGTGGAGGCAAGGCCGGAGAGGACGAGACAGACGGAGTTGCGGTTACTGGGGATGCTACAGCTGGTACAGCGTACGAAGTCACCCTGACCCGGTGACTACTCCTAGCCTGCCTCTGATGGCGTAGCCTGCGATCTACGCGAATGGCTGATGAAATGGCCTCGTCAACTGTCTTGGGCTCGGGTACGGTCAACATAAGATCGGAAACCTCTTCCGACAACCCAGACAAGAAATAGTCCATGAGGGCAAAATTATCAAATCTCGAGGTGACTGACCACCTACGGAACTCTGCCGCATAATCCTCGACTGACCCTCTGCCTTGCCGTAAGAGTTTGATCTTCCGCTCTGAGGATGCCGCAAGATCCGGGTCGTCGTAGATTATAGCCATGGCCTTAAAAAATTCCTCTACTGAGGTCAAGGCAGTATCGGTAGCGGGCAGGTTGTATGCCCAAGACTGGGAATCTCCAGTCAATAAAGTTTTAATGAAAATGACCCGTTGGGTCTCAGTCCCCGAGGATCGGGGTCTTAACTCGAAATATGACAACACTCTACTCCTGAAATTCCGGAAGTCAGACTTGTGGCCGGAAAACTTATCAGGGACAGGCATACGTATGTCCTCACTGTGAGGGGATCGCACTGAATCAACTGATGTCTGGAGGGTTCTCACAGAGCCTGTTAAGGCATCAATTAAGGCTTTGTGCTGGCCTAGTGACTGATGAATGCTATCCACCGAAGTGGCAAGCACAGTCAGAGGATCAGTGCGTTCCATCGGTATTTTGGTCTGGCGTTCTGTAACGATCGGTGAAGCACAGAGAGGTCTGATTACCGGTGACCTGCAGCGTCACGGGGAATACAGACGTATACCAGATTATATGTGATCTGCAGTATCACCGATAATCCAATATACTGGCTAACCTCTGTTCACCTGAGTAGAGTGTAGTGTTTGGTGTAACAGTAACACAAAAATGCCGAGGCCTGGGTGCAGCAAGGAGAACTGCACGGATTCCTTCCGCAGACCTGAGCTCTCCAAGACGGGAGGAGTCAGACTGACAGTAGGAAGGAAAGTCCGAGAGTGACACTCAGGAAGAAGTGTCACTAACAGGACTGGGAACCGCCTCCAATCGTGAGGTCGGTTCTCGAGGTCGGACAAGCCAGGTCGTACACACACGGACTGATAAAGTACAAATACAGTAGGCAAAGGCGGAGTCAAAGTACAGGCAGGGTTCGGCAACGGGGTATCAGATATATCGGGGTACAAAATCAGGAGGCAGAAACAGAGTCTAGGAACGAGCCGAGGTTCGGCAACAGAGTATCAGATATATCGGGGTACAAGGTCAGAGTTCAGGCGGATAGTCGAGGCAGGCAAAAGTCATAACAAATAATCACAATCAAACTAGTACTTTAGCTATCAAAATCTATCTAAGTGTAGGATTACAGCTCCTGCTGGTCCCGGCACACTTGAGGATCTGACTACGGATCTGGGTGCTCCCACATGTGTGATCGCAACGCCAGACGAAGCAAGAGTGAACAGCCGGCAGTATATATGCACCTAAGCATCCCCTGCACCTCCCAGATTGCTGGACCAATGGGGAGCGGAGTAAAGAGTCAGCTGACCTGCCTGATCAGCTGACTGTCTCCCGGGTGTCATAAGGCCTGCTTGAGTGCGCACGCGCGCGCGTCACTCTACACTCTGTGGGACTACGGGTCCCAGCCACCGCAGCCCCGCTCAGCGGTGTCTCTGCTGCGGGGACATGTGCGCGAACCGCCGCGTCCAACGCGGCGGTTTCGCCGCGTTGCCCCACCTGCTGCATGGAGGCAGCCTCCTCATGATGTGAAGAGGCGGCTGCCTCTCCGTGTGATGCGGAAAGAGCCGCCCGCCGCTGGCTCATGGCGGCGGCTCTTCCGCGATTCCTCACACTATATCTTGTTTTTTTTGCCACCAATTCAGCTTTCTTTAGGTGGTACATTTTGCTAATTATTATTTTATTCTAAGTGCATTTTAATGGGAAAAATAAGAAAACATTGAAAAAATTCATTGTTTCTCAGTTTTCGGCCATTATATTTTTAAAATAATACACGCTATCTTATTAAAATCCACACATTTTATTTGCCCATTTGTCTGAGTTATTAAAATGTTTAAAATATTTCCCTAGTACAATGGATGGCACCAATATATTATTTGGAAATAAAGGTGCATTTTTTCTATTTTGCGTCCATCACTAATTACAAGTCCATAATTTCATAAATTACATTAATGTACCCTTTTGACTTACATATTAAAAATGTTCAGTCCTAAGGCAACTATTTATGTATTTTTTTATTTGTATTTTTTTATATGCATGTCATTTATTTAGGTAACTATGGGAGAGGGTGGGAGGTAAGGTGTTCTATATATATATATATATATATATATATATATATATATATATATATATATATATACACAGGGAGTGCAGAATTATTAGGCAAATGAGTATTTTGACCACATCATCCTCTTTATGCATGTTGTCTTACTCCAAGCTGTATAGGTTTGGAAGCCTACTACCAATATAGCATATTAGGTGACGTGCATCTCTGTAATGAGAAGGGGTGTGGTCTAATGACATCAACACCCTATATCAGGTGTGCATAATTATTAGGCAACTTCCTTTACTTTGGCAAAATGGGTCAAAAGAAGGACTTGACAGGCTCAGAAAAGTCAAAAATAGTGAGATATCTTGCAAAGGGATGCAGCACTCTTAAAACTGCAAAGCTTCTGAAGCGTGATCATCGAACAATCAAGCGTTTGATTCAAAATAGTCAACAGGGTCACAAGAAGCGTGTGGAAAAACCAAGGCGCAAAATAACTGCCCATGAACTGAGAAAAGTCAAGCGTGCAGCTGCCAAGATGACACTTGCCACCAGTTTGGCCATATTTCAGAGCTGCAACATCACTGGAGTGCCCAAAAGCACAAGGTGTGCAATACTCAGAGACATGGCCAAGGTAAGAAAGGCTGAAAGATGACCACCACTGAACAAGACACACAAGCTGAAACGTCAAGACTGGGCCAAAAAATATCTCAAGACTGATTTTTCTAAGGTTTTATGGACTGATGAAATGATAGTGAGTCTTGATGGGCCAGATGGATGGGCCCGTGGCTGGATTGGTAAAGGGCAGAGAGCTCCAGTCCGACTCAGACGCCATCAATGTGGAGGTGGAGTACTGGTTTGGGCTGGTATCATCAAAGATGAGCTTGTGGGGCCTTTTCGGGTTGAGGATGGAGTCAAGCACAACTCCCAGTCCTACTGCCAGTTTCTGGAAGACACCTTCTTCAAGCAGTGGTACAGGAAGAAGTCTGCATCCTTCAAGAAAAACATGATTTTCATGCAGGACAATGCTCCATCACACGCGTCCAAGTACTCCACAGCGTGGCTGGCAAGAAAGGGTATAAAAGAAGAAAAACTAATGACATGGCCTCCTTGTTCACCTGATCTGAACCCCATTGAGAACCTGTGGTCCATCATAAAATGTGAGATTTACAAGGAGGGAAAACAGTACACCTCTCTGAACAGTGTCTGGGAGGCTGTGGCTGCTGCTGCACGCAATGTTGATGGTGAACAGATCAAAACACTGACAGAATCCATGGATGGCAGGCTTTTGAGTGTCCTTGCAAAGAAAGGTGGCTATATTGGTCACTGATTTGTTTTTGTTTTGTTTTTGAATGTCAGAGATGTATATTTGTGAATGTTGAGATGTTAATAAATAAATAAATAATTGAAATGGGTATATATTTGTTTTTTGTCAAGTTGCCTAATAATTATGCACAGTAATAGTCACCTGCACACACAGATATCCCCCTAAAATAGCTAAAACTAAAAACAAACTAAAAACTACTTTCAAAAATATTCAGCTTTGATATTAATGAGTTTTTTTTGGGTTCATTGAGAACATGGTTGTTGTTCAATAATAAAATTATTCCTCAAAAATGCCACTTGCCTAATAATTCTGCATTCCCTGTATGTATATATATATATATATATATATATATATATATATATATATACAGTGGTGTGAAAAACTATTTGCCCCCTTCCTGATTTCTTATTCTTTTGCATGTTTGTCACACTTAAATGTTTCTGCTCATTAAAAACCGTTAACTATTAGTCAAAGATGACATAATTGAACACAAAATGCAGTTTTAAATGATGGTTTTTATTATTAAGTGAGAAAAATAACTCAAAACCTACATGGCCCTGTGTGAAAAAGAAATTGCCCCCTGAACCTAATAACTGTTTGGGCCACCCTTAGCAGCAATAACTGCAATCAAGCGTTTGCGGTAACTTGCAACGAGTCTTTTACAGCGCTCTGGAGGAATTTTGGCCCACTCATCTTTGCAGAATTGTTGTAATTCAGCTTTATTTGAGGGTTTTCTAGCATGAACCGCCTTTTTAAGGTCATGCCACAACATCTCAATAGGATTCAGGTCAGGACTTTGACTAGGCCACTCCAAAGTCTTCATTTTGTTTTTCTTCAGCCATTCAGAGGTGGATTTGCTGGTGTGTTTTGGGTCACTGTCCTGCTGCAGCACCCAAGATCGCTTCAGCTTGAGTTGACGAACAGATGGCCGGACATTCTCCTTCAGGATTTTTTGGTAGACAGTAGAATTCATGGTTCCATCTATCACAGCAAGCCTTCCAGGTCCTGAAGCAGCAAAACAACCCCAGACCATCACACTACCACCACCATATTTTACTGTTGGTATGATGTTCTTTTGCTGAAATGCTGTGTTACTTCTACGCCAGATGTAACGGGACACGCACCTTCCAAAAAGTTCAACTTTTGTCTCGTCGGTCCACAAGGTATTTTCCAAAAAGTCTTGCCAATCATTGAGATTTTTTTAGCAAAATTGAGACGAGCCTTAATGTTCTTTTTGCTTAAAAGTGGTTTGCGCCTTGGATATCTGCCATGCAGACCGTTTTTACCCAGTCTCTTTCTTATGGTGGAGTCGTGAACAATGACCTTAATTGAGGCAAGTGAGGCCTGCAGTTCTTTAGATGTTGTCCTGGGGTCTTTTGTGGCCTCTCGGATGAGTTTTCTCTGCACTCTTGGGGTAATTTTGGTCGGCCAGCCACTCCTGGAAAGGTTCATCACTGTTCCATGTTTTTGCCATTTGTGGATAATGGCTCTCACTGTGGTTTGCTGGAGTCCCAAAGCTTTAGAAATGGCTTTATAACCTTTACCAGACTGATAGATATCAATTACAGTACTTTGTTCTCATTTGTTCCTGAATTTCTTTGGATCTTGGCATGATGTCTAGCTTTTGAGGTGCTTTTGGTCTACTTCTCTGTGTCAGATAGCTCCTATTTAAGTGATTTCTTGATTGAAACAGGTGTGGCAGTAATCAGGCCTGGGGGTGACTACAGAAATTGAACTCAGGTGTGATAAACCACAGTTAAGTTATTTTTTAACAAGGGGGGCAATCACTTTTTCACACAGGGCCATGTAGATTTGGAGTTTTTTTTCCTCACTAAATAATAAAAACCATCATTTAAAACTGCATTTTGTGTTCAATTATGTTATCTTTGACTAATAGTTAACGTTTTTTGATGAGCAGAAACATTTAGAAATCAGGAAGGGGGCAAATAGTTTTTCACAGCACTGTATATATATATATATATATATATATATATATATATATATATATATATATATATATATATATGTATATATATATATGTATATGTATATATATATATATATATATATATATGTATATATATATATATATATATATATATGTATATATATATATATATATATATATATATATATATATACGTATATATATATATATATATATATATATATATATATATATATGTATATATATATATATATATATATATATATATATACAGTGGAGGAAATAATTATTCACTCAATGAAATGCAAATCAGTTGCTATCTTTTATTTAAGGTTATTTTTTCGATTTTCCTTTTGATGTGCTATCTGCCACTGTTAAAACAAACCTACCATTGAAATGATACTGCTCTGAGACTCTTCATTTCTTTGTCATTGGACAAACTTACAAAATCAGTGAGGGGTCAAATAATTATTTCCTCCACTGTATATATATATATATATATATATATATATATATATATATATATATATATATATGGATCTTTTTATTAAAATAAATGAATGTAGGTGTAATTTTAGTATTTGCCCACAAGATTTCTTCGTGCATACTTGGACGTGTTACCTCGGAAGTTACAAATGATCGCGGCATCTCATTGATGTTGGTGATCATTGACACAGGGACTTAGATTAATGAATGGGAACTGAATTCCCTTGTATTCATCTCTCCTCTAACAGGTGGCGAAGAGTATGTGCGTGGGAATGAGCGGCGGCCATCTGCCGCAATAGACAAATATCTACATCTCTGGACAGCAACTGAAGTCCTGCGGGATGTACTGTAGATATCACGTCTCAAACCACTTACGTGGTTAAAGTAAACTTTAAACATTTGACTGTCAGATACATAAGGTTTTTAAAGCAAACTTGATCTGAAAATAAAGGGGTTGATTCACTATAGCTCCCATTACTGCACGTTTAGCGTGCCTTATCAGTTAACATGCCTTACCAGAGTTAACGTGCCTTATCTACAAAGTCTACAAAGTCTTTTGTTTTGCCTGTAACTTTGTACGTGAAGTCATCAGAACATTGCTGCAGACTGAGACCAATTTTTTTTTTATACAAACCCTGGGGAATAAGGACAGTGTACAAATTCAAAAGTTTGTATAATTCATTATCTGTGTGGTGGTCACATGCAGTCATTATAGAACAAGGGTACCGAAAGCAGACAGTGTTTTTTTCACAGACCAGAAGATCTGGGAAACCAACACCTGGCCAACAGGCGCGGAGCTAGGGGGGGTCGGGGTAGGACAAGTGCCCCGGGGCGCCTGGTCCCCAAGGGCGCCCTCCGCCTGGCTGAGCTGCGGGGTTTTTTTTTTTTTTTTTTTTTCGGCGGGTGAGGGGAGCAGCGCAGAGAAGAGGGAGAGCTGTGCGGACGGTGGGGAAGGGTTGCCATATCCCCCCTCCTTCCCTCACCTTAGGTGCTCTCTCCCTCCCTCGCTGTCCCCTCCAATGTCCGGGTGGCTGGGCTGGCAGCGGCGGGCGGAACTCACCTCCGTCTCGCTCCAGCGCCGGGCGGAAGTTCGGGTGCGCAGCCACTGCTCTGGTCTGGACCAGACCAGAGTAGTGGCAGATCCATCCGGCGCTGCGACGAGACGGAGGTAAGTTCCGCCCGCCACTGCCAGCCACCCGGACATTGGAGGGGACAGCGAGGAAGGGAGAGCAGCTCTTCTCTGCGCTGCTCCCCTCCTGCTGGGGAGGGGGACACCTGACCTGGCTACCCACTCTGGGCACATATACCCCTGCCTACATATACTGGACTTATATCCCTGGCTACCTACTCTGGGCACATATACCCCTGGCTACCTACTCTGGGCACATATACCCCTGGCTACCTACTCTGGGCACATATACCCCTGGCTACCTACTCTGGGCACATATACCCCTGGCTACCTACTCTGGGCACATATACCCCTGGCTACCTACTCTGGGCACATATACCCCTGGCTACCTACTCTGGGCACATATACCCCTGGCTACCTACTCTGGGCATATATACCCCTGGCTACCTACTCTGGGCACATTTACCCCTGCCTACATATACTGGGCATATACCCCTGGCTACCTACTCTGGGCATATACCCCTGGCTACCTACTCTGGGCACATATACCCCTGGCTACCTACTCTGGGCACATATACCCCTGGCTACCTACTCTGGGCACATATACCCCTGGCTACCTACTCTTGGCACATATACCCCTGCCTACATATACTGGGCATATACCCCTGGCTACCTACTCTGGGCACATATACCCCTGGCTACCTACTCTGGGCACATATACCCCTGGCTACCTACTCTGGGCACATATACCCCTGGCTACCTACTCTGGGCACATATACCCCTGGCTACCTACTCTGGGCACATATACCCCTGGCTACCTACTCTTGGCACATATACCCCTGCCTACATATACTGGGCATATACCCCTGGCTACCTACTCTGGGCACATATACCCCTGGCTACCTACTCTGGGCACATATACCCCTGGCTACCTACTCTGGGCACATATACCCCTGGCTACCTACTCTGGGCACATATACCCCTGGCTACCTACTCTGGGCACATATACCCCTGGCTACCTACTCTGGGCATATATACCCCTGGCTACCTACTCTGGGCATATATACCCCTGGCTACCTACTCTGGGTACATATACCCCTGGCTACCTACTCTGGGCACATATACCCCTGCCTACATATACTGGGCATATACCCCTGGCTACCTACTCTGGGCACATATACCCCTGGCTACCTACTCTGGGCACATATACCCCTGGCTACCTACCTACTCTGGGCACATATACCCCTGGCTACCTACTCTTGGCACATATACCCCTGCCTACATATACTGGGCATATACCCCTGGCTACCTACTCTGGGCACATATACCCCTGGCTACCTACTCAGGGCACATATACCCCTGGCTACCTACTCTGGGCACATATTCCCCTGGCTACCTACTCTGGGCACATACCCCTGGCTACCTACTCTGGGCACATATACCCCTGCCTACATATACTGGGCATATACTCCTGGCTACCTACTCTGGGCACATATACCCCTGCCTACATATACTGGGCACATATAACCCTAACTACATATACTGGGTACATATACCCCTGGCTACATATACTGGGCATATATACCCCTGGCTACATATACTGGGCATATATACCCCTGGCTACATATACTGGGCACATATACCTCTGGCTACATATACTGGGGACACATACCCCTGCCTACATATACTGGGCACATATACCCCTGGCTACCTGTTCTGTGGACATCTCTACCCCTGGCTACCTGTTCTGGGGACATCTATACTGCTGGCCACCTATTCTGGGGACACCTATAGACCTGGGGCTACCTATTTTTGTGGAAGCACTGCTGTCAGATTGAGTGTATTTTGGGGAACTGCTGCCAGGTGAGAGGTGTCTACCATATTAAGGGGGCATTCTGCCTATTTATGTGAAATGCTGTCTATTTATGTGCCTCATGACTGCTGAATTTGTCTTGTTGGGGGCCTCATGGTTACTGAATTTGTCTTGTTGGGGGCCTCATGATTTGTTGGGGGCCTCAAGATCGCTGAATTTGTCTTGTTAGGGGCCTCATGATTGCTGAATTTGTCTTGTTAGGGGCCTCATGATTGCTGAATTTGTCTTGTTGGGGGCCTCAGGATTGCTAAATTTGTCTTGTTGGGGGCCTCATGATTGCTGAGTTGGTCATGTTGGGGGCCTCATGATTGCTGAGTTGGTCATGTTGGGGGCCTCATGATTGCTGAGTTGGTCATGTTGGGGGCCTCATGTTTACTCATGATTGCGGAATTTGTCTTGATGGGGGGGCTCATGATTGCTGAATTTGTCTTGGAACATGCTGGAAGGTACATACTGAGGGAGGGTGGGTGAGCGTGAGCCTGCTAACCTCCATGTACATTTGAAGGGGCGTGACCAAATGTGGAGCACCCATAATCACGCTCACATTTGGTCACGACCCTTCACCTTAGGGGGCGCATTAATAGTCTTTGTCCCCGGGCGCTGAAAACCCTAGCTACGCCTCTGCTGGCCAAAAAAATGGAAACGGTCAGTTTTTATTCCATTGCCAAAGAGGGGAGAGTCTAAAGATTGCTCTAATTACCGCACAATTGCCCTCATTCCTCACATGAGCAAAGTGCTTCTTAAGATCATAAATCAACGCCTCAATCCAGTCATTGACAGAGAGTTACCTGATAATCAGGCAGGTTTTAGAAGAGGTCGTGGCACTTGCGATCATATTGCAAATCTTCGATGGATCTTGGAGAAATCCCACGAATATCAGAAGAATGTCTATATGTGCTTTATCGACTATACAAAAGCCTTTGATTGTGTCGAACGCGATAGGCTGTGGAAAACCTTAGGTGAACTGGGCGTGCCAAGTAGTGTTGGGCGAACAGTGTTCGCCACTGTTTGGGTTCTGCAGAACATCACCCTGTTCGGGTGATGTTCGAGTTCGGCCGAACACCTGATGGTGTTCGGCCAAACCGTTCGGCCACATGGCCGAACTAAGAGCGCATGGCCGAACGTTCCCCGAACGTTCGGCTAGTGCTGTGATTGGCCGAATGGGTCACGTGGTTCGGACCCGAACGCGCTCTGATTGGCCGAACTGTCACATGGTTCGGGTAAATAAATACCCGAACCACGTCATATCTCCGCCATTTGTCTGTGGGTTTAGCTTTGGGTAGGCAGGCAGGGTAGTTCGCGCTCCAGCCACGCTACCCAGGGTCCCCCCAGTCATTGTGTGTCGCTGCTGGGAACAGTAGTACACCGCTCGCTCAGCCACACTATATAGCATTGTGTTTACTGCCACTCTGTGTACCTCGCTCAGCCACACTATATAGCATTGTGTTTACTGCCACTCTGTGTACCTCGCTCAGCCACACTATATAGCATTGTGTTTACTGCCACTCCGTGTCTGCTGGGAACAGTAGTACACTGCTCGCTCAGCCACACTATATAGCATTGTGTTTACTGCCACTCTGTGTACCTCGCTCAGCCACACTATATAGCATTGTGTTTACTACCACTCCGTGTCTGCTGGGAACAGTAGTACACCGCTCGCTCAGCCACACTATATAGCATTGTGTTTACTGCCACTCTGTGTACACCGCTCACCCAGCACTATATAGCATTATTGTGTTTACTGCCACTCTGTGTCTGCTGGGAACAGTAGTACACCGCTCACCCGCCACTGTATAGCATTGTGCTTTGTGTCGCTGCTGGGAATAGTGGTACACCGCTCACCCACCACTGTATAGCATTGTGCTCTGTGACTGCATGGCGGCAAAATGCATGCTATCCGCACGCTTCTTGTCCTCATGCAAGGCCTGGGTTGTTGTGTCTGAAAGCGTGGCCTTCTCCTCCTGCGCCTCCTCCTGTTCCATCACGTGTGCTGCTGCTGCTGCTGGCCTGGGTTAGCGTTTCCGGTCCCTGTTTATTGAACCTCTCATCAGCGCTGCGTAATATGTTGGCGCTTTATAAATACAATAAATAATAATAATCTGTATTACATTTATGACTGCATGGCGGCAAAAAACATTGCTATATCCGCACGCTATTTGTCCTCATGCAAGGCCTGGGATTGGGATGTTGTGTCTCAAAAAGCGTGGCCTTCTCCTCCTGCGCCTCCTCCTGTTCCATCACGTGTGCTGCTGCTGCTGGGTTAGCGTTGCCGGTCCCTGTTTATTGAACCTCTCATCTTTATTACATTTATGACTGCATGGCGGCAAAAAGCATTGCTATATCCGCATGCTATTTGTCCTCATGCAAGGCCTGGGATGTTGTGTCTCAAAAAGCGTGGCCTTCTCCTCCTGCGCCTCCTCCTGTTCCATCACGTGTTCTGCTGCTTGTGCTGGGTTAGCATTACCGGTCCCTTTTCCTGGAACCTCTTCTCTGTATTACATTTATGACTGCATGGCGACAAAAAGCATGTTACCTGTGCAAAGAAACATGACATTTTCCACATTTAAAAGACAGTTTTTCCTTTGAAACTTTACAATCAATTTTCTCAAAAACTATAAGCTCTTTTTCAAATATTTTTTTTCTCTCTTGTACCCACTCCCATGGTGCACATACCCTGCAAATTTAGGGTATGTAGCATGTAAGGAAGCTTTACAAAGCACGAAAGTTCGGGTCCCCATTGACTTCCATTATGTTCGGAGTTCGGCGCGAACACCCGAACATCGCGGCGATGTTCGGCGAACGTTCGCGAACCCGAACATCTAGGTGTTCGCCCAACACTAGTGCCAACTCATCTGGTTAAGCTGATAAGATCACTATATGACGGCCAAGAAGGCACAGTGCGAACACCCTATGGAGACACGGATAGGTTAAAAATTGGTAAAGGTGTGAGGCAAGGTTGTATCCTATCCCCCTTCCTGTTTAATCTTCACGCCGCAGTTATCATGAGAAAATTGGATCTTAAGGAAAAAGAAGTTGGCGTGAAAATTGGTGGACGAAACATCAGTAACCTTCATATGCTAATGACACAACTCTTCTTTTAGAAACGGCGGATGGTCTGCAGCAGTTCAGAGCCACAATCTATGAATTATTTACCTTTTTATCTATTCTCTGCAATCAAAAGCTCTCCTCTGCCAGGCAAAAGTTTTATGACTGTATTTAGTTATCAGTGAGGGCTTGTTCACACTACATGAGCTTTTTAAACGCTAGTGATTTTGAAAAGCTGTGTAATTCTATGGGGGGGGGTTACAAAATCACATCGCTCCAGTGTGAACAGACACATAGGATAACATTAGCAGGAGTTTTTAAAGTCACAAACCACTTAGAAAAGCTCTTGTAGTGTGAACAAGCGCTAAGGGTTAGTCCATTAGTCCTGACTAGAGAGAAATCCTTTCATATCGAAATGTTTTTAAAAAAAATGAACACAGTCTGGTTATATGCAGGAATGGCACTATACATACACATATTTATCTCATTGTGTCAAATGGGACACTTAAAATGTATCGTATGGGACCACCGCAAGTTAAAACTATGCTGCACTTGAGCCTGACTAAGCCTGATGCGGTGTAGTTTAAATGTGGGCAGCTCCCATGCAGGGGACTTCCGTACATCGGTCATAAGTACCATTTTCATTGGCTCCTGACCCCCTGATCACTGTGAGCCCCCAAAAAAGGCTCTGGTCCTTAAAGGGGCCAGAGCCTGCCGTCCCAAATGAGTTAAAACTGCTCATGTTTTGAAAGGGGTAATGCGTTGTATATTTATTAGTTTTATTACTGCTTGGCTAACACGCCAAATATAGCAGAAAGATCATAACAATGCATTATGTGGAAACTGCACAGAGAACCTAAATGGTACTAGTATAAATGAAGTCCTGTTTGGAAAAAGCATGAACTGTTGTCATTGTCATTTCCAGGCCACAGAGCACGTCTTAGTCACAACTTCCTCTCATGCCCATGTCACCTTGCTGGTATTTTACACATATCCTATCTGTCTTCTTCTCTTCACACACAATAATTCTGAACATTTCATTCCACAGCTGACATTACATTACCACCTAAGTCAGTACTTGTCCTGTCCCTAACCACGATTCAGAAAGTCACAAGCATAGAATATTCATAACCTCAGGGAATAATTTGTACTCTTTGTACATTCTACTCATTCCCATTCAGATGAGAACTAATTTTATTACACAAAAAAACATCCCAGTACAGCTATGATAATGTACCTAATAATAATAATGAAAAAAGAGGTCCTCGATTCTCAAATTTACCGGTCAGGACAAAATGAGCCCATTCTAGATTAAAGATGATCTTCAACTCCATCATAATAGCTAAAATATGCAGATGCAGCAACATTTACTGCTTCACATAAATAATGACTTGATCTGATACATGTTCTGAAATGTAGGCTTATGGAAAGTCATGTTCAATACTTCTGTGGTAATTGGTTTATTCATTTTCTGGTTGCTTAATATATACCAGTGTTGCTTGAGAATTTTCGCTAAAATGCTATTTTCGATTTCAAGAAAAATTTTACGAAAAAGTCTGTATATCGAAAAATCTATACTTTTACAGGGAAAATTCACGAAAAGCGCAAAACAATATTTTTTGTACCGTACAAAATCTTTTTACAGTGAAATGCGAAAAGAATATTGGCATTTTCGCTCATCACTGATATCTACATCCACTCTTATATCAATTAGCCTTATCTGGTTGGGAGTTAAAACTCATGGAAATGTGTGGAAATGCACAGGAACTCACAAACCAATTAATGCATTTTTTTATTCATGAATTTCAACTCACTGACTAGTGTGAATGAGCCCTTACTGTTCCTCTTCTCATAACCAACATGAAAGAAATTGCAAAAAAAGGAGCAAAAAATGGCAAATAGTGAGACTCTGCAGGGACCACTGCCCTTCACTGCTCCCAGTGGTTAATGCAAACACTATTACCTCAGTGACATCCAAACACCAGTGCCCGTGACATCCCCCAATGTGCCTGCACTCACCCTGACATCCTCCCAAAAGGCAGAATGTATCAAGTATGGGGGAAAGGACAAGGGATCAGCCCAGATCCTCATTTCAACACAAACGGATCCAATCCTTAAACTGGGAACGGACTCTCATAGCGTAAAACAGCTATTTTTATATTTAAAAGCAATTAAAATCGCACTCACAATGTTTAGCAATATTTCAAGTGTATAACAGTTGTAGACAAGTCCCCGGGCAACAGATTTTACAACCACCAATAAAAATCCCAGCATTCCCAATCCGTAAGTCTCTTAGCCAATCACCTGAGACGTAGCTTCACCCTATGCGTTTCATCTCTACAATGACTCCCCAAGGGCTGACATCTCTCACTAAATCAGTATTCTAAATACAACATGACAACATGTAACCCCTCTCTCCTCCCAGCCCATATCCGGAATCACTATTGCACAACCCCATGATGTAAATCTCAGCAGTGCACCTGCGTGAGCGGCAACCTTACACATCTATAACATTCTACAATTATAGTTCCATAAACAGATTCTGCATACAGAATAAGTATGAACAGACACAGGCCACTTAAGAGAACAGAACCACTGCTAACTAATATTAATAAAGAAGTTTGGCTAACTTCACATTTAACCCTGCTGGTGCTGAGCTTTCCAGATTAAAAAAAAAGCTAGTCTCTTCCTTTGAAATCTCAACTATGTATAATAAGATGGATGAAGGAGGGTCCCTAGTTGGTCCAGGGGCCATGGTGTGCTCACAACCTCTGCATCTCCTATTGCTACGCCTCTACTGCTCAACTCTTCGAATACAGCTTTACGAGTTAAGTATGACTAGCTTAACGCATACCTGAAGTGAGAGGAACATGCAGGCTGAGGTATTTTTTCCTTCTAAACAACGCAGATTGCCTGGCTGCCCTGGTGATCAATTGCCTCTAATACATTTAGTCATATACTCTGAACAAGCATGCAGATCAGCTGTTTCTGACTGATTAAAAGTCTGACTGGATTATCTGCATGCTTGTTTCAGGTGTATGAATCAGGCACCACTGCAGCCAAAACAATCACCAGGACTGCCAGGCAACAGTATTATTTAAAAGGAACCTTAACTGAGAGGGATATGGATGTTAACTTTTTTCTTTTTTTAACAGAGAATTTTTATTAATTTTTGCTCTAAAAAGAGCGTACAAATAACAAACAACAAAAGAAAACATATCCAACAAGTGAAGCCATTTGTATAAGTTTCAGATATGTTACAGCAGTTATGCATCCAAAATATGTCCATGTTGCAATTATACAATCAGTTGTACCATATAATCAAGTCTACAAAAACCATTACCTATAAGAGAAAAAGTTAGATCTTTGTTAAAGGTGTGTATCTGAGACTGCTACATTTATATCAAGGTTAGGTATTGTGGTAGAAGAATCATCAACCCAGCGTCCCCAAACCTTATCAAATATAGTCGGGTTCCTTCTCACCTGATAAGTTAGCTTATTTGGGGTAGATTAGAATTTATCCGATTTTTCCATTCATTAAGTGTAGGCATCACTGATAATTTCCATTTTAAAATTAGCATTTTTCTGGCATAGAACATTAAAATTCTAATCAATTGCTTTTTGTGTTTCTGACTTGACATTTTAGCGAGGATCCCCAGCATACATTGATAAAGTGATAAAGTTACTAGTAGACATAAATTAGCTCGTAAAAAGTGAACCACAGATTTCCAGCATTATTTCCTGTACAAGAGGGCAGAGCCACACACAGTGCATGAAATTCGCTCCCATCATTCCACACTTAAAACATTTACCATCATTTAGTGGGCTAAATTTAGCTAATTTCGCTGGTGTCAAATAAGTCTGATGAAGCCATTTAATCTGTATTATTTTGTCTTTTGATGCAATAACCGTCTTATGATAAGTCTCAGTCAGTTCCTCCCAGTCCTCATTTCGCAAGACTATTTCTTCAGTGCTCCATTTAACGGAAAACGCTTCCGATTTGACTTTTAAGGTATATTGTAGAAGAAAATTATGATATCTTGTAATTTTTTTTTCTGTGTTTTTATCTAGCAGTAATAGCTCTAAGCTGGATGGCACTATATTAATATTTGAAAGGCCCATTTGCTTACTTATGGCGTGTCTGAGTTGGAAGTATCTAAATATAGATATTCAAGTGGGGGACATTAGCAGTAGATATAACAGTTTGGGGGCTAGTACCATTTTAATGGCAGTAACTCTACCATACATATTCAGTGGGAGCGAACTCCGGGTCTTAAACTTTTCTTCTAAATCGCCCAATGCTGGAGCGAGATTATGTTCTATGAATGCATCATTCCGTCTGGTGACCCATACTCCCAAATATTTGAACCTGTCATCAACCATAAGTCTGGATCGTGTACAAATAATCGATTCATCAAAGTTAGCTAACGCGAACAGAGCAGATTTGGACCAATTATCCAGAAATATTTCCAAAATGTTCATAAATATCAAATACATTGGCAAGAGACGGTCCTGGGTCAGCTAGGTATATAAGCATATCATCTGCATACAACGATATACGTTCTTCCACCTTGTTAATGCGCAGGCCCATGAGTAGTTCTGATTCTCTTATGGCCTGTGCCAGTGGTTCAATAGCAATGGCAAAAAGAAAAGGTGAAAGCGGACACCCCTGTTGTGTGCCCCTTCCCACCTCAAATTTATTTGATATATGATTTTTGACAATGGGCCACAGGGTCACTATATAATATCCAAAACCAACTGATGACACCTTCCCCAAACCCAAATTTCTTGAGGGCAGCTGTCAAATACGGCCATTCTATAGAATCAAATGCTTTGTTTGCATCTAAAGATAGTATTATTCTGGTACCTGAATTTACATGTGGGTACTGTATATTAGAAAAAAGGCGCCGAATATTGAGTCGCGTGGACCGTCCAGGGATGAAACCAGTTTGATCCGGATGTATAATTTGACATAATAATCATATATATTGCTGAAGCCATAAGGCAAGAATCATTGTTAAAATCTTTAAATCAACATTTATCAACAAAATGGGTCGATAAGATTTGCATGAATCTGGTGATTTATTGGGTTTAAGAATGAGGACAATGAGGGCCTCACACATAGATTTAGAAATGGTGTGAGATTGGAACATGTAAGTTTAGAGAGCCTGGAGCCTTGAGGCTATCCAGCTTTTATTCTTAATGTACCATTCTATGGGGACACCGTCCGGTCCCGGTGCTTTCCCCTTTTAAAAGGTTAGTATGGCTATCTCTATTCTGTCTATTGAAATGGGGGCATCTAGGGCTTCTGCTGCTTCCTTAGTAAGGGCTGGAAGTGTGAGGTTGTCGAAGAATTGGCTAGTCTGTTCATCTGTGTCATGTAATTTTGTAGAGTATAACTCTTCAAAAAAGGTATGAAAGGCCTCAGCGATATCAAGTGAATGTGTGCATATAGTACCTTGTTGATTCATGACTCTGGGAATGGCCATATTCTACAAGCTCCCTCTCAGTAGATGAGCCAGTATTCTGCTACATTTGTTTCTTAGTTCAAATTCCTTCTGTGTGAAGATAAGGTCTCTGCATTTGGTTCTATCCAGCATTTTAAGTTCAAAGCGTCTGCGTGCTGACGCCCATGTCATATATTGTTCCTTAGAGGGTGATTCAATAAGTTTAGACCACTCCAAAGTCGCATCTTTTTCATAAAAATTGAGCAAGTCAATATCATTATTTCTTATTATTGACATGGCAGATCTAAATGAGCCCCTAAGGACTGCTTTGCTGGCGTCCCAACATGTTAAAGAATCAGTAGTACTCTCATTTTCACGCCAATAGTGTGCCATATCTGTTTTACATGCGGATAGGACTACCTGATCTTCTAACCACCATGGGCCAATTTTCCAGATTCCCACCTCTCTAGGCCCAGGTAAAGTCAAGGAACATAGAATTGGTGAGTGGTCTGAAATACCATGTCCTAGGTGTTGCACCTCCTGTACATACGGTAATACTTCAAATGATTCCATAATCATGTCTATTCTAGAGAGAGTTTTATATGTATCCGAGTAACAGGTATAAGCCCTATCTTCAGGAAATTTCCATCTCCATAGGTCTCTCAAGTCATAGGCCTCCAACCATTTTAGTAATGTAGGAAATGATCTAACACTTTTGCTTAGTCTATCCATATTTGGATCTATAACAGCATTAAAGTCCCCTGCCACCAGTAACGGGCCTTTAAGAAGTTACATTTTTGGATAGAATATCTAGTACTTGTTGCCCGAAAAGGTGGGGGTATATATAGAGATACTATTGTGAATACTTTACCCTCTATTATGCAATTAAGTATTACAAAATTCCCCTGGAGGTCCTCTCTAACATCTGCCACATGTATATTGAGAGACCTATGGATCAGTATAGCTGTACCTGGTGAGAAAGACGAGAAGTGAGCTAAAAAATAATGAGAAACCCATGGCTTCTTGAGGACCATAACTCTGGATCCCAAGAGGTGCGTCTCCTGTAGACATATAATGTGTGGTGATAACCTCTTTATGTGGTCGAAGACCAGACTTCTCTTAACCTTATTATTCAAACCTCTAACATTCCATGTTAATATTTTAAGTAATGGCATAGTAGCATAGTATAGATATTTGATGGGTAGATGCACCCCGCTTGCAACCTCCAAAACTCTGCTTCAGATTATAGTTGTATAGTAATAGAATGGCTTCACTTAACAAGCTCCCAGTTTAAAACTACAGAGAGCCTTGGATCCCTTAACATACCTATCAACTGGGGTGTAGATGAAGGTATCGTCAAACGACCCCAGACTTTAGAACAGGTAAGCGATTATACGGATTCATATAACTGGTCCATAAAAACCAGCTTATCCCCAATATGAACTTAAATAACAATAAAACATCAAACATATAATCCATAACTATAGACAATGCTCATAAGGTTGTTGTCAAAAGCCCCTAATTGGATCCAAACAACATATACAGTGTTCATATAACTTTAGAGCTGTTTGAAAAGAAAGGGTTGATCATCCAAACACCTTGTTAATCCTTATCTCAGTATATCTTAGCTAAGAGTCACTCAGCGAGTGATCTTATAGTCATTGACTTTTGAATGACTTCGGGCATCGTTTTATTTTAGATATTTGAGAGTTCAAATACACAGGCAGATATAGAAAGTCAGAGGTCCTTTTAAAGTTATTATGCCTGTGTAGCTATGCTCTTTCCCCCCAAAAAAACAACTCAAGTATTCAGGCTTTCAAACAAAGGTTATAGAATGTAACTATTGTTCTATAGTCAAAGTTTGCTTAGAGGTATAAATGAGATGTTAGAGCATATACACATTATAAATCTTCATAGAAAAAACCACTGCATAGTTTGACACAGCCTTATTTCTTGTAAGTGCATCTTGAGCAGGCATAGTGAGGCCCCGCAACTCCAGCCACTTGCTTGCTTCCTTAGGATCAGTAAAAAAGTAGGTTTTGTCATTGAACTGTACTCGGAGTTTTGCAGGATATAGCGTGCTGTATAGCACTTGGTTATGTTTCAGGCATTTCTTTACGTTAAGGAAGGTTGCTCTCTGTCTTGGAAGTCAAGTAATCTTGGAAGATAGAGACTTTCTCCCCATTGTATTTTAATTCTGGAACTTTCTGAGCAGCTCTCAGAATACCAATTTGTCTCGATAGTTCAGCAGTTTTGCAATGATGGGGCGTGAGATAGCTCCAGGCTTAGGGGGACCACCAGGTACTCTGTGAGCTCTTTCAATACAAAAGGCAGGAGATGGAGTAAAGTCAGGCAAGACATCTTTCAGCCATAGTTCCAGAAACTCTTCAGGTCGAGTTCCTTCTGATTTCTCGGGGGAAACCGATGAATCGCAGGTTTGAACGCCTGGAACGATTCTCCAGGTCGTCCAATTTAAATTAGTGAGATTCTGATGTCTTTTGGACATTGGCAACAGTAGATTGTAATGGTCTAAGTTCATCTTCTGCAGCCCCTACCCAGCGTTCACATTCTTTGGTTCTATCAGTTTAGACATGTCATGCTTTACAAAAGATCAATCTGTCTGTATAGTATCCAGTTTTGCATTAACTGACGTGCATTCCCCTTATAGCTTCCATAAGCTCTAGTGGGTTCATTTGCCTCTGAATCGCTGTTTACATGCAGAGGCTGTTCGCCGTCACTTCCCTCTCCCTGCTCTAAGGTATCAGAGGCTGTGTCTCCCCAAGTGTTGCTCGATGAGCACCCTCTCTTTGACCACTGCTGCAGGGGGGATAACTGCTTACCCGGTGATGTGTCTGCGGTCGAGTCTGGAGTCAGCTCCTGTTCGCGGGGACTTTCCTGATCAGGGTCTGTAACCTCCCTGTTGGCACCATCTTGTCCATTATCACGCTCGAAGCGTGCCAGCTTCTCCGCCGATCCTCCTTCTTTCCGTGGCGTATTTAGGCATATTGCGGACCAGAATGAAGCCTTCTCCTCCGGGGAGTTTGCAGGGCAAATGTGAGCGGTGGCTGAAGGTTTTTAGCGCGGGGATGAGGCAGGATTATGCTCAGGCCGGAGAGAGCAAGAAGAGACGCGTCCTCACTCCATGCGCGCTTGCCACGCCCCACGGATGTTTCCTTTTAAGCAATACAAGTTGCTTGTCAGTCCTGCTGATCTCTTTAGCTGCAATAGTGGCTGAATCACACACCTGTAACAAGCATGCAGCTAATCCAGTCAGAGCACCTGATCTGCATGCTTGTTGAGGGGCTGTGGCTAAAAGTATTAGAGACACAGGATCAGCAGGAGAGTCAGGCAACTGGTATTATTTGAAAAGGAAAAATCCACATCCTTCTCCGTTTAGGTTCCCTTTAAAGGAAATAAATATGGAAGGCACCATGTGCTTCTCACTTCGGGTTTACTTTAACGCATTCAGCCTGATCCAATTCACTTTTCTCCTACGTTTTCTCCGAGGGGATATTTTTATCTTCTGTTTAAAATAACTTTTCAGAACTCTGCAATTGAAAAAGTACCAAAAAGTAGGTAACAAAAAAAGTACTGTCAATGTTATTCTAAGTATTTTCTTGCTTGTTGGTGGCTTTAAAGGCATTTTATTGATAGGCTGTGAAAATTCACCTTTGAGATAAAGTGAATTATATCGGGCCCATTGTGTGTACTTTGTATCTGATATCTTTACTTAACAATTGCTGATTGGGCTGACAGCATCATTTTCAAATCTATACATTTAAAACAATGGCACAAATATTTATTATGTACAGTGGGATGCGAAAGTTTGGGCAACCTTGCTAATGTTCATGATTTTCCTGTATAAAACGTTGGTTGTTACGATAAAAAATGTCAGTTAAATATATCATATAGGAGACACACAGTGATATTTGAGAAGTGAAATTAATTTTATTGGATTTACAGAACGTGCACAATAATTGTTTTAATAAAACTAGGCAGGTGCATAAATTTGTCATTTTGATTCCAAAACCTTTAGAACTAATTATTGGAACTCAAATTGACTTGGTAAGCTCAGTGACTCCTGACCTACATACACATGGGAATCCAATTATGAGAAAGAGTATTTAAGGGGGTCAATTGCAAGTTTCACTCCTCTTTTACGTTTCTATTAGAGTAGCAACATAGGGGGCTCAAAACAACTCTCAAATAACCTGAAGATAAAGATTGTTCACCATCATGGTTTAGGGAAAGGATACAGAAAGCTGTCTCAGAGATTTCAGCTGTCTGTTTCCACAGTCAAAGTTACAGGAACATACGGAGGAAGTGGAAGACCACAGGCTCAGTTCAAGTTAAGGCTTGAAGTGGCAGACCAAGAAAAATCTCGGATAAACAGAAGCGACGAATGGTGAGAACACTCAGTCAACCCACAGACCAGCACCAAAGACCTACAACATCATTTTGCTGCAGATGGAGTCAATGTGCATCATTCAACCATTCGGTGCACTTTACACAAGGAGATGCTGTATGCGGGAGTAGTGCAGAGGAAGCCTTTTCTCCAATCATAGCACAAATAAAGGTATGCTAAAGCACATTTGGACAAGCCAGCTTCATTTTGGAATAAGGTGCTGTGGACTGATGAAACTAAAATTGAGTTATTTGGGCATAACAAGGGGTGTTATGCATGGAGGAAAAAGACAGCATTCCAAGAAAAACACCTGCTACCTATAGTAAAATATGGTGGTGGTTCCATCATGCTGTGGGGCTGTGTGGCCAGTGCAGGGACTGGGAATCTTGTCAAAGTTGAGGGACGTATGGATTCCACTCAGTATCAGCAGATTCTGGAGACCAATCTCCAGGAATCAGTGACAAAGCTAAAGCTGCCCCAGGGCTGGATCTTTCAACGACCCTAAACACTGCTCAAAATCCACTCAGTCTTTCATGTAGAGAAACAAGTACAACGTCCTGGAATGGCCATCTCAGTCCCCAGACCTGAATATACTTTTAAATCAGTGGTGTGAGTTAAAGATAACTGTCCATGCTCAGAAGCCATCAAACCTGAATGAACTAGAGATGTTTTGTAAAGAGGAATGGTCCAAAATACCTTCAACCAGAATCCAGACTCTCATTGGAACCTACAGGAAGCATTTAGAGGCTGTAATTTCTGCAAAAGGAGGATCTACTAAATATTGATTTCATTTCTTTTTTGTGGTTCCCAAATGTATGCACCTACCTAATTAGTTTAAACAATTATTGCACACTTTCTGTAAATCTAATAAGCTTAATTTCACTTCTCAAATATCACTGTGTGTGTCTCCTATATGATATATTTAACTGACATTTTTTATCGTAACAACCAACGATTTATACAGAAAAATCATGAAAATTAACAAGGTTGCCCAAACTTTTGCACCCCACTGTATTTACAGACTATAGCACTGACATCTTCCACAGTGCTTTACATAGTTATGTCACTAGCAGTTTTCTCAGAGAAGCTCAGTCAAATCCTTACCATATTCTGTCACTATCATATGTTCCTACTGTAGCCTTTTTTTGGGGGGGGGGCGCAATTAGGTTTTGTGATGTAGGAGGAAGGTCATGGAAACACAAAAGGGAACATACGAATTCCATGCTAACACCACCCTGGGCTGGCCTAGAATTAAATCGGGGACCCTAGTGCTGCAAGGCTAGAGTGTCACTACAACTTCATGCTGTCTAAAAATAATACATACATGAACGTGTCACGTAACAAAGAATACAGTAAACTTTCCTGAAAATGAATTACCGGTAGCTTTTTGTTAAAATTGGTGACCTAGTCATCGGAATTCTTGCCATTAAGGAAAGATGAAACCAAAAATTAATCATTTTGTCAAAGAAACTATTTATCCGTCACTGTCACAACCAGAAAGATCCCATTACATGCAATGAGAAAAAAGGCTTTTTTGTTGTTGTTGTGCTGCATTCGTATTTTCCTTTGAAAGGCCACTATGAGCATTCCTTAGTGTGCATGTCAAAGTAATACAGCCTTTTATTTTATCATTTATTTTCCTGTCATTAGCTGTGCATTTCCTGTGTTTATCCAAAGTAATTACTGCTCCAATTACATTTATTTACAAATGCTTCATATATCTGATGGCAGTGTATATGTCCAGCGTTTAACCAGCAAAGCAATATCCTCTTCTCTGCAAGACCTCAAATGCAGGATGTGCTTAAAATAAATAAATGTAAAAAAAAAAAAAAGATGCTTTAAAAAAACTTTATTGCTTCCATACTTGAATGAGAAGAGATTTGTGAAGGAAGAGGAATGGTTTTGCAAATATTTTAATTTTTCAGGCTAGGTTCACCTTGGTCAGTTGCATAACACATCCATTAGGAGTGTGAACTGAAATGGAGACTGGCCATAGACATTACTACAAAGCCTGCATGCAGCGATTTAGAATAATGCGATCAGTTACAATGTGCTGCTGTGAATGGGCCCATAGAACTGTATGGGTAGTGACAGGGACGGATCTAGGGGGGGACAGGCGGGTCCCTTGCCCCAGGCGCAGTTTGTTGAATTCTTAAAAAGGCGGCAAAATTTGGATGGGGAATGGCAGTTTAGGCGCCAAAACCTGACCTTGCCCCAGGCGCAACTTGGTCTAGATCCGTCCCTGGGTAGTGAGCTGACATGCAGAATTATTCTGCAACACAGCTGAGCACTATTAACAGGGCCTGGAGCAATGTTTAGTAAAACTGGAATTGTTTATTCCTAGATATGGTCATGTAAATAGCTGCATTGATATGGGATATTCTAGATCATCCACCCCCCCCCCCCCCAGTCTATGCTTTCCGACTCCTTGCAGTTTCCCACATGCGAATTTGGATATGGAACGACAGTCTACTGAAATCATTAGGCATTTCTCTGCATATTGCGTCCAAATCTCTTTGCTCTGCATTTGCACGGCGGGGTGTGCAGAGGCGGATCCACATAGCATGGGTGGAACATCTGATTCAAAGATGGACGCAGCACACAAATTTCCAAATGTGGAAATGGGGCCTAAAAGTTTGTTTGTGAATTTTGCTGCAGCACTATCCACCTTCCATAAGGTTAGTACGGTTTGCACTATGGTACTGCATAGTTGTAATTGTGTTTCACTACTCATGCACTAATACAAAAATCTACTAACATCCAATATCAGCGCATTCATAGGATGAGCAGTACGTTGTGTGCCTCACAAACAAAATTATTTTGAAAGCATTTGAAGCTACTAGAAAATGGAGAGTAAGTTTAGTAAACTGATATTTAAACATGTAAGGACAGTTTGTTCTCATTCATCAGTGTAATCCTGGGGCTTAATTATGCGAGTAAGAGATCTTATCCGGGAAGCTGCCAGTTCCGGGTCGCTCGCGTATGAAACTCAAAAAAGAAAAGTATTTGAGTAAACAATGAGCTAGATGCTCCCTTCCTATCATGGTGCATTTCTCTGACTTTAAAACTGTGATGATAGAGACTTGGGAAATCAGACAGATGGGTCATTACTTCTACCCTCAAACATCTGTTTTTATGAATGAATGTCATTCAGTTTTTATTCTCAGTTGCCCCCACCTGTAGGGCATTTATATGTTATCTGTGGCATTAAATTTTAAAGGATACATGAGTTGGAAGAATCATATAAAGCTTTACTTACCTGGGTCTTCTTACAACTCATAGAAGTCTCTCTGGTCCCACACTGCAGTACTGTCTTCCTCCAGGGTCCCACTATCAGCCTCATGGTGTTGGATTGGTGGTTTATGCGCAGGCGCACATGAGCCTCTCACAAAAAATCCTTTAATGGCTAGTATGTACGTCTTTGTTTTACAGATTTGGCCTATTTATATTGCTGTACAGGCAACCATGAAAATGGTAGCTGGATCAAAGCAGGTGGTTTCGGCACTCGGCACTGAGCACAGGAGCTGTGCACCAATATAGCAGTAATGCTATAGTGTGCACCCCGTGCAAGAGTAATTTGGGTTCCATTACTGCTCCCTCTGAGTTGCTGTGACTCGGAGGGGTAATAGTATTAAATGCCACCAGGAATTTGAGCGGCATCAGGGTGTGCTCTCATTCCTCTCACCCTGCACCCAATTCACCGGCGGCATTATAATACGTATGCAGCTGGATAGCTATTAGATTTTACAAATTTGCTTCAGCAACCGCATTTTATGCTTTGTTTTGGCAGTGCACCCCAAAATAATCTTCAGAGCGAAAATGAATTCTGTAAAGTCTTATAGTTGCCTTGGTGATCCACAGATTGTAAAGCATATACCAGTTCAGGTTTGTCTTAAAAAAATGATATTGCCTTCTCTTATGCTGCCCTTAAAAGATGAAAGCTGATGTTGCTGCACTTAAGTGCTCATTAAATAAAAAGTTTGACTACTACACATATTTTAAGTAGACAAATCAAAGCTTTCATATAAGGAAATGACCATACAGTGGAAAATAATGGTATTTCCCTCATATGCACCTAGTATACCAGTATTACAGATTCATAAATAAAGTTTGTTTGTTATCAGCAATCTGCTTCTAGTTAGAATAGCCTAGCTGAAAGGATGATGCTGAGCATCAGGGCCAGCACTACCATTTTGCCCCAGTGCCCCTGAGCACTGCCAGGCTCCCCCAGCTCCCCCCCCCCCCCCCGACTTGTGCTCCTTAGGGCCCCTGCAGAGTCGTTGGAATGTCTGCATAGCAACTAAGCTGTTCCTGCTGGTGGACTCCTCCATTAATCCATGCTCCGCTCCTCCTCTTTATCCCTGCTGGCCACGTCTTCTCAGTGCCCTGGTGCATGTCATTAGGCAATAACATGCATGAGGTCACTGAGAAGAGGTGCCCCTGCGACTATGAAGAGTACTGTGCACAGACTAATGGGTTAGCATGCCTGCTGGGACAGGTGAGTTGCTTTGCTGCCAAAAATGTTGCAGGGGTTAGAGGAATTACAAGTTGGGGGAAGTCCTGGGTGGTCCCCGGCAGCATTAGTCAGACAGCTCGAGGGCTCGGGAGGGGGTCAATTTGCTGCCGGGGGGGTCAGGGGCTCCCCAGGTTAGTTTTGCCCTGGGGCCCATCTGTAGCTAGCGGATGAGGTCTCCTTGCTGCATCAGTTTACCATCACCCTTTACACCATAATTTTTGAGGTCTAGCTCTTGCATCCATTTTGGTAACACACTCTCTTATCCGCACAAGTTCATTATGTGGATTGCTTATTATAGTTGGGGAAGTTTCTTGTGGACAGTATACTTTTCTTTGTGACACACAACATAATATACAGTAGCATTGAGCGGTTATTGTTTTCAATAAAATGTAATTCGTGGCTGATTTAATATGCTGTCTAAGTCACTTCACAGAAGTAAAAAAAAATTAAAATAAAATAAAGATGTGTTATCTTTTATTTCTGAATCACCCTGTTCTCCATAGCAGGAACCCTGAAGTGTGTAGACACCCGTAATAAATAATCCCAGGCTATGGGGATGATTTACAAACCAACAGTAAAATTGTGTACACACAGTGCTTGGCGCTTCTACCATTATTTAACCACTTGATGACCCAGCCTTTACCCCCCCTTAAACCAGCGCTGTTTTCGCTGATCTGTGCTGGGTGGGCTCTACAGCCCCCAGCACAGATCAAACACCAGGCAGAGCGAACAGATTGCCCCCCTTTTTTCCCCACTAGGGGGATAATGTGCTGGGGGAGTCTGATCGCTCCTGCCTGTGTGTGGCTGGCGTGGGGGGGGGGGGGGCACCTCAAAGCCCCCTCCACCGCAGGATTCCCCCTCTCCCTCTCCTCCCTCCCTGCCCTGGAGATCGGAGGCTGCACAGGAACGGATCTGTCCTGTGCAGCCTCTAACAGGCTCCTGCCTGTCATGTGACAGCGATCCCCGGCCGCTAATTGGCCGGGGATCGCTGATCTGGTACAACGCTGCTACTGTTAGCAGCGTTGTACAAATGTAAACAAAGCGGATTATTTCCGCTTGTGTTTACATTTAGCCTGCGAGCTGCGATCGGCGGCCCGCAGGCTATTCACGGAGCCCCCCGCCGTGAATTGACAGGAAGCAGCCGCTCGCGCGAGCGGCTGCTTCCTGATTAATTAGCCTGCAGCCGGCGATGCAGATCTGCGTCGCTGGTCCTGCAGCTGCCACTTTGCCGACGCGCGTTATGAGTGCACGGTCGGCAAGTGGAGGAAACCTAAAGTCAACATAAAAAAGAGTTTCACTTACCTGGGGCTTCTACCAGCCCCTGCAGCCGCCCTGTGCCCACGCCGTGATTCCGCGATCCTCCGGTCCCCTGCAGTAACTAAGTTTCACTCTCGGTGACAGAGCCAGTCGCCAGCCACTGTGCCTGCAAGACCCTGGCCATGCGCATCCTTAATGACCTGCGCATGCTGGGAGGATGAACGAGGGCACACACGGCCATGGCCACGCAGTCAAAGTGGCTGGCGACTAGCTGTTGCCGAAAGTGAAACTTAGGCACTGTGTGGGGGACCATGGATCATGGAATGACGGTGCAGGCACAGGGTGGCTGCAGGGGGCTGATAGAAGCCCCAGCTAAGTAAAGCTTTTTTTTTTTATCTTGACTTTAGGTTCCCTTTATTCAAGCAATGTAATGTATGTTGCGCGCATAGCACAACTTGTGCTATGTATGTTATTATAATTAGCATTATGCTACTCACATTATACTAGCAATATGCACACTGTGTGCAACACATGCTGTGTTGCTTTACTAAACACTGATACTTTTTACTAGGGTTTCATGAATTAACCCCCATATGACCTTCAGTATTGAGCAGGGGCACTACTTAGAGAGGAAAATTGATAATTTATGTCAATGCATCCATCCTAGAGACTGATGGACACCTTCATCTTACCTTTACTTCCAGTTCTTGCAATCTGTTAGATCATTCTGACCCACTAGTTTGGGTATCCATGATTGCATTTCTACCAACTTCAAATGGTAGGCTGATAGCATAAAATCTAGGTAATCATTAATCTGACCAAAAGATACATAGTATTGTAAGGTTCAAAGTAACATAAAATTGTGCAGAACCAGTTCCATTCAATTTGAATCAATTTTTGGGAAAAAAAATCTAAATCTTTAAAGCAGACCCAAACTAAACATGATCATGCCTTGAACAATAATTAAAAATAGATTGTAATATGACATCCTAATTTTGTTTCCTTAGATTTTTTTAAATAAAAAATGTAATTTAACTACTTGCACGCTAAATCCTCTCCCCATCATACAATTATATTGGGGCAAGGAATCTGAAAGAATTCTGTTGCACGCTGGGACAACTATAACACAGGTTCCTAGAATCGCAAACAAAATAGCATGTTTGTGCATTTGTGTTTTGTGGTGTAAGACCTGGGAGATCTCTCGTCTTCCTTTAGCCTCTATACCCCAATCTAATACCACACTCTTCATCTGTACGCTAAGCCCCCGCGTGAATGGGAGACCAGTACGCCTACCCGACTACGGTTATCCCGCAGGACTTCAGCGTGCAAGGAATAGAGACTGAGGCTTGGAAGACTAGAGTACTACCAGAGCACACTAAACAAGATAAACATTACAAGAGGATATCAGGAAATAGTGCAGGACGCACTTGTGGAGAAGAAAACACAGATTACAGCAGGAGCTGCAGACTAGAGACGGAGTAAGGTTGCTCATAGCGACCGCAGCTCTGAGCTTCTGTTGTCCACCATACTGAATAAGACAAGAACAGACAAACAGATATTAAGGAATGTTTGCCAAGCTAATCACTACCGCAGCAATGGCAAACATCCATACAGGCACAAACATGACAGAACAAGAAGGACCGTAACTAATAGCAACCACTGCTATAATAACGCCCACAGGATCAGAACTAGCAGGAGCGCTAGCCAATCACTACCACAGTGATGGCTGCATCCAGGCTATCAGGACTGGAAGGAATTTGCTGTTTGCCCACACAAGAACAGCAAACGCCCACAAGGAATCAAGACAAGGTAAATACAATAGAGACACTGGACCCAGCCAAGAGCTATGGCAAAGCTGAAAGCTATGATAGGCAAAGTGTCCATGGAGAAAGGCTTTTATAAGGACATCACCCAATGAGAGTAGCCATGGAAATTCCAACACAGCTGAATGGTAAACACTCAATCCTGTGTTACTCTGATTTAAGACTGCAGGCTGATTGCAGATGGATAGGACTCTTATTACAAATGTATGATGCAACATTTTGCAGCAACAAGTATGCAGGGAAGTCAGTACTGTCTGGCTGCAGCTCAGCTGCAACAAGCCATATGTGGATTCATAACAGCATCCTAAACTGCTCTGAACTGCAGAGTGATTGCAGATGGCAAATTGGCAATGACACTTATTGCAAATGCTAGCAAAACTATGCAACTGATTGCATGTAGAGAAATCAGAACTGCCAGGTTGCAGTTCAGCTGCAAGAAGCAGGACACGCTACAGGAAAGATCATGACATGTGGTTTGTGTTGAATTTGACGCAACAACCCACTTATCAAAATGTATATATTATATTTATAACACTGTCTGTGCAATATGTAAAAATATTTTGTTTTAACCACTTGCCGACCGCCCACTGTAGATTGGCGGCGGCAAAGTGGCAGCCCCAGGACCACGTAATGCAGAATGGCGTCGGGTCCTGGGGCACTGTTTTGCCGGGGATCGCACGCTGGTATGCGCGCGCATCCGCCGGCAATAGGCTCCGCCCACCCGTGACGTCAACCCGCTGGCCAATCGGAAGCGCCGGCGGGTTGTTAACCCGACGATCGCCGCATCAAAAGCGTATAATACGCTTTGTAATGTTTACAAAGTGTATTATACAGGCTGCCTCCTGCCCTGGTGGTCCCAGTGTCCGAGGGACCACCAGGGCAGGCTGCAGCCACCCTAGTCTGCACCCAAACACACTGATCTGCCCCCCCCCCCCCTGCCCCCTGATCGCCCACAGCACCCCTCAGACCCCCCCCCCCCCCTGCCCACCCCCCAGACCACTATTTGCACCCAATTACCCCCCTAATCACCCATCAATCACTCCCTGTTACTATCTGTCAACGCTATTTTTTTTTTTAGTCCCTAAACTGCCCCCTAATAAGATCTTCTATAAACTCACCATACACCTAACGGAATACCTTGGGGTGTCTTCTTTCTAAAATGGGGTCACTTGTGGCGTTCCTATACTGCCCTGGCATTTTAGAGGCCCTAAACCGTGAGGAGTAGTCTAGAAAACAAATGCCTCAAAATGCCCTGTGAATAGGACGTTGGGCCCCTTAGCGCACCTAGGCTGCAAAAAAGTGTCACACATGTTGTATCGCCGTACTCAGGAGAAGTAGTATAATGTGTTTTGGGGTGTATTTTTACACATACCCATGCTGAGTGGGAGAAATATCTCTGTAAATGAACAATTGTGTGTAAAAAAAAAAATCAAAAAATTGTCATTTACAGAGATATTTCTCCCACCCAGCATGGGTATATGTAAAAATACACCACAAAACACATTATACTACTTCTTCTGAGCACGGCAGTACCACATGTGTGGCACTTTTTTGCAGCCTAACTGCGCTAAGGGGCCCGAAGTCCAATGAGTACCTTTAGGATTTCACAGGTCATTTTGAGACATTTGGGTTCAAGACTACTCCTCATGGTTTAGGGCCCCTAAAATGCTAGGGCAGTATAGGAACCCCACAAGTGACCCCATTTTAGAAAGAAGACACCCCACGGTATTCTGTTAGGTGTATGACGAGTTCATAGAAGATTTTATTTTTTGTCACAAGTTAGCGGAAATTGATTTGTATTGGGGTTTTTTTCACAGTGTCAATTTCCGCTAACTTGTGACAAAAAAAAAAATCTTCTATCAACTCACCATACTCCTAACAGAATACCTTGGGGTGTCTTCTTTCTAAAATGGGGTCACTTGTGGGGTTCCCATACTGCCCTGGCATTTTAGGGGCCCTAAACCGTGAGGAGTAGTCTAGAATCCAAATGCCTCAAAATGACCTGTGAATAGGACGTTAGGCCCCTTAGCGCATGTAGGTTGCAAAAAAGTGTCACACATGTGGTATCGCCGTACTCAGAAGAAGTAGTATAATGTGTTTTGGAGTGTATTTTTACACATACCCATTCTGGGTGGGAGAAATCTCTCTGTAAATGGACAATTGTGTGTAAAAAAATCAAAAAATTGTCATTTACAGAGATATTTCTCCCACCCAGCATGGGTATGTGTAAAAATACACCACAAAACACATTATACTACTTCTCCTGAGTACAGCGGTACCACATGTGTGGCACTTTTTTGCACCCTAACTGCGCTAAGGGGCCCAAAGTCCAATGAGTACCTTTAGGATTTCACAGGTCATTTTGAGGCATTTGGATTCTAGACTACTCCTTACGGTTTAGGGCCCCTAAAATGCCAGGGCAGTATAGGAACCCCACAAATGACTCCATTTTAGAAAGAAGACACCACAAGGTATTTCGTTAGGAGTATGGTGAGTTCATAGAAGATTTTATTTTTTGTCACAAGTTAGCGGAAAATGACACTTTGTGAAAAAAAAACAATTAAAATCAATTTCCGCTTACTTGTGACAAAAAATAAAATCTTCTATGAACTCACCATACTCCTAACGGAATACCTTGGGGTGTCTTCTTTCTAAAACGGGGTCATTTGTGGGGTTCCTATACTGCCCTGGCATTTTAGGGGCCCTGAACCGTGAGGAGTAGTCTTGAAACCAAATGTCGCAAAATGACCTGTGAAATCCTAAAGGTACTCATTGGACTTTGGGCCCCTTAGCGCAGTTAGGGTGCAAAAAAGTGCCACACATGTGGTATCACCGTACTCAGGAGAAGTAGTATAATGTGTTTTGGGGTGTATTTTTACACATACCCATGCTGAGTGGGAGAAATATCTCTGTAAATGGACAATTGTGTGTAAAAAAATAAAAAAATTGTCATTTACAGAGATATTTCTCCCACCCAGCATGGGTATGTGTAGAAATACACCCCAAAACACATTATAATACTTCTCCTGAGTACGGCAATACCACATATGTTGCACTTTTTTGCAGCCTAACTGTGCTAAGGGGCCCTAAGTCCAATGAGCACCTTTAGGCTTTACAGGGGTGCTTACAATTTAGCACCCCCCAAAATGCCAGGACAGTAAACACACCCCACAAATGACCCCATTTTGGAAAGTAGACACTTCAAGGTATTCAGAGAGGAGCATAGTGAGTCCGTGGCAGATTTAATTTTTTTTAACGCAAGTTAGAAGAAATGAAAACTTTTTTTTCCTTTTTTTTTTGTCACAGAGTGTCATTTTCCGCTAACTTGTGACAAAAATAAAATCTTCTATGAACTCACCATGCCTCTCAGTGAATACTTTGGGATGTCTTCTTTCCAAAATGGGGTCATTTTGGGGGTATTTATACTATCCTGGAATTTTAGCACCTCATGAAACATGACAGGTGCTCAGAAAAGTCGGAGATGCTTCAAAATGGGAAAATTCACTTTTTGCACCATAGTTTGTAAACGCTATAACTTTTACCCAAACCAATAAATATACACTGAATGTTTTTTTTATCAGACATTTAGCAGAATAACTTTCGCGCTCAAATGTATAGGAAATTTTACTTTATTTGAAAAATGTCAGCACAGAAAGTAAAAAAAGTCATTTTTTTTGACAAAATTCATGTCTTTTTTGATGAATATAATAAAAAGTAAAAATCACAGCAGCAATCAAATAGCACCAAAAGAAAGCTGTATTAGTGACAAGAAAAGGAGGTAGAATTCATTTAGAATAGGTGGTAGGTTGTATGACCGAGCAATAAACCGTTAAAGCTGCAGTGGTCTGAATGGAAAAAAAGGCTCTGGTCCTTAAGGGGTTTTATGACTGCAGTCCTTAAGTGGTTAATTTAATTTCTTCTTTAAAGTGTACCTGAGACTAAATAAAGTGCTGCATTTATACTTACCTGGGGCTTCCTCCAGCCCCCTGGGGACCATGGGCGCCATTCTCCCAGGCTGTTCCGGTCCTCCACTGGCCTGACCGGGCTCTTCCTTCAGTTGGCCCAGTATTGCCATACTGCGCATGCCCAGCCGTGCACGGTACAACTGGGGTGACTGAAGGAGGAGACAGGGCAGGCCAGCGGAGGACTGGAGTGGCTTGGGAGGAGCGCAATGGAAGCCCAAGGTCCACAGGGGGCTGGAGGAAGCACCAGGTAAGTATAAAGGCAGCACTTAGATTAGTCTCATGTTTTCTTCCATTACTATATTGTGAATTTCCTGATTTTGTTTAAGTTATGAAGTCTTATTTATAAACTTACTGGGCTAATATTGATCTTTAAGTGTTTAGATTTGGACCAGGCATTTATTGTTCATACCTAACCAGTAATTGGAGCTCATGAGTATTATGCAATGCACAAGATGCTGATAAGTGAAGGAGCCTATATTTAACAGTTTTGGCTTCTGTATGGGGTAAACAGCTATATTTTATTGTCACATTGAATGAGAATCCATTAACTCATGGGAAAGTGAAACACACAGAAGTCCTAATTTATCAAGACAGATGCAAAGAAAATTAGATCAAAAGTGGAAGAGTTACCTAGAGCATCAAATATTTTTCATTCAATAGCTATGCTATGATTCATTGCTCTGGGAATCTGCTCCATTTTGCTCTGGTTTGAACTGTACCTATATTGATAAATGAGCCTTAATATTAAAATATGATTTAAGTTAGCAAGGAGTTGGGCATTGTTTTACTTTTGATAAAGTTCTGGTCCAGGCTGCTGTTTACTCACTGCGTATTGTGTTGAGTATAGCATAATTGACAATGCACAATGTTTTGTACATGGCACATAAACCATTACTTTTGCTTCTTCATTTTTTTTTCTTTTCCTGCTTGGCTTGGTTTGAAATGCTGCCTTCCTGTGCTAATGTCAGATGTGCTTTGGCAGAACTGAATACCAGTAGTTCTAACTCCTCCCCATATCCAGCTACCATCCACAGGAGATAGTTAGAGAGGAGCTAGGAGGGACACCAGCAATCCTCTTCCTGTAACACAGAGCTGACCCCTGGGAGGAGGAGGCGGAGTTTGGTGATGGCTCTGTGCAGAGAAAAAAACTCTTAATCTTTACGCAGCTTTATACTTTTTGTAAAGTTCACTAGGTCATGTGACTACCAAAAGGAAATTCTCTGTATCAGCTGCATGAAATAAGAAAATTATGTAAGTAGTGGTGTAGCCCCTTACTCACCTTCACTAACAGAGAAACAATTATAACGATTAATTGTTAAAAATTGAAAAAAAAATCTGATATTAAATTAATATAAATATGAAGATGAATCCAGTCCTTAGTTGTGACATACCTGGCTTTAGCCTATTTATAACTTTAAACTTATGTTTTTCAAGGTTTTTTTTTGTCTTTTGATGTTTTATTGTGAAATACTTTGCAGCACAATTTGTCTTCTGTTTTTTGTCTTTTGATGTTTAATTGTGAAATATGTTGCAGCACAATTTGTCTTTCAGGTTTTTTTTGTCTTTTGGTGTTTAATTGTGAAATACATTGCAGCAAAATTTGGCTGATTTCATAGTCAGCCTGAGCATGTGTGTTCGCACCTCTGCTAATTTAGTCTGGAAGATTCTCACTTGTTCATTTAGGCCTCTTTCACAGTGCGACGTTAAAGTCGCACATTAGAAAATGTTTTAACGTGGACTAACGCACAGCAATAATAAGTCTGTGCAACATTCACAGTGCACACGTTGCGTTTGTGTGTAACGTGTAGCAATATTTGGAAAGTGCTGCATGCTGTGCGTTTAGCAATAAATCTGCTGCGTTGTGTGTGTTGCACTTGCTCAGTAATGTGTTGTTGTCTTTTTTATATGCATGCACCGTTTTCGTTCCATCACTGTGCGATGAAAACGGCGCACCAAACACAGGGCTAAAGAATGTACTATAACGTCCAAGTTATAGTCTTTCAATGAGATGCATTAGGGGCACGTTATGCGACCTTAATGTCGCATCAAACGCACCGTCCCACTGTGAAAGAGGTCTTACTCAGCAGACACTATCAGGATAACATGGGGCAGAAGTATACCAGCCTGGCCTGATATTCTGGAGATACTTTTTGTGAATTTTATGTTTTGTTTTGTTTTTTAAATAGATGCATACAGTATAAAAGCAGACCAGCACTAAATGACTAGACAATGAGATGCTAAGTTTTTAGCTTGCATGCAAAGTTTACGCAGCTCGGAATTAGGCCAATCAGAGTCACTTCCTTTAGATTTGAATTGGCGGAATTCCAAGAATCATACTGCTTGTATTAAATTTGCATGCAAGCCAGAATGATTTGCTTCATATTTGCCATCTCTAGTAACTATCAGTTGACACAAACCATTGGATTAAAGCAGAAGCTAAGGCATTATGTACAAATGACATATTATACCTACATACTGAAAGTCTAAAGTTAAATTAAGATATTGTCTTATCTTTATTAAGGTAGCCATACATCTGAAGATTATGGGCAGATTTGACAAAGAGACAAATTTATCTCTAATTGAATCTGTTTAGAGATAAATTTGTCTCTTTCTAGAAGCTGCCCATATGCTACAGGCCAATTCCCATCCAATTTCAGCATGAAATTTTCATGGAATCGGCGGAGCTCACCGCGTCTGCACCGCCGCTGCCCCCACTGTATAAATGTGCCCCCATGTGTGTACATTTATACATTACCTGTCCTGTGTCAGCCTCTCTGTGCTTTCCCTCCATCTCTGGGTTCTCTCAGCTGCATACACGCATGACGTCAGATGCTATGTGCCGCTGCCAGCATTTATTCGTGTATGTGGCTGATGCACACACACGGGGGGCACATTTATACATTAGGGCGCAGTAGCGGGGGGGGGGGGTTCGTCGTTGGTTCTGAAATCGGCCGCTGAACACCCGATCAACCAACTACGGCCCCACATCTTGCACCAGGCATGACAGACTAACACAACCAATTTCGGCTTAAAATTGGTCGCATAGTCAGTCAGCTATGCACTTGGCGGCAATGATTTTCAACCAATTTGATAATCGAATTGGTTGGTCGATCAGCCGCCAAAGTCTCCTAATGTATGGGCACCTTAAATTAGTATCCTTTCCCTTTTCCTGTAGAATGTGCTAAAAAAAAATCCATATTGCCATATTGATTTCTGTCATGTCAATGGGAATTAGCTACTGTGTCCTATTCTGTTCATTATCAACAGAATTTCAAAAAGACATTGGCCATCACGGATTCAACTTAGACATGCTGGATTTCTGCTCCTATTATTTGCCCAACACATCTCTCAGAACTTGAGGTTTTAGCGGCTACAAGTCATTGCTAGGCATCATGAAAAATATTTTCAGGTATAGGTACAATGTCGGATGTAGTTGGACACAGAAAAACATGGCTGCCGCTAAGGGCGCTGTTGCAGAACAAGTTTCTACACATTGTCAGCCCCTTTAGGTCAAATTATCGGACTAAGCCCAACACTTTGATCCCCACTGACCCCCCACTCTGCAGCTGCACCGCGTAATTTTAATATTGTGTGGACGAACTTGGGCGCTGTTGTTGGATCCAGTCTGGGACAGCGTCAGACTACGTGGATGAAAATGTGGAGTACATGAACATGCCTTTAGACTTAGGCGGATTCACAGTGGCAGAAAAAAGTTGCATTTATCGGAACTGAAGGTATGCAAACGGAACCTATGCAAAGCAAATTTGGTCCGTTCCAACGAATGGAACACAAGAATGGGGCGTCCAAGCAAATTTGGTCCGTTCCAACGAATGGAACACAAGAATGGGGCGTCCAAGCAAAAAGGGCATCAGGAAAAAAGGGTGCGTGGTCTAAACAATAAGTGTTAATAGCGTTTAGAAAAATATTGTGTTGTATTTCGTTTACAATAATCTTTTACAAATTAAAAACATTTAATGTGTATGAAATTGCAAATTGTGAAAATGATAATCTTCCCTGTTTTAAAAGTAAAACTTATAATTACGTTTGTTAAAAAAACGATAATATACCGTATATACTCGCATATAAGCCGACCCGCATATAAGCCGACCCCCCAACTTTTCCCTGAAAAACCAGGGGAAAATGATTGACCCCCATATAAGCCGGGGGTAGGAAATGCTGGCCGCCTTATTCCCCGAGTGTGTCTTAGTATAGCTAGTAAAGTGTCCAGTATGGGTAGGTAGTGCCCCAGTATAGCTAGTATAGTGCCCAGTATAGCTAGTATAGTGCTCAGTATAGCTAGTATAGTGCTCAGTATAGCTAGTAAAGTGCCCCAGTTTAGCTAGTATACTGCCCAGTACAGCTAGTATAGTGCTCAGTATAGCTAGTAAAGTGCCCCAGTTTAGCTAGTATAGTGCTCAGTATAGTGCTCAGTATAGCTAGTATAGTGCTCAGTATAGCTAGTATAGTGCTCAGTATAGCTAGTATAGTGCTCAGTATAGCTAGTATAGTGCCCCAGTTTAGCTAGTATAGTGCTCAGTATAGCTAGTAAAGTGCCCCAGTATAGCTAGTATAGTGCTCAGTATAGCTAGTATAGTGCCCCAGTATAGCTAGTATAGTGCTCAGTATAGCTAGTATAGTGCCCAGTATAGCTAGTATAGTGCTCAGTATAGCTAGTATAGTGCCCCAGTTTAGCTAGTATAGTGCTCAGTATAGCTAGTATAGTGCCCCAGTTTAGCTAGTATAGTGCTCAGTATAGCTAGTATAGTGCCCCAGTTTAGCTAGTATAGTGCCCCAGTTTAGCTAGTATAGTGCTCAGTATAGCGCTCAGTATAGCTAGTATAGCGCCCCAGTTTAGCTAGTATAGCGCTCAGTAAAGCTAGTTACGTGCCCCAGTTTAGCCAGTACAGTCCCCGCTCCCCATGGCCGCCGCCGCCGCTATTACCTGGCTGCATCTTCTATTTCAATCTCCGTTCTTGTAAACATTCAGAGCAGCGCGCCCGGCGCTGCTACTGTGACGAGCGGCGAGCCAGGAAAGAGCGGTTCCCATAGTAACAGGACGCTCTTTCCTGCCTCGCCACAGTAGCAGCGCCGGGCACGCTGCTCTGAATGTTTACAAGAACGGAGATTGAAATAGAAGATGCAGCCAGGTAATAGCGGCGGCGGCGGCCATGGGGGGAGCGGGGGACCCGCGGACCAGCGGAGGGGGGACCCGCGGACCACCATGACTCGCATACAAGCCGAACCCCCAACTTTTGGCCCCCTTTTTGGGGGTCAAAAATTCGGCTTGTATGCGAGTATATACGGTATGTGTAATCGTTATAAATATATAATATTGTGCATAACCTTCATTTATCGTTTCTTCATGTAATAAAATCTGAAAATATTGTTTATAACGATGCAAAAAAAAAATGTAAGTACGTTCATAATAACTGTTGTAAAACATTAGTAAATATCACTAACAGTTTACTACAACTAAACCTAACCCTATTCTCACACAGAACCCTCCCTCTACCTATCCCTAACCCTTAGACCCCCCTGGTGGTGCCTAACCCTAAGACCTCCCTGGTGGTGCCTAACCCTAAGACCCCCCTGGTGGTGCCTAACCATAAGACCCCCCTGGTGGTGCCTAACCCTAAGACCCCCCTGGTGGTGCCTAACCCGAACACCTCCCTGGTGGTGCCTAATCCTAAGACCCCCCTGGTGGTGCCTAACTCTAAATCTCCCCTGGTGGTGCCTAACCCTAAGACCCCCTGGTGGTGCCTAACCCTGAATCCCCCCTGGAGGTGCCTAACCCTAAAACCCTTCTAGTGGTGCCTAACCCTAAATCCCCCAAGTGGTGCCTAACCCTAAACCCCCCCTTCGTGATCGCTTTATTGTGTGGATAATATTCTTTTACAAATAGTGACTGTAAAAAATATATTACAATTTACTTACTGATAGCTTTATTATGTGAATAATAATGTTTTACAAACAGGGATAATATTTTAAATAAAGTTTTAGTTATACGATAGATATGTTTAGTTTAGCTTATGTTTAGTATTTTTGTACATTCCTTGATTTGGATATCAAGGAATGATAAAAAAGCGAAAGAGGGGTCCCCCCGTTTTGTGACCTGTTTTTGTGTAGAACATAATATTACTCACATCTGAAAGCGTCATTGGCACATTTTGAAAAATGATCCACAATTAGGCCATCTCCTATCAATTGAACAAACCCTGTATTTCCGTAGAGCGCCATCCTTGAGAGATCTACTTGTAAGCAGACACTTTTCTGGAAGTGGATCTGCACGTAAATACTGTAAAACCACTGGCACATACACATGCGGTGGTTGCTCTGTCTGCCGCTATGTGGGAGTCGGACGAACTGTCGAGCTACTGGATGGCAGGACTTGGTCTCTGGCATATTTTGTAAATTGTGATACAATACTGGTAGTGTATTTGTTATTGTGCCCCTGTGGGGCGTTTTATGTTGGCAAAAACAAGCGTGAATTTCGCGCAAAAATTGGCCAACATACTACTAGTCTCAAATCTAAATCCAAGACTGACCTATCTGCCATGACACCGGTGGCTCAGCATTTCAAAACGGCCCATAATGGCAGATACGATAAGATCCACTTTGTGGGCCTTGACAGGATTTATGGCTCTATACGGGGAGGCAACTTTGACCGCCTCCTCCTACAGAGAGAGGAGCGTTGGATTCATGATTTGAGAGCAACTGAACCCCCGGGTCTCAATGAAGCTTTCAGTTATAAACCATTCTTACCAACATAATTGTGTTGTTTTTTTCTGGTTCCTTGGTTTGGGCCCTCTCTCTCTCTCTGCCTGCGATGTTTTGCATGCCCAACCTTCCTCCCCAGAATACATTTTTTTGTTATTATGGGTTCTCATTCCCTCCTGACCTGTAGATTGATTGGGCATCCGTGTCCTGACTTTTTTGGAATCTCATCATTGGTTCCATTTGTGATTAGTCTATAAATAACTTGTTTATGAGAGTATTTGATTGTATGGGCGCTCTATTGTTCTTTAATATTAAATAAAAGTAGATTTTTTATTATGCTTAAGTTTTTTGTATGAATTTGCAAGAAAACAAGAACAGTTTTCTGTAAATTTTTTGTGTGTGTGAGAAAACGCGGAAAAGCCGCCGCGTGTGCTCAGAACAAGGCGGCTGATTCCGCATCTAACGCGGCGGTTTGCACGTGTGGGCCTACATCTGCTAGTATGGCTGAACGCGGAGAAACCGCCACATGCCCTGATAGCGGTTCGGCTGGTTCCGCGTCCAGCGCGGCGGGTGGTCCCCAACACATGTCTAGTGTGGCTGGGACTGATAGTCCACACAGGTTCAGAAGGACGCGCGCGCTGAGAGGCAGAACTTTTATGACAGCCAGAAGGGAGTCAGCTGACCAAGCCGGTCAGCTGACGATTCTACCAGTTCCCATTGGTCCAGCACTTAGGAGAGGCGCTGGAGAGCGCTGTGCTATATATATTGGGTGCTGGTCATTCACTGGTTTTCTGCCATTGCGATCACTACATGGAAGCACTCAGACCTTTTTGTCAGAATCTGTGTTACCATTCTGTTATACTTCAGACTAGTTCCAGGGTGTTGATGATCACGGACCTCACACCCAAGATTAGGGACTTGTGTTACCATTCTGTTATACTTCAGACTAGTTCCAGGGTGTTGATGATCACGGACCTCACACCCAAGATTAGGGACTTGTGTTACCATTCTGTTATACTTCAGACTAGTTCCAGGGTATTGATGATCACGGACCTCACACCCAAGACTAGGGACTTGTATTACCATTCTGTTATATGTCAGACTAATTCCAGGGTGTTGATGATCACGGAGCTCACACCCAACACTAGGCATTGTTATTATCTGTTATGACTTTCTGCTTTCCTGACCTTCTCTTCTGATCACTGATTCGGTACTTCGCTATATCTGATTCTCTGTTGCCAAACCCTGCGTGCCTTAGGATTACCGAATCAGCCTCCTGTCTTTGTACTTTATCTGTCCATGTGTTTCTGACCTGGCTTGCTCGACCTCGAGAGCTATCTCCCCTGTTTAGAGATAGTTCACAGATCAGTCAGTGACATCCTCCCATTGGTTTCACTCACGCTCTGGTCCTTCCTACTCCTAGCCTGACTCCTCCCTTCGGGAGATTCTCAAGCTACTGTTAGGTTCTTGTTCTCTAGTGCAGTATTCCTTACTGCCTTTGTACCTGTTCTCCAGGTATTGTCCTCAAAGTATTACTGTTGCACCAAACACTCATATCACTCAGGTGTCCAGAGGTTAGCAATATATCTGATTATCAGTGATTCTGCAGATCATCAATAATCAGGTGTATATCTGTATTTTTGGTGATACTGCAGATCACCAATAATCAGATCCTCTCTGTGTTACACCGATAGTTACAGAACAGCAGACCAAATGCAAATGGACGCACTTACCAGCCGTCTGGGCACACTTAAAACTTCGGTGGAAAACATCAATCAAGTGCTGGGCAGCTACCAGACGTTAATGGACGCTTTGTCTGGATCTATACAAACCCTCCAGACGGCTGTGAATGAAGTGCGATCTCCTCCTAGCACAAACATACGTATGCCTGTACCTGAAAAATGTTCTGGTCACAGATCTGACTTCCGAAATTTTAGAAGTAGAGTGTTATCATACTTTGAGCTAAGACCTAATTCTTCAGGAACTATGGCCCAAAGGGTTACCTTTATTAAAACTTTATCAGGCGATTCTCAGACCTGGGCGTATAGCCTTCCCATTGGTCACCAGGCCCTAACCTCTGTCGAGGAATGTTTTAAAGCTATGGCTATAATTTACGATGACCCGGACATTGCTTCGACTTCTGAGCGGAAGCTCAAACTTTTACGTCAAGGCAAGAGTCCAGTTGAAGATTATGCTGCTGAATTTAGGAGATGGTCAGTATCGGCCAGGTGGGACACATTTGCCCTTTTAGATTGTTTTTTATCAGGGTTGTCAGACGAGGTCTCCAATCTTATGTTAAGTCAGCCTGAACCTAAGTCCATCGATGAGGCCATTTCATCAGCCATCAGGATAGATCGCCGGCTGCGCTATCAGAGACAGACCCGGGGTAAAAACCATGTGAGAATGGTGTCCCACACTGCAACCCCAGTGACTCCACCTCCACCCGCTTCACCTCCACCGGAGCCAATGCAGATTGGTCGGTCAAAGTTGTCTCAAGTGGAGCGGAAACGCAGAATATCAGAGCAGCTCTGTCTTTATTGTGCAGAGGGGGGTCATGAGTGCAGAATTGTCCTAAGAAGTTGGGAAACGCTACTGCCTAGGTGTAGTCGGGGGTAATACCCTAGGCATGCAATTTTTACCCCTAGATGATAAACGTTTGCTTCTTCCCTGTACTCTTTCATGGGAAGATAGGTCTGAAGTCACTGAAGCCTTCATTGACTCGGGCTCAGCGGCTAATTTTATGGATTACGAATTTGCAAAGGAGTTGGGTATTCCAGTCACCACAGTAAAACCACCGATTCAGGTCACTGCAGTAGATGATTCCCCTCTGCAGGGTAACAGTCCTCTGTCACAGACTCCAGAAGTGGGAGTCACTATCGGGGTGTTGCATAGAGAAAATTTGCATTTTATTGTGTTACGAATGACAACCTCCACGATCATTCTTGGCATGCCTTGGTTACAACTTCACTCACCTCAGATTAATTGGGCCACTGGTCAGCTAACGAGCTGGTCTTCCCATTGTTTTCATCATTGTTTAGCGAAGGTAACCTTGGGCGAGACCAAGATTCACGTGGAAGGATTGCCAGATCAGTATTCTGAGTTTGCAGACGTGTTTTGTCCTAAGTCAGCCGATAAACTTCCTGCACACCGTCCTTTCGATTGTCCTATTGATCTCCGGTCTGGTTGTATGCCCCCTAGAGGTCATCTCTACAATTTATCTGGGCCCGAAAAGTTAGCCATGCAGGAATATATCCGTGAAAACTTAGCCAAAGGGTTCATTCGCCCTTCCCGGTTGCCTGCTGGAGCAGGTTTCTTTTTTGTAAAGAAAAAAGACGGAGGCCTTCGGCCATGCTTTGATTATCGGGGCCTGAATAAAATCACAGTAAAAAATCGCTATCCATTGCCTTTGATAGACGATTTGTTTACCGCCCCGTTGTGTAACGCCCCGGCCGTCTTACAGGAGCTCATTAATGAGGTGTTCAGAGAGGTGTTAGGCAAATTTGTCTTGGTATTTTTGGATGATATACTAATCTTCTCAGCCAACCTCTCAGAGCATAGGGATCACGTCAGGTTTGTGTTGCGCAAGCTAAGATAAAACATGTTATATGCCAAGTTGGAGAAATGCATTTTTGAGGTAACATCTGTCGCCTTTCTTGGGTACATAATTTCTACCTCGGGCCTCTCTATGGACCCTGCCAAAGTCTCTGCTGTTCTGGAGTGGCCTCAGTCGGTGGGACTGAAGGCTCTCCAGAGATTCTTAGGGTTCGCTAACTACTATAGAAGGTTCATAAAGGGGTACTCCACAGTCATCGCACCCCTCACCAGCCTCACAAAGAAAGGGGCAGATACTAACCACTGGTCCCCCGAAGCTCTTGCTGTTTTCTCCACCCTGAAGGAATTGTTTTGTACTGCACCCATTTTGAGACACGTCGACATCTCCTATCCCTTTATTGTGGAGGTTGATGCCTCCGAGGTTGGGGTAGGGGCTGTGCTGTCTCAGCTTTCTGGGTTGCAGGGAAGGTGACAGCCGTGTGCCTATTTCTCCCGTAGATTTTCACCCGCAGAGAAAAACTACGATATAGGCAACAGGGAGCTCCTAGCCATTAAATTGGCCTTTGAAGAATGGCGTCATTGGCTAGAAGGAGCAGAACATACGATTACAGTTTACACTGATCACAAAAATTTGGAATACATCGAGGGGGCTAAGAGATTGAGTCCCCGACAGGCTCGGTGGTCACTGTTTTTCTCGAGATTCAGACTTATAATTACGTATACCCCGGGTAGTAAAAACATTAAAGCAGATGCTTTATCCAGATGTTTTGAGCCAGAGACAGCAGAAAGTGGTGTTGGCAGCCACAGAGACCTGGAGGAACTGGACTGAAACTTTAAGTCCCTTCCAGCAGGATGTCCCTGAAGGAAAGCCTGAAGGGGTCATGTTTGTACCGTTGCCATTTCGCCTCCAGATATTGCAGATGTTCCACTCCCACAAAAATGCTGGACATCCTGGTGCCACCAGAACACAGGACCTTGTTGCTAGGTGTGCATGGTGGCCTTCATTGGCAACTGACTGCAAGGAGTATGTGAGAGAATGTGCAGTGTTTGCATGAAGTAAACCCTCCCATCAGGCACCTGTGGGTACATTGCAGCCTTTACCCACCCCAAGTGAACCATGGACCCATTTGTCCATGGATTTTGTGGGTGAACTCCCGAAGTCTGAGGGCATGTCGGTCATTTGGGTGGTAGTCGACAGATTCAGTAAAATGGCCCATTTCGTGCCCCTGAAAGGACTCCCCTCGGCCCAGGAGTTGGCCGATCTTTTCATCCTGCATATCTTCCGGCTACACGGCATTCTGGAAAATATAGTGTCAGATCGGGGAGTCCAATTTGTTTCTAAATTTTGGAGGGCATTCTGTCATCAGTTGGGCATGGAACTTTCGTTTTCGTCGGGCTACCACCCACATGAAACACACAGACTAGGCAAGCACCGGTCAATCAAACAACCAAGCTTCTCTGATATCAAAATTATATAACTGTAGTGTGCAGAAGGGGAAAATTATTTACAACATGGACACCAAAGGAAGCTAATCCCCATAGAACCGCACCACAACAATGTAGGAAAATATCGAAAAGCTTGATTATGTCACAATTGGTTTCCACATTAAAAACAATTAAAAAACATGCCAGGAAAAACACCAAGTTAAAGTATCAATCAATATGCATAATAGATAATAGCAAAGTGTTTTCTTCCAAAATACCCCACAATATAAATAATTAAGTAATATAAATGGTAACAAGTGAAGCGGATGGGTGACTAAATATAAAAACAAACATCTAATCAATAAAGTGCCAAGTGCTAATGTAGGTGGATGTCCCCCTGAGCGCACCAATCATGCTCCCAAACAGGACATCCACACGTGAAATGCGGAAGTGAAGAAGAAAAGTGCACTGAAGAAAAAGACCGGCTGAATCCGGAAATCCGTGCCGGCAATGTGTAAACTTGTCAGCGAAAACTCGTGCAAGTGTGAGTAACAAGGCTTACCAATCACTGGATGGTGGGGTGGAAGAGAGGTGTCTCCTGGAGGGGCCTTCGCGATTCGCCGTCACTACGGCTTCTACGGGACATATTTGAACGCTAGCGTTCCCGGCCTATAAAGGATAGACGTCACACGGGGCGGGGTGGGCAGTCAAAGTCTCGCGACGTGCGTGGCCACGCACGTAGGATCAGAGATCACGCTGTCAATCAGCGTGATAATCCGTCCCACAACCGAACCAGTCAAAGGATGTCCGGGCGCTACTATGGTAACCAAATAGACAGAGTATCAAAATAATTGTAATATACTGGAGGGACAGCGCGCAAGCATACCGTATACCACAGGAGAAACCTGTCCGGCCACGGAGGCACAAACACCATACTAACATAGGGAAGGACTCATGAATAAAATGAACAATTATACTAACACTTAGACAATAAAAATATAAATATATTACTACATATAACACACCATATACATAAATTATGCAAAAAACAGCATGGTACACGCGACAGCTTGTTAGCATGAAAAAATGGGTACTCAATACAATCATTACTCATTGCTAACGCAGAACACATCAAAGGACAACAACTGTTCCAGAACTGTAATCTCTCCAGTGAAGTCAGAATCTTCTTCAACGCACCCAATCAGCGTGCCAGAAGGTGGTATTGGTAAGTGGTCACACCCCATCCAATATCCCAGAGATCTAAAAAATGAAAATAACAAATGAAAAAAAAAAAAAATATATATATATATATAGTGAGAATAAGATAATACAGATGAGGGATGTCCACCACCATATCAATAATGGAGCACTTCAACTCCAAGTCCTACCTCTGCCCCAATGAACTGGCATAAAAAACATGCAACAAGGTGTAAAAGACACATAAATTTAGGTTGAAGGGTCTACTTACCAAACCCTAACCTGCTTAGTTCTCACACTGAAGGTGAAACAATGACAATGCAATAGAAATGGAGGAAATAGTAATCACCACACAGCCAGAAAATATGGTGCAACGTGATATAAATCATGTAATGTCTACTCACTGGACATTATCTCAGTGTCTACTCACTAAACACTGACACAATCGGAACAACATCTGTGATAAATAAATATCCGTGATAAACACATATCCCATCACTGTGTCCACTCACTTGACACAGGATAGAACAAATCGGAGACATACAAGAGCAGGCAACCGTGTGTATAACAGCTAGCCCAAAATACATGTGTGTTCTAGCAACTTTAGTGCAGGTAACCCAGGAAAGTAAATTCCTCATTTAAACCTACCGGTGTAATGGTATCCAATTCGTAGATCCACCGTGTCTCCTGGCGCAACAAGGTCTGTGTAATGTCACCGCCTCTAGAAGATAAAGTCACATGTGTTAAACCACATACCTGCCACCCTCTGGTCTCTCCTCCGTGTGCTTGAAGAGCGTGTTCTGCCACCGGAGTTAGTGTCTTACCTTCTTTTCAGTCACGTTCTGCCAGTCTGATAGTGGACATGTGCTTCTGAATCCTAGCTTTTAAGGCATTTTTGGTTTTCCCCACATATAATTTGTTGCAAGGGCACCTTAATAGATAGACCACCCCCGTTGTCCGACAATTAATGAACTCCTTAATATGAAGTGTATAGCCATTTTTTCGACTCATCACTGATCTGGTGGGAACTATCATGCTGCAGATGTTGCACCTGCCACACGGAAAGCTGCCACGCTCCACTGGTCGACGCTTGGGAAACTTTTGAAAGTGACTACGGCACTAGTAGCGCCCGGACATCCTTTGACTGGTTCGGTTGTGGGACGGATTATCACGCTGATTGACAGCGTGATCTCTGATCCTACGTGCGTGGCCACGCAAGTCGCGAGACTTTGACTGCCCACCCCGCCCGTGTGACGTCTATCCTTTATAGGCTGGGAACGCTAGCGTTCAAATATGCCCCGTAGAAGCCGTAGTGACGGCGAATCGCGAAGGCCCCTCCAGGAGACACCTCTCTTCCACCCCACCATCCGGTGATTGGTAAGCCTTGTTACTCACACTTGCACGAGTTTTCGCTGACCCTTGTCAGCGTGAATTTTACACATTGCCGGCACGGATTTCCAGATTCAGCCGGTCTTTTTCTTTAGTGCACTTTTCTTCTTCACTTCCGCATTTCATGTGTGGATGTCCTGTTTGGGAGCTCAGGGGGACATCCACCTACATTAGCACTTGGCACTTTATTGATTAGATGTTTGTTTTTATATTTAGTCACCCATCCGCTTCACTTGTTACCATTTATATTACTTAATTATTTATATTGTGGGGTATTTTGGAAGAAAACACTATGCTATTATCTATTATGCATATTGATTGATACTTTAACTTGGTGTTTTTCCTGGCATGTTTTTTAATTGTTTTTAATGTGGAAACCAATTGTGACATAATAAAGCTTTTCAATATTTTCCTACATTGTTGTGGTGCAGTTCTATGGGGATTAGCTTCCTTTGGTGTCCAAGGGCTACCACCCACAGACCAATGGTCAGACCGAGAGAATTAATCAATCTCTGGAACAGTTTCTAAGGTGTTATGTTGCGGATGCACAAACTGATTGGGTCAAGTTCTTGCCGTTTGCAGAATTTGCACACAATAATTTGAAAAGCTCTTCTTCTGGATTCTCTCCATTCCAGGTGGTAACAGGAAGGTTGCCTAGGTTCTCCCCATTGCCAGTAGCTTCTACTCCGTTTCCAGCTTTGGAGGCTTGGCAAAAGTCATTTAAAAACATTTGGGGAATTGTGAAAAAGAATCTAGAAAAGGCTTTTCAGAGTCAGAAAGGACAAGCTGACAAGAAACGTTCCATAGAGTGGAAGTTCCGGCCAGGAGACTTGGTCTGGGTGTCCACTCGTCATTTGGCTTTAAAACAGCCTTCACCCAAGCTAGGACCCAGATTTGTGGGTCCTTTCCCAGTAACCAGGAAAATCAACAATGTTACTTATGCCATTGATCTTCCTGCCAGCATGCGTGGTGTGAGATCGTTCCATGTATCCCTGCTTAAGCCAGCAGTGCATGCAGATTCCACTCCTCCTCCCCCTGTGATGGTGGATGACCAACCTGAGTATGAAGTGGAAACATTTTTAGACTCACGTATTGTACAGAACTCAGTACAGTATTTGGTTCACTGGAAGGTTATGGCATTGAGGAAAGAACATGGGTACCTGATTGCCGCATGCATGCGGATGAATTAAAGAGGGAGTTCCACGTCCTACATCCTGAGAAACCAGGTAGGAGCTGTCCGGAGTCCACTCCTCAGGGGGGGGGGGGTACTGTGAGAAAACGCGGAAAAGTGCTCAGAACAAGGCGGCTGATTCCGCGTCTAACGCGGCGGTTTGCACGCATGGGCCTATATCTGCTAGTATGGCTAAACGCGGAGAAACCGCCGCATGCCCTGATAGCGGTGCGGCTGGTTCCGCGTCCAGCGCGGCGGGTGGTACACAACACATGTCTGGTGTGGCTGCGACTGATAGTCCACACAGGTTCAGAAGGACGCGCTTGCGCGCCGAGAGGCAGAACTTTTATGACAGCCAGAAGGGAGTCAGCTGACCAAGCCGGTCAGCTGACGATTCTACCAGTTCCCATTGGTCCAGCACTTAGGGGAGGCGCTGGAGAGAGCTGTGCTATATATATTGGGTGCTGGTCATTCACTGGTTGTCTGCCGTTGCGATCACTATGTGGAAGCACTCAGACCTTTTTGTCAGAATCTGTGTTACCATTCTGTTATACTTCAGACTAGTTCCAGGGTGTTGATGATCACGGACCTCACACCCAAGATTAGGGACTTGTGTTACCATTCTGTTATACTTCAGACTAGTTCCAGGGTGTTGATGATCACGGACCTCACACCCAAGACTAGGGACTTGTATTACCATTCTGTTATATGTCAGACTAGTTCCAGGGTGTTGATGATCACGGAGCTCACACCCAAGACTAGGCATTGTTATTATCTGTTATGACTTTCTGCTTTCCTGACCTTCTCTTCTGATCACTGATTCGGTACTTCGCTATATCTGATTCTCTGTTGCCAAACCCTGCGTGCTTTAGGATTACCGAATCAGCCTCCTGTCTTTGTACTTTATCTGTCCGTGTGTTGCCGACCTGGCTTGCCCGACCTCGAGAGCTATCTCCCCTGTTTAGAGAGAGTTCACAGATCAGTCAGTGACATCCTCCTATTGGTGTCACTCACGCTCTGGTCCTTCCTACTCCTAGCCTGACTCCTCCCTTCGGGAGATTCTCAGGCTACTGTTAGGTTCTTGTTCTCTAGCGCAGTATTCCTTACTGCCTTTGTACCTGTTCTCCAGGTATTGTCCTCAAAGTATTACTGTTGCACCAAACACTCATATCACTCAGGTGTCCAGAGGTTAGCAATATATCTGATTATCGGTGATTCTGCAGATCATCAATAATCAGGTGTATATCTGTATTTTTGGTGATACTGCAGATCACCAATAATCAGATCCTCTCTGTGTTACACCGATCGTTACAGTGTGTTTTTCCGTGTGTGTGTGCTGCGTGTGGATATGTGTGCGCAGCATTATTCATGTCCATTTAGGATGGTTCTTTGCTGTGTAGCCTGCCTCCCGTCCCCCCTCCTCTTCCCCTCTCTGACGGAGGATGCACAGTGTGGCATTAGTTTCCTGCGTTCCATGGAGCAGCGGGCTCTGGGGGCGTGGCTGTGACGGGAAACGCACGTGCACAAGACGCAGATTTGGAATTTTAAAAGACGTGCAGGAGCACGCTAAACCATACCACGCCTCCCTCGTAAAAGCCGGAAGGAGAGTAGCGAAACATGTCAGGTAATCCCGGCGTGGATTTTGATGTTGCTGGATGGCCTACCTGCTGTCTATAGGACCGTCCACCACTCCCAGGTTTACTGGATTGCTTTTGCACTCCATTGATACCTTTGAGACATCCTCTCAAACACCTCACGTTGAATCCTGGGAAGCTGGTAGCCTCTGGCTGGACTGGACCTCATGTAACTACACGCTGCTGTGTACGCCATGATCTGGCTGCTATCTCCACTCAGATGGACGTTACCTGTTGTGGAAATCTTTGGAATAAAGTTGTGGTATTGTATACCTGCTGCATAACTCTGTTGCATACTGAACTGTCTATGCTATGCTTATTGCTCTCTAACATACTAACAACTAATCCAATACTCCATGGGCAATGTTAATGCATAATTCAGACTTTATGCATGAACATACACTCTCTACATTGCTTAAAAAAGGGAATGATTGCGATGACCTTGCATGTCTCTTAACCTAAGTTGGAAGCTTTTGGGACTTTACGCAAGGGATTGAGCATTGGTGGACTTGCATCAGGTTGTAGTCAATGACAGATTCACTTTATGAACTGTGGATATCTAGTGAGACTTCTGTTGGACGGCTCACTTACTGGGCATTGTAGCAGCCTCTCAGTGTGTGTGGCGGTGCGTGTGGTGATGTGTGGGTCATTTGAAGGTACCGTATTTTGATGTGGGGTGGCCACCTTGCAATCATTTTTTAGATTTTTTTATGGGTGTTTTTGATAATAGGAAAAAGGTATTTTTGATATAGATATAATTTTTGAAATAACTAGTTTTTGATATTACTATCTTGGCCTGCATTCCTTTTTAATGCTATCCTTAAAGTTTTGTATTATTAGTATTTTTTTAAACATTATTCGTCACGGGCGCATTTTGTAAACTGAAATCATCACAAGCGCAGTTTGAAAACATTGATAATCTCTGGGTACCGTTTGAAAACGTTAATAATCTCCAGGTTCCTTTTTTTCCTGGTCGGCGCCCATCAAGCGATATTTATTATGTGAGTAAATAGCGCACCCTTTTTGTCCACTTGTCTCATGCACCCAAATTTCCTGCTTCCAGGATGGGTCCTGTATTCTTTTTTTGGGATCAGCCAGATGAAGTGAACCCCGATAGAGGCTGACAAAATCAATGGTAGCCTATGAGAATGGACAGTGTTTGTTCTTATTAGGCTGGTCACCGCTTACGTTTCACAAATTTTTACTTACCTGTCACTGTCACACTTGGGTCCTACTTTGCTGCTGCCACCACCTCTCGGTCCACTGCATGGGAGAAGTGACAGTGCAGGATCAATTCATATATCTGGTATAGTGTGAACCCAGTCTTAGGCTTGGAGTAACAGAAATTAAGCTATTTTATACTGCAGTAAGGTAAGTAAGTAAGTAAGTACATTTAATATTTTTTCTTGTTAAACCTTGCCAGATATCAGAAACCAAAAAAGTGCTAAATTATTAAGAACAGGGAAACTTTTTATATACGTGACTGTAGACAGTTATGTACACTCATAGCAAATTTCCCAATCTCAACAGCTAATACAGCTATTATTAATCTCAATAGTAGCTGTATTATCTGTTGCACTGTACACTGTAGCATAATCTCAACTCCCCCCCCCTTCCACTATATTACTACCCTTTATTGTATCTCACAAGGAAGTAGATTCAAATGTAGGAAATTGGGAAGTTTGGTTTTAGATGCATTAACTAGTTCAGGCATATTTTTTTACAACTCAGTGTATAACAACTGCAGCTGACAGCTTGTACAATGTTCATTTGATATAAGGATGTGTCGCTTACTTTCCACAGTTACCCCTGCAAAGGAAATATATATGGGCTTATTGTTTAAAATTTAAGTAAATTGAGGAGTTATTACCCATCAAAAGTTGTCACTTTATATGTTCAGGTTACAAATCAAAGCAAATATTTAATCTGTGATGAGTAATACTTCCCATTTCCTTAACTACAAACAGTACTTTAGAAATAGGATCTTATGACATCTATCTAGATTGCTGAATTTTACTTTAACTCATAGCATCAGCTGCTTGTACACCAGACTTCCCTGAACTTTGCCCAATAGTGTGCACCACTGCAACGTTTACATTGTCAGCTATATTGCTAAAAATAATCATATTTACCACCTATCTATGCTGTTAGCATCCAGGAAGTACATTGTGTTCCGTGAAATGTACACTGCGACTCGTGAAACCTCAGGCACACAGTTTCACCGAGCTTCCTGTGATATTTAGTCTTCTAGTGAGCAGAGACTCTTTAAGCCCATCTAAAGAAAGGTAAAAAACAAACAAACACTGAACCAGGTAAGCACTGCCTAATCAAGGGCCACAGCACTGCTATTTCTGGACCTTTGTCCTGCAGCCATAGCTCCTTTAGACTAACATCTGGTGGCACTGAGAGCCACTGATGCAGAGTAGGTAGAAGCTTACCCTATCTAATTTTGCAAACAGACATATGGGGCCATATGCAATTCCCTTTTTCTCCTAAGTTTTGTCTTAGGAGATACATTTTCATATCTTCAAAAAATAGCTTTCAAGCACATAGCAACTGAAAAAAATACCAAAAAGTAGGTTAAAAAGTACAATCAAAATTATTTTGAGTATTTTCTTACTTGCTGGTGGTTTAAAATGCATTTTATGACATGGTGTAAAAATATCACCTAGGTGAAAAATCAGGAGAAAACGTTAATTGCATATGGGCCATGGTGAGGTTGATGTATGCCAGCCATGAACTAGTCAGTACCATCTTTGTTCAGTGTGTTTGCACTTTAAATTTAATTTACACCTGATGTGAGAGGGATATAGAGGCAGACATATTTACAGTGCCTTGCAAAAGTATTCACCCCATTGGCTTTGTGCCTATTTTGTTAAATTTCAACCTGTAATTTTAATGTTTCTTCATCTTATTTTAAGTGATGGAGCTGCACAAAATATTCTAAGTTGGTGAAGGGAAATGAGGAATAATCATTTTTAAAGAACAATAAACAAAAAATGGACTTGTGCATATGTATTCACCCCCTTTGCCACGAAGTTCCTAAAAAGTCCTAGTGGAACAATTTACCTTCAAAAGTCACATAATTAGTTACATAAAGTCCACTTGTATGCAATCTAAGTGTCACATGATCTTTTAGTATTAACACACCTTTTTAGGAAGGTCCCAGAGGCTTCAACACTTCTAAGCAAGAGGCATCACACCATGAAGACCAAGAAGCTCTCCAAACAAGTCAGGGACAAAGTTGTTGAAAAGTACAAATCATGGTTGGGTTATAAAAAAAAATACAAAATATCCAAGGCTTTAAATATTCCCCGGTGCACCATCAAATCCATCATCTTCAAATGGAAAGGCCATGGTACCTCAACAAACCTATCAAGAGATGGCCGCCCATCAAAACTCCCAGACCAGTCAAGGAGGACATTAATCAGCAAGGCAGAACAGAGACGAAAGGTAGCCCTGCAGGAGTTCCACACAAGAGACTGAAGAATCTGTCCATAGGCCACAAAAAGCCATACACTCCATAGAACTAAGCTTTATGGAAGAGCGGCCTGAAAAAAGTCATCACTTAGTGTTGAAAAAAGGAAGGCATGTTCAGTTCAGTTACTGCGCAAGCGCAGATCGCTCCCAGGTATGGGAGCACGACGAGGTAGTGCACGTGGCCAGGCCACGAATGTGCGTTGAAGCATGACTCAACCACAGTACCGTGCTGTTCTGTGGGAGACAGGAGCAGCCTGGGGAGATGGCGAGGGACCAAGTGGGCTAAAGGGGGCTGGAAGAAGCCCTAGGTAAAACCTGGGACATTGTTCATCTAAGGTACCCTTTAAAGGTTTAAGCTGTGTACACATGCTAGACTGAACTCGGCTGCGGCGGCAAATAATGACTGCCCTTGCCAATGATCTACCATATGTACAACTGGCCCATTATGCCCCCTGACAACCACTGACCAGCAATCAGCCTGACAGATCAACTCCACCAAACCCTGGCCAAGAGCATTGTTCTTTGTACTCACCCCGCCTGCCACATGCCACCACTCTATCAGGGCCACTAACAAAGGCTCTGTAGACCTAATTCCGTCTTTAGGCTGTACTTTGAGAACCCCTAGTTTAACCACTAAAAGACTGCTCCACGGCAAGTGGCGTGGATGCCGCGGCAGCCCCAGGACCTTCTAACGCTGATCGGCGTAAGGTCCTGGGGGCGGAGTTTGCAGGGGATCACGTGCATCCCCTCTTGAATGATGGATCAGCCTCCCACCAGTGATCGCCATCTAATATCAGTGTACATCGCTACAATGTAAGGCAGCGCTGTACTGGGGACAGCCGTGTGACACGGCTGTCCCCTGGCAGGCTCAGAGGTGATCCACTGTTATAGGCTGAAGCCTATGACAGCCGATCACAGTGATAGGCTGGCGGGGGGAGAGAGGGGATATAGTTAAATTTAAAAAAATAAACACATTTATTGGCGGAGCGATCAGACCCCACCCACAGAAAGCTCTGTTGGTGGGGAGAAAAGGGAGGGGGAGTCACTTGTGTGCTGAGTTGGACGACCCTGCAGTGAGGCCTTAAAGCTGCAGTGGCCTATTTGGTGAAAAAATGCCAAAAAACCCGTGGTCCTCAAGAAGTTAAAAAGGGATTTAAAGATATTTGGGTAATATGCCCCTGAATCATACAACTGTTAAAATGGTATTACACTCTGACATAATATTCAAAAAAAAGTGTTTTCCTACTTTTTATAACCCATACAGTTATATTTTCTTTTGTGCACAAGTATTATCATTCATTTAAAAAAATTACATGTTCCTAAAGTACAGTTTATTTGCTCTGAAAGCTGCCATTGCATTATATTCATAACTGGTGTATTTATATTGCAATGTACCCAGTAATGATTCTGAGCTGCTGTCTCTGTTCTGGACACATTAAAAAGAGTTTCCACACTGCCTAGGAATGTTTACATTCCTCTCTTGCTACAATTAAGTAAATATAAGATAATGTTATCACCTGTTCTGATTCGGTTCTCACTGCAGGGAGCTTTCTAATGAAAAAGTAAGTCCTGTGTTTAACTGTTTGGATGCTGTTCTGCTAAAACATGTGGTAGTACTGTATAATATATGCTGTAAATAATATTTTAGAACAAAGAAGAAATGCTGGGTTTTATACCACTTTAATTTGGTCTCTGAGTGAGGTTGATAGTTATGCCATTTAAGTGTTGTTACTGAAACTCTGCTATCAGCTTTGTGATGGTACTTTAATTAAGGATTTTACCACTCTTTCCATTTATTGGCTATCTCAAGGCAACACCCTTCTTCGACCTGATGCCTAACTGTAACCTTTCGCTGATGGCAAACCTTCTTTATGCCTAATCCTAATCACCCGCCAAATGCAGAATCAGTTAAACTGGGCAACCAATCAACCAATGCAAATTTAATTTAGGCGCTGGGTACCTGTGATATTTGCTGAGCCCTGGATAATGGTAGTAGCATAAGCATCATTGGTGCCTAAATTTGGCTATTGCTCCTGATATTGGTGCTGGGGTTAATAGATTAGTATAAGTGTTAGGAGGGTGATTGGTATGGTATAGGGTGGTGGGTGGGGTAAAGGGCTAATAGGTGAAGCTCAAAAATCAGTTTTGTGATGGTCCCTTTATTGGGGTTTCTGTGCTTGTCCCCATCATTTAGTCATCCCCGGTCAACCCACTTCTGTCATGGTTACTTCCCACTTATTCCTAACCTCTAAATCCTATCCCTGTTGACCTCCCTTAAACCCCCCCCCCACCACCACCACCTCCCCGGTAAAACTCCATTTTATGCTTAATTCTAGCCTTCATATTCTAGCTGGTAAATGTAACCTCTACCTATTCCATCCTCTAACATTAACACTACAAAACGTATGCCTCACTTCTAACCCCAACTGATATACACCTTCAGTCATCTTCAGCCTCAGGGCTTAACCACCTTGGCGGTAATGACGAGCTCAGCTCATCCATTACCACTGCGGTGGATTGCTCAGCCCCTGGAGGGTCTTTTTAATCAAATTTTCTGTGGGGTGAGTAGCTAGCACTTGGCTAGCTACATCACCCCCCCCCCCCCCCCCGATCACCCCCGGTCCGCTCTGACCCCCCCCCCCCCCCGATCGCCGCCGAATACATACCCCCTCAAAGCCCGCACCACTGCAGCCTCTCCATAGCCTCCAGGGGTCGCTATGGCGGCGATCGGCACTGCACATGACGTCAGACGTCATGCCCGATCGTCGCCATAGCAAAGCCTGAAGCTATGGCGGAAGTCTTGCCCATCGTGGGATCGCGGCCAGGTAAATATCACAGGTGGCAATCAGAGGGGGAGGAACAGTGCTAGGGGACTTGGGGGGAAAGTGTAGCTAGCCTAGTGCTAGCTACACCAACTTAAAAAAATGAAAAAGCCACCCATGGCCGCAATAAATAGAACGCCAGGGTGGTTAATCTACTGCTGCAAAAAGTATATAACAGCTGTGAACCAATAGCTAAATCATACACCTGTTGCCACCAAACTGATAACTTACACTGGCTCTTGGTGGTGCCAGAACAGATGATAAACTGATTTGTCCAGTATCTGCACACAGCTACTAGAGGTCTAAGGTGGACAGCAGTCAGTGTGGTGGTTGTTTACATTCTGTGAAGCTGCTCCATTGGCCAACAGATGCCATTATGCAGGTACAGATGTACAAATAACTATTTTTGTGAACAAAAGCTCACATAACTGGTTTAAAAATGATTTGTATTAAATTCAAGTATCCTGATCCAGGTCTAAAGAACTCCCAGTTAATTGTAATACCCCCTGATCCTTTCTTTTGGTCTGAGAAATGATGTACTAATCCCATATTTGCATAAAACTATAACTAAGTGCAACCTAGGTAGGTACTGATTGGGCTACGGGTTCTAAAGCATGTGCTTCACTCTCAATGACCACCATATTCACAAGAGTTGCTACACACAGCAAATCAAATGATACACTAATCCCTAGTACACTGCTCTGCTATTGTTAGAGAAGTTATAATCTGAAAGTTAAATAGTTCATAATTCTGAAAATGGTCAGCTCTGATGTAAAAAAAAGTCGGTAATTGGCTAAAACCAATGGACAATTAGAGCATTTTCCAAGGCCCCACTATGATTGGCTGGCAAACTCTGGGAAATCAGCACTTTTGTGTCTATTCAAGACAGACAAATGGACGCCAGGAGGCAGGAGCTTTTGTCATCACATTTTCATAAGTCTTTCATGAAAATCAAAAGCACATTTTTATACAAAAATTATATAGACTTTTTTGAGAGCCCATTATTAATGCATAACTATTGCTATGCATGTAAGAAGTTGGCAAGACTGGGCGATGTTTGTTTTAAATCTACAGGTGCCTTTGCTGTTGTAATAAGTTTGTTGCTATGAATACAAACAAGGGTGCTTTGCATGTTTCAAAAATAGCGCAAGATTCAGCATATGAAATATGTTCCCAATGGTAGGCAATCAGTAAATCCCAATGGTAGTATCACAGCAAATCTTTGCCATCAAGGAAACACTTTTGTCAATAGACTAAAGAACATTATCCTTCATCTCCATGGAGCCAGCAGGTCATAGTGAAGAACCTCCTAAATCCTTTCCTATTTCTGAGAGATGCCAACCACATTCTAGCTGTCTCTGTCTTTTTATATTTAATTTATTTAGTGGCAAAAAGGCAAGATGATTCCATGATAATGTAGTTCAACCCTGCGTATGAAATGCTGGTTAAGAGTACAGGGATGAAGAGCAATACAAAGATTGCTTTGATAAAGGCATAAATTATAGACAAATACATTTCGCTGTGCTAATCAAAAAAGGAGCAAATGAATTCCCCAAAGCCTCACCAATGATTGCTGCTAGAGGAGGCTTGACAATATTTAGGGCTTATTTCCACTAATGCTGTCAGAGATGCACGTCAGCACTTGGTCTGATGTATCCAACTGCTATGGTGGACTTTGCAGGTGTAATACTAAAAACTGCAATAAACTGTGTTTTTTCCCAACTCGTGAATTCAGAAAAAGCCTATGGATTTCAATTGATTTCAGTGGGCTGCAATTACCTATCCAAATTCATGTGTGTGAAATTGCTCAGAATCGCTCCTAATGGAAACGAGCCCTTAATCTTGTTTCTTCAATATTTACACCAGAAATTGTTTACCTTTTTAGGCAACAGTTCCAAAGCTGACAGAATGTAAAGTAAATAATATTGCTTTTGGGGTGAAAGTGAGGGATAATGTGAAACACATGGAGGTATTTATTTATTTATTTATTTATTTGTTGTATTTATAAAGCGCCAACATATTACGCAGCGCTGGACATTAATTTAGGTTACAGACAATATTTAGGGGTGACAAACAGCAATATGACAATACAGGAATACAAGAAAACCAGATCACACAGCACAGTACGAGTACAAGGTAATGCTTAGTCAGTCACTGGATGGGAGCATGGAGTTAGGCAAGTTAGGTTCACTCAAATGCATAGCATGGGTGCACAGTAATAGAGGTGCATGATCAGGTAGGACACAAAAGGAGTGAGGACCCTGCCCAAAGGCTTACAATCTAGAGGGAGAGGTAGGGACACGAGAGGTAGGGGACCAGAGTTCGGCTGTGGGTTTAGAGCAATTGTGAGGGGTGGTAGGCAAGAGTGAAAAGGTGAGTTTTGAGGGCCTTCTTGAAGGTGTTGAAGGAGGGGGCTGCCCTAATGGGTGGAGGTAGGGAGTTCCATAGTGTCGGAGCGGCTCTTGAGAAGTCTTGGAGGCGTGCATGGGACTGGGTGATGCGGGGGACGGTCAGGCGAAGTTCATTGGAGGAGCGGAGTGAGCGGCTTGGTGTGTATCTCTGAGTAAGATCAGAAATGTAGGTTGGACAGGTTTTGTGGATGGATTTGTAGGTCAGACACAATATCTTGAATCTGATTCTGGACTGGATAGGAAGCCAGTGGAGGGATTCACGGAGGGGAGCCGCCCTGGTGGAGCGATGGGAGGAGTGGATAATTCTGGCAGCCGCATTCATGATGGACTGCAGTGGGGCTATTCGGGTCTTAGGGAGTCCAGACAGAAGGGCATTGCAGTAGTCGAGGCGGGAAATTATGAGGGCATGGATGAGGAGTTTGGTGGTGGCAGGGGTCAGGAAAGGGCGAATCTTAGAGATGTTACGAAGGTGGAAGTTGCAGGACTTTGTGAGGTTTTGGATGTGGGGAGTGAAGGAGAGTGCGGAGTCCAGGGTGACACCCAGACAGCGGGCTTGAGAGGTAGGGTGAATAGTAGTGTGGTTAACAGTGACCTGCACATCTGGGAGGTCCAGGGATGACCGGGGTGGGAAGATCATAAATTCTGTTTTGTCTAGATTTAGTTTTAGGAACCTAGCGGACATCCAGGAGGAGATGGCAGATAGGCAGGAGGAGACCTTGTCCATGGTAGTGGTGGATATGTCAGGGGTGTGGAGATAGATTTGGGTGTCATCTGCATACAGATGATAGTTAAAACCCATGGAGGAGATAACCTTGCCAATGGAGGATGTGTATAGGGAGAACAGTAGGGGGCCAAGGACCGAGCCTTGGGGGACTCCCACTGAGAGGTGGTTGGGGGTGGACGAGGACTCATTGAAGGAGGTCGTGAAGGAGCGGTTGGAGAGGTAGGATGAAAGCCAGGTCAGGGCGAGATCGTGAATGCCCATGGATTGGAGGGACTGGAGGAGTAGGGGATGATCTACTGTATCAAAAGCTGCTGAAAGGTCAAGGAGGAGGAGAATGGTGTATTTACCTTCAGCTTTAGCTAAGGCAAGGTCATTGACCACTTTGGTGAGAGCCGTTTCGGTTGAGTGGGCAGGCCGAAATCCAGATTGCAGTGGGTCTAGTAGTGAGTTGGCATTGAGGTACTGGGTCAGGCGTTTGTGAACCAGACGCTCAAGGAGTTTTGAGGCGAAGGGGAGGAGGGAGATCGGGCGGTAGTTGGAGGGTAGCGAGGGGTCGAGGGAGGGTTTCTTGAGCAGAGGCAGTACAGTGGCCTGCTTGAAGTCTGAGGGGAAGGTGCCTGTGGATAGGGAGAGGTTAAACATGGTAGTGAGGACTGGGGCCAGATCCGTGAAGTGAGGCTGAAGTAGATCAGAAGGGATAGGGTCAAGGGGGGAGGTAGTGGTATGGGAAGTCTGCAGTAGGTGGTTGACCTCCTCAGTGGTAGTAGGAGTGAAGGAGGTGAGGGGAGGATAGGGTGGAGAAGGAGTAGGTTGTGAGCAGGTGGGAGGTGAAGATTGAAGATTGGATATTTCCTGACGGATGGAGACTATTTTGTTGGTGAAGTGGGTGGCTAAATCTGTGGCAGAGAGGGAGGAAACAGAAGGTGGGGGGGTGGGTTTAAGCAGGGAGTTGAAGGTGCTAAAAAGACGCCGGGGATTGGAAGCTTGTGCTCCGATGAGCTTGGTAAAGTATTCCTGCTTCGCATGAGCAAGGGCAGTGTGGAACTGCTGCAGGTTAGTCTTGTACTGTAGGAAATCCTGGTTTAGTCGAGTTTTCCGCCATTTTCGTTCAGTGGCGCGTGTTTCCCTCTGGAGGTTGCGAGTATGGATAGTGCGCCAGGGCTGGGGGTTAGGGGGTCGGTTGCGGCGGAATATTAGTGGAGCAGCTTTCTCTAGGGCTGATGAGAGAATTTGGTGATACTGAGCTGCAGCAAGATTAGGACAGGTTAGGGTGGGGAGAGTGGAGGATAGGCCATGGAGGGAGTCAGCAAGGACGCCAGGGTTGAGCTTGCGTAGGTCTCGCTGCCATCGACCAGGTGGGTGGGCGGGTAGTTTGGAGGTGCCTTCCGTGAGGACGTTGAAGGCGAGAAGGTAATGGTCTGAGGGTGGAAATGGTGCGATGTCGAGGTCTGCAATGGTGGTGGATTTAGTGAATATAAGGTCGAGAGTGTGACGTGCAGTGTGAGTGGGGGCGTTGGTGTGTTGTACTAGGCCATGTGAGTTGGCTATGGTGAGTAGCTGGGTCGCAACAGAGTTCTTGGGTTCATTGATGGGTATATTGAAATCCCCGAGGATGATGGTGGGGAGGTCAGAGGAGAGGATGTGTGGGAGCCAGGAGGCAAGGTTGTCGAGAAATTGTCGTGTGGAGCCCGGAGGGCGGTATAAGACTGCAACAATGGCTGGGAGGGGATTGTAGAGGCGGATAGTGTGGGCCTCAAATGATGTGAATTGTAGGGAGGAAGGTGGAGTGAGGACACGGAATGTGCAGGATGGGGAGAGGAGCAGACCCACCCCTCCCCCGGTCCTGTTGTCTGGTCTGGGGTAAGATATAAACCCCTTCTCTTTACTACTATGTTTCAGTAAAGTGCCCCTTTAAAGTGTACCAGAAACCTCAGAAACTAAAGATTTGACACTTACCTGGGGCTTCCTTCAGCCCCATAAACACATCTCAGGGGACATTTTTAAAAGGACTCCGAGCACCTCTCATGGGCATGCCTTTAAGACAGACGACTTACAACAAAGTCGTGCTATGACCCCTCTGGAGGAGCCTCTTGCAATGGCCATGTGTGTCGCTTTCTCTTCCTGCTTCATTCAAAGATGCACTTCTCTAACAGAGAAGACAGGGATGACCCGGAAGTTATAACATAGCCAAGATGGCAGCCGCATTTTTTTAATTTAAATCGAACGAAAACTATTTGGTGTAGAGCGGCGATCCAAGCATCAAATGAAAGAGGAGAGCACAAGCTACTGAATGGTATGCATTTAAGTACTTTGCAATACAGGTCGGAGTCTTAAAGGCATGCCCATGAGAGGTGCTCAGAGTCCCTTTAAGTTTACAGATTTTCATTAAGCCTCATAGACCAATATTAGAACAGTTGACACAAGGGATAGGGACTCTGTGGCTTAGACTGTACAGATGCCAGCAGCCTGCAGGCATTCTGTAGCTATGCAGGGGGGAGGAGAGCCGCCAGCATGGTGCATGAAGGAGTGAGTAGGAAAACACTGCCCATAGCCTTTGCTTGACCAAGTTGATCCTCCAGGCAGATTACCCACAGCACATTAAGGGGGTTTGGGACCGCTGTGCTGTGGCTAATGTGTGTACAAGGATTTAGATGTCCCTGTTTTTTTCTGTATTGGGTAATCAATATAATGTTGGATGTTAAAAGACTGGTAATGACCCCTGGCTTTATTTTATCGTGAGACAAAAGGTGTTTCTCGTATAATAGAAGCAAAGCATCGGTTTAATATCCCAGTTTCCTACAACTGATTATCTTGCCCTGGCTTTTAAAAGCCCTATATCTCGATGTTTTTTTTTATTTGAGGGGAGGGGGGATGAGAAACGTTTTTGTATTTAAAAATTGATTTCACAAGCAATCTATTTTTATCTTTCCAACTTTACCAATCTCTTTTTTTCTTTTTACAGTTTTTCAGTACATTTTCTTATATCGTTTATACGCAGAGAAAGTACCTTTAGGACCTTAAATGTATTCAGTTACACTAAATCATGTTCAAAACATTTTGTTTTTTCCAATATGGACCTGTTTTATACCGAACCTAAATACTCAATAAAAATCTGATGAAAAGTTTGCCATTACTTTGTGTCCTTACCTTGTGGCTTATCATATTTTTCAGGACTTAGCAGTACATTCCTTTCCTGACATTCATAGTTTTAGTTGTTACCTTTAAGTACCAAGTCAAATGTTACTGCACTGCGATTGCTATCGTCCCAAGTACTCCTGAATCTGAAAATTTAAGACAAAGTCTAGGCTATTTGAAATTACCAAAATATAGCAGAAAATGTCCCCTGGTTGGCTCAGCTACTGCTTATCCATCGAGATTAATTTATTACAGTCTTGGAACCTCTTCCTCCAATTTATTGTCATTACAGAAACAGAATTTGGTGAGCCTTTAAAGCTTTGATGGATTAGCTAGTCTATTGTTTTTTATCCAGCGCTGAACAGAAAAAACGAATGTACTACTTCTATTTACATAAAATAATGTGGTTAGCTCAATCAGAGATACATTGTTCTTCACTGGCATTTACCATATTTCCATTTGTCCTTCCTACAAAAGATATTCCTCTATGAATTGTCAGAGAATCAACGCTGGATCATTTGATAAGAAAGCTTGTCATTTAACGTCTTTCTTCTTGCTCTAAAAAGCTTCCAAGCCTGATTTGCCTAATTGCACATAATGTAGAATGCTGTTTAATAATGTTTGCTAATTAGCAAAAAGACCTAATGAGTTATCTTCATGCTATCAAAGTAATTAATAGCCCATTAAGTTGACAAAATGCATTGCTACTGCAAAGACTTGGCGTGAAACTGAGGAATATAGTGGTCCTTTATACGAAACAATTTAAAAACACCCTCACCTCTTAAATATCTGCTACTTCATTGTGTCCAGTGAATTGGATTATGTACAGTAAAGTATTTGTTTTCATTATTTTTATATGATATAAATATTATGGATTTGTGTCTGTATATTTTATATATTCTGTGTTTAGTAGTACTTTAACATTAACGTCTTATAGTCAAGCGCTCAACCCCCAACAGGGTAAAAAGCAGAAGAATGCAGTTTACCATCATACAACTTGGGGATCTATTTATTTATTGTATTTATAAAGTGCCAACATACTACGCAGCGCTGGACATTAGTTAAAGAGAACCCGAGGCGGGGTTCTTACATCGCAATCGCCATACAGAGGCTGGGTCTGTCTATAGAGCCCAGCCTCTGTTGCTAGTTAGTTTCCTCCAAAGCCTCCCCCCCTTGCGCTCAGCCATACCTCTCTAACGTCAGTTTCGGCTGCTCCCCCGCCTCCTGAATAGCTCCGGTCCCCGCCCGCGTCCCTTCCCTCCAATCAGCGGGGAGGGAAAGGACGTGGGCGGGGACCAGAGCGATTCAGGAGTCGGGGGAGAGCGGAGACTGACATTAGTGAGATAAACACAGCCGGCTGCGACACGCTGCGTGTCGCCAGCGCGGCTGTGTTTTATGGGGTCTGACAGCGCGCAGGGGGGGCTTTGAAGGAAACTAAATAGCAACAGAGGCTGGGCTCTATAGGCAGACCCAGCCTCTGTATGGGGATTGTGATGGAAGAACCCCGCCTCGGGTTCTCTTTAAGGTTACAGACAATATTTAGGGGTGACATACAGCAATAAGACAATACAGGAATACATGCAAACCAGATCACGCAGCACAGTATGAGTACAAGTTAATGCTTAGTCAGTCACTAGATGGGAGCATGAATATTAGGCAAGTTAGGTTCACTCAAGAGTGCACTCATAAAACATAGGATGGGTGTACAGTAACGGAGGTGCATGAACAGATAGGAGACATAAGGAGAAGGACCCTGCCCGAAGGCTTACAATCTAGAGGGATCTGCAGTAGAAATGAATTAATTTATTTAGTACAATTTTCCCTTCTGTCCACACTATTATTTTTCTTTGGGTGCAGCTTATTCCTTTCGCCTGGACATCTTTGTGTAGTTCTCCGAATGAAACGTCTCCACCTGTCAACAAATGGTCTATTCTTCCTGAGTTATACTGCTCTAACTGTGGCAGGTTGGAATGATGCCTTATCATTGGATCTGCTAACAATGAGAATCTTTGAGCAATACTCCCTGTATTCTATAACCACTATGACTAAACCCTTATGGGTGAGTTGAATAGTATGGTGGTATCTAGTGCTAGGAATGTGAGGGCATTTGTTTCTCATACTGTAACACTGGACGTGAAAGTTATTTGATGGTTTATTGCTCTGTAGGTATCAGAATTAGGCATGCTCATTTGGATTCCGTGGAATTGAAATTTCCGCATTTCCAATTGAAAATAGGCATTTCCGATCGGAATTCAAATATTGGAAAACAGAAATCAGAATTTCGCGGAAATCCGATTGACCGCAAATCAGTAATTTTATCCCAATCGCAGAACTTAGAAGCATTGGACCATTCAGAGAATGCAGAATTTTTCTGCACAATTTTAATTTTAGACTACTCAGAAGAGTATTGTCCGTTTGTCCGATTTCCTTTCCGTTTTTTTTCCCTTCATTTTGTGCATTCTCTGAAGTAATAATGATTAATAAAATACTCCTTAAAAATGCAAACAAGAAAAATCAGAAAAAATGAAAAATCTGAATTTTCATGGAATCGGAAATGGGCAATTCCGACCATCCCTAATCAGAACGCACTGCACATATATACATTTCAAAGGATTGGAAGGATCCAGCCAATGTGAAGGTGCTCTTTGCTGCAGAAGTAGAGTACTCTCTAATGCCATAATGTGAGGTGTTGGTGATTTCACTAGTAAAATTTGCTTCGGTATGAGTGAAAGTGGAATGCACCGGCGCAAAATGATAACTAAAGGAACACTATCGTGAAAATGCTAAAATTTAAAACACATGTAAACACATTCCAAAGAGAAGTATGTTTCTTCCAGAGTAAATTACTTTTTTCCTATGCTGCTGTCACTTACAGTAGGTAGTAGAAATCTGACAGAACTGACAGGTATTGGACTAGTCAATCTTCTCATAGGGGATTCTCAGGGTTTTCTTTATTTTCATAACGCAACATAGGAAAAAATTAATTTATGGTTCATTTTACTCTGGGAAACATGTACTTCTTATTTGTATATGATAACATATACTTAAAATTTTACGATTTTTGTCCTTTAAGCAGCCAGGGAACAGGCCCATCCCCAAGGCCTGACAATGGTGGAAAATAATGTTATTAATCCCAGCACTAGATGGACACACAGTTCAATGTTCCATTGTATTTGATGTGCAATAAATCAAGTTTTACTACGTGAGTACTCCTGTTTTTTGCTGTATCCAACTCTGGGCGCAGTCTGCATGATTGTATCTCCCCCTTTGCATTACAGAGCCACTATTCCTCCAGAGCAGTGGAGGAGAGTGACGTACAGAGGTGCTTGGATAACCCCAATCACGTATTCAAGTGATCATGGATTCGATTCCGCTCATTTACGAATTGACTCGTGATCACGAATAGAAACGGATATCCGACTTGAGTGCGATCTTGAGTCGATTAATCACATGTAATCACGAATCAGGAGTCGTGATTCATGATTAAAAACCTGCCAACTTTAATGGTTAATAGCAAAGCCCCCTTACAAGTTAGAAACACCAACTTTGCAAGATGAGCACCACTAGTGACGCATGTGGAAGTGACAGGACGCAGACAGAGTGATACTCGTGCAGGAAGTGCTGTGATGGCGGCTGGAGGAAATAGAGAGCAGCGGTTTGTGGTGACAGATGCTGCGGAGCCAGACTGTAAGAGGATATTCAGCACTCATCACGGAACTCAGGAGGCCTTACACTGTACGGTCTGCCATCAGGAGGTGGTAAGACATTGGACTGTGTGTCCATCTAGCGCTGGGATTAATAGCATGAGTGATGAGTGATGGTTGTCTGTACAAGAGGTGATTGTGGATGCACCAGGATCACTATCAGAGCAGGGATTCTCTGTTACAACCTGCCACCAGAGGCAAGATGATTGGTTTGCCTGTGATGAGATATCCTTTCCCTGCATTATTGATGCCTTCTGTTTTATCTGTGTTTGCTGCAATGTCTGTATAGATTTTAGAAAGGTCATCTTTTAAATCCATGTGTACAGTTTTCTTTGGGCTTGTTTTCCAGTTTTGTGTAGCAAGGTGGCCACACATTTCTCTGTACGTGGTAGATGTTGGTGTCTACTCTTAGGCTGGTTTCACAGTGGGACGTTAAAGTCCCACGTTACAGCAGCCAGTAACGCAGCCTAACTCACAGCAATGTAAAATCAATGTGCTGTTCACAGTGCACACGTTGCGTTACATTGTAATGTAGCACGTGTAAACAAAGTGCTGCATGCTGTACGTTATACTCAGCTAAGCCACGTTAGACTGTTTGCACATGCTCAGTAATGTTGGAGGAGGAGGTCTCCCCTCCTCCTCCGCGGCCAGCCACATGGCTAATTAATACTCACTGCACTGTGGTGACTCGTGGTAGGACGTAGTGTTGTCCGGATCTGGATCATGAACGAATCATTCATTTGATCCGGATCTTTTTTGTGAGTTGAATCATCCGGATCATCACAATGACCACGGTTCACAGTGGATGTCTGTCTGGAAGAAACAGGAACATACAGAATGTATAGTGCAGGGAAAGTCCTGTCCTGCTAGTCATTTCACCCCCAGTCTGCTTCCCTAGTAAAATGATTCAAATGATTTGGTTCAAAGATCCGGATCTTTTCAATGATCCGATTCAAATGATCCAAATCCTTAAAAAGATCCGGACTTCCTATCATTATCCTGGAGCGGCTGCTTTGAGAGCTGCATAACGCAGCTCAATCTGATGTCTAACTTCAACACCACCATGCGTTGCGTAAGGGGCACGTTATGCGACCATAACGTCCCCTAAAACGCAACGTCTTGGTGGGAAAGTAGCCTAAATGATGTGAATTTTGGTGCATGACCCTTATTAATTCATACATTTTATGACCCCTTCACTCTACATTTGCAGTTGGGGCAGTGGTGGGCCAAAATTTTGCATCGAAATTCGCAATTACACATCATATTTCAAATGTAATAGTAATACCGTATATCCCCGAGTATAAGCCGTATTTTTCAGACCCAAAAAGTGGTCCAAAAGTGGGGGTCTCAGCTTATATTCGGGTGACTGATTTGCTGAGCCCCCAAAAGTGTACCAGCCCCCACAATAGATCCATTTGAATAGCGCATTTTAACAGTGTGTCCCCTGCCGCGTGTGTCCCCTGCTACGTGGAGAGTGTGCTGTGTCCAACCATAACAAACCCCCGCCCGCTCTGCATTCATACTGTGCCTGTGTCCCGGACCGATATTTCAAACCACCGTCTGCCCGCCCTGTTGCCATGCGGACATTATGCCTCCAGTGTCTGCGCAACCCCCGCCTGCCCGCCCTGACTACATGCTATCTACAAGTTTGTGCATCACTATTTGTTAACCAGCGTGCATGTATAGTTTTAATGCTTACCGTAACAGTTTGGCGGCGCGCTGTGTGTGGTCTCCTTACCGGCTGTCCTATGTCGCCGCCGTCACAGCTGTCCTATGTGGAGCCTCCACGTTACCCTCCATGGCCTCTCCGAGTGTCTGTCAGATTGTGCTGCCCTTTCCTGATCCACCCTCCTTTTAGCTTGTAAGGGGCAGTCACTTTCTTATGATGCCCTCTTGTGGCGCCTGGCTTCACATGCATAGCTGTGTGAGAGAACACAAGCTGAAGAGGGACCCCAGCTTAACAGTAAGCAAATAAACAGCACCTTTCTGATTTGGGGGCTAAGGTCGTTAGATTACAGGAATGGTGTTAGATGGGGGGGGGGTCTGCATTACATTGTGCTTTACTCCTGGGGGGGAGGGAAAGCAGCCATCAAAATCTAGTGAGCACAAGGTCTGCAAACTTCACTCTGCACATGGGGGGGAGGGAGTGGGTACACAGAGTTGCCATGCATACAGCTTCAACTTCTCTCTGGGGAGAAGAGGGACTTTTGTTGCAGTGCCATTAGTGCCAATATACCAGTACATGCTTACGGTATGTGTTGTCAGTGTGTGTAGCACACATACCCGTAAATGTACGGTATACAGTAATGGCTACATTCACCGTGGATAGTTGCGTCATAATGGTCGCTTTGTAATGCTTGCTTGCTGCACTGCAATGCACCATGTAATTATATTGGCATTTATTTTGATTATTGACAGTCACCAGTAGCTGCTGAATTTCCTACCCTCGGCTTATACTCGGGTCAATAATTTTGTCCAGGCTTTTTGTGTAAAAGTTGGGGGGTCGGCTTATACTCGGGTCGGCTTATACTCGAGTATATACAGTATTTCATAATTTTGCGTAATTTTTCAAGTAATTTTCACACAATTTCATGAAATTTTGTGCCGGCTTTAACGGTTAATAGCAAAGCCCCCATGCATGCTATTGCTACCAAAATTGCTACATTTGTTAAGGAGAATACTGGGTACAAGTCAAAATAAGAATTTTTCAAAAAGACCTTGTAGTTTTTGAGATAATTTTAAATAGGCAAAGAACAATGGTTTTTAAACTTATCATTTTTTTGTTTAAAAAACAGGTTTTATTTTGCATTTTTAAAATAGATTTTCTCAAAAACTACAAGGTCTTTTTGGAAAAATACGTTCTCTGTAACGTATGTAGCAATTTTGGTGTCACTAGCATGTATGGGGGCTTTGCTATTCACTGCCAAAGTCGGCACGAAATTACACGAAAATTCCGCAAAATTATAGGCGAAATTACAAATTGCTATACGACATCAATTGACTTTACAAATCATAATTACGTAAAAGCGTAAATGCAAAAATGTACGCGAAATGTTTGCGTGAGTGATTCCGATCATCACTGAGTTGGGGCGCTGTGCTGTGCATCACTACTGTGAGTGTTTCAATAAAGTAGGCAGAGCCTCTCTATAACTTCCTTAAGCCATTTTTACTACTACCCTTTGGAAATTTACCAGCAGAAATATTTCTATACAGTTTCATGCAGCTGTTCTGGCTTAGCTGTTCCTATACAGGAATTTATCTTGCTATATCTGTACTGTGTACACAATTGGTGTAATAGTAACACTTGATGTTGACATGGATGGTTCTTAGATTCTTTTTTTGAATTTGTTTTTTTGTACCACTTTGATACCATATTATCACCTGTATTGGATACTTTACTTCAAGATGGGAGCCTTTTATTTCCTTTCTAAATAAAGATTTTACTTTATGTAGTTTATAATGCTTGTTTTATTGCCTCTAAGGCCAATGGAGTCTTTAGGTGTATACCTAATATTTCATCCATTCCTAGTGCGTTTAGTGCTTAATTTATTGTAATTTCAGCCTTTTTTGTTTTGTTTTTTTCCTCTTCTCCTAAAGATCTCATTATTTTGATTTATTTTTACTATTTTTTTCTCACTGTTTAAATCCTGATTACTATGCCTTGATAAAGAGGCCCTTGGTATCTTGAAACATTGGCATGTGCAAGCCTGTCATGCTGGTGTTTGCTCATTTGGCCTGTGTTTGCCTGATAATGCCGGGCATGTCCTGGTGAAACATGTTGGCTCTGCACTGCCATTACTGACCGGGATACGCCACCCTCTAACCCAGTTCTCCACACTCCTACCATATCAGCCACTCTGGTTTGGTCCTGCAATCATTGCCACTAAAAGCTACAGGACCATATTCACAAGTATAAATGTTGCCACATTAATGTATACAGCTGCGATAGCTCTGTAATTCTTTAACCTCCTTGCCATTCTAAAAAATCCGGCAAGGAGGCAGCGCCACACTTTTTTTTTTTTTTTTTTAAATCATGTAGCGAGCCCAGGGCTCGCTACATGCTAGCCGCTGAGTGGCGGCATCCCCCCACCCACTCCGATTGCCTTCGGTGATCAGAGTATGCAGGAAATCCCGCTGAGAACGGGATTTCCTGCAGGGCTTCCCAGGTCGCCATGGCGACCGGGCGGGATGACGTCACCGACGTCATGGACGTCGTGACGTCAGAGGGAATCCCGATCCGCCCCTTAGCGCTGCCTGGCACTGATTGGCCAGGCTGCGCAGGGGTCTGGGGCGGGGGGGGGGGGCTGCTCGGCCCAGCGGGTATCGACGAATCGGCGGCGAGCGGCAGCAATCGCGTACTACAAGCAGCTAGCAAAGTGCTAGCTGCGTGTAGGAAAAAAAAATTATGCAAATCGGCCCAGCGGGGCCTGAGAAATCCTCCTGCGCAGGTTACCCCGAACTGGGATAACCGGCAAGGAGGTTAATGTTATTTGCATGCATTTCCTTTGTTGGCCTGTTAGACTTGCAGCACTGTTGCCTGAACTGTGTGTGTTGCATCAAAGCCATGGGCATAACAATCACCCCATGCGACCTCTGCCAATGCAGGAGGACCTGGAGGCTTTGGAGGCCCCACCTCCCTCTCCCCAGCCGTGAGTGCAGAAAATTGGCAAACAACTCCCTGTTTGCTCACAAAACTCTGCTTCACAGCAGAACACTCTCTGCTTCCATTTGCCGGCTTCCAATCCCGTGACCTATGTGGGGTTCAGGGACCAAGGGGGCCCCATGCTATCATTTTTGCAGGGGGTCTACTTACGCACCTGATCAAAGTGTACACTGCTTTGCAATTCTTCACTGATATTTGCATGCATTTCATCTGTTGGCCATTGCTGCACTGTGGCCGGAAGTGTGTGTGTGTTCTGACCATTAGACTTGTTGTTGCTCTGTGGCTTTTGCTTGCAACAGCTTCTGTGGCTACCTTAAAGCTATTGTTTAGTCTGTAATTCTTTATGGGCTGGTGCACACCGAGCGGGTTTTTCGGCGTTTTTGCAGCCGCTTGCGGCTGCGGATACGCTTGGTCAATGTATCTCAATAGGGTGGTTCACACCAGAGTGGGAGGCGTTTTGCTGAAACGCATACTCCCGGGGTGAGGCATTTTTTGGATTGCGGAGGCGTTTCTGCCTCCAATGTAAAGTATAGGAAAAACGCAAACCGCTCTGAAAAATGGCAGTTCAGAGCGGTTTTGCAGGCGCTTTCGTTACAAAGGCTGTTTAGTAACAGCTTTACTGTAACAATATATGAAATCTACTACACCTAAAAACGCTTCACAAAACCGCAAAATGCTAGGTGAAAAGCTACAGAAAAATAAGAAAAAGCATTTCAAAATCTGCTAGCATTTTGCGGATCTGCTAGCGGGTTTTGGTGTGCACCAGGCCTAAGTGTGGCTTATGTAAATGAAGTGATCCATTCTTCCTACAGATGGTAATTATATGCAGGGTGGTGCCTTATACCCCTTGTGAGCTGTGGTAAAGGAACACCAGTCTGATCAGGTGGCTTTTAGTGGTGATAATCGCAAATGTATGTGACGATTCCTGCGTCTGGCATTATTTTGATTGCTTTAATGGTGTATTTTCCTTGTTTTTTGTATGATTATTAAAGTTTTTCACATTTATATTAAAAAAGTCTGATGCCTCGCTCTTGTTTGCCCCTCCCCCTTCCCTAGGTAGTTTTCAAGTTTTTATATGGTGGTACAGATAGCAAGGGTTTTTAGGTGACAACTTTTTTGTCCTGTCTTCAGGTTCTCTCCATGACTAATACTGGACCACACGCAACAAGTGTTTTTAGGCTCTATGTACTTGTAGTGTTCCTCTGGATTGAGCATCCTCCTCCCTCCCCCCCCTCCTGTTTTTTTATAATGGCTACAGTCCCATGGATCTTAAACTTCTTCCTAATGTTTGGAACTGTTGTCACAGAAACTTCAGTCTGATTGGAGATGAGGTAATAGTCTTAACAGGCTTGTCTATAATCTTCTTTCTGATCTCCTCGGACAACTGTTTCCTTTGCCTTTTCTAGTCCACACAATGAGACACACAATAATTATGATTCAAAACAGAAGAGCGGCTTCTTTCCTCGGTGTGAACTGAATTACTACATGACTGGAGACCCATATCCTACTAATTAAAGAAAGCAGCTTGTTTGAAATGTCACTGTAATGCAATTTTATATTATCTTTCCTTTTATCCCATTATCTTGCCTAGGGTTACCAACAAATGTGTCCAGTACATTGTATAATTTGTTTTTAAAATAAACAAAACTTTATCTAATTTTACATTTTCTTTTATTTACTCTGGCATACTGTATAAACAGCTTGGAACCATACATGGAACAATTGCTTTTCATTGAGGCTCCTTTCATACATCAAGAGCTTGTTGCAATGCGATTATTCTTCAATGGCACCACAGCAGTTCAGAAATGTTGCATTTTGTGCTGCAGTGCGATGGTAAAGTGAGGGATACAGTACCATGAAAGTATGCCTCACTGCCAATGTAAATGTGCATGTTACCCTTAGGCTGTGTAATGATCCGCTCAGCTGCCTGCGCAGGCAGGCAGCTTTTTGACCACTGTTCAGGTCTGCATTCTGCAGGTCTCTGGAAGAGAGACCTTTTGTCAGTTTTGCAGCTTGCTGCTGCGGAGGAATTTGCATACCTTTGTCATGCAAATTGCCTAGCCACATCCTTTGTAGGCTTGCTATATATATATATATATATATATACCATGTGATTCCACAGTACGTCGCTGGTCATAAGGGTTAGTCCTGTGAAACACTCCTGGAGTGTCAGCCTTGCTCATTGTTTAAAGATTAGCTTAGAGTAATTCCTGGGACTGCACTAGGCAGATTCCCTAGTGCAGTTAGGATTGCATATCTGTTTTGTTTGTCTGTTACGATTGTTCTGTCCCAGCGGTGGTCAACAGTAAGCCGTTCTGATCTTTGTTCTTGGAGTATAGCTGGAGCAGCGGTTGCTACCAGCTATCTCATTTAATCTGTCTTGCCTGGATCGCACTCGCCTTGCGCTAGTGCTGTGGATCCGTCTGATCTCCATCTCTCTTGCTGTACTTGGATCGCACTTGCTCTGGCGGAAAGAGCAGTGGATCCAGCTCGCTCTGTTTCTATACTTGGATCGCACTCGCTCTGGCGGAAAGAGCAGTGGATCGTACCTCTCACTTATTCCTGTTTTCGTGTATCTGTCTTATCTGCTACGAACGCTTGCTGGAGGCTCGGTGAGGTAACCGTTAAGCAAGCGCTCGCGTCCTCTGTTTCATGTTTGTCTGTCGGTGGTTAGTTAGGCGTGCTTGTCTCTGTTGTGCTTAACACGCGGAGACCGCGCATAAACGCGTGCACTGTTGCGAATGAGTGCGGTGTTCGCGTTTAGTTAGCGTTTGTTATTTTCCTTATCTTCTCATTGTATGATTTGCTGTGCCTTTGCTACTCTCGTGCTCTGCCTTGCTGTAGCCTTGTGTCACCTCTGGCAATCACCTCTCTCGCGATTGCGTTCCTACTTCATATCTGCTGTTGTGTGCGCACCGTCGCGGGTTGGCGACTAGATTGGGGCACATACATACATTCTGTCCCTGTGCTCATTCTCTTTCGCAATCTTTTCTCTTGCGATTGCGTTCTCACTTGGTTTCTTCTGTTGTGTGTCCACCGTCGCAGGTTGACGGCTAGATTGGTGGACATACATACATTCCTCATCTGTGCTTATTCAGTCTTGTGTCGCTGTTAGCAATCGCAATCTCTGGCGATTGCCTTCTCACTTTATCTTCCTGGTTGTGTGTTCATCGTCGCAGGGTGGCGACTAAATTGGTGGACACACATGCCCTCTGTCGCTTTGATCTCTCTCTTTCAGGGCTATCTTGCCCTGCGTTTCTTCCCTTCGTGCAATTCCTGTCTTGCGTCTGTGGCAGGGCAGAGGAGCTGTTCCTCTGCACTCCACAGCTCCACCTGCCGACAGGAATTTCCCTCTACAGGTGCATTGCACCTTTTGCTGGGTTCCCTCAAATTATACGCTTGTGGAGGATTTCCGCAGTGTCAGCGCACGTCTTGTGCGCTGATCACGGAGAGAATTCCACAATCGTTACAGGCTGCTTTCACAGTGAGACGTTACAGGCGCACGTCAGTGCAGCCTGTAACGCAGCCCACCGCACAGTAATGAAAAATCAATGGGCTGTTCACAGTGCCCACGTTGCGTTACATTGTAACGCTTCACGTTATTTTAAAGCGCTGCATGTTTTGCGTTCTACGTGGCTAAGCCGCGTTAGACTGTTTGCACATGCTCAGTAGTATTGGAGGAGGAGGACTCCCCCTCCTCCTCCTCGGCCAGGCACATGGCTAATTAATATTCACTGCATGGTGTGACGTGCAGTGTTTACTTCCTGGAGCGCCGCTCTGTGCGGCGATTGGCCGGCGAGACCACGTGATGCCGCATGCGTCCAAGAGTACGCATCACGGCATCACAGGACGTGTGAAGAGCCGCTCAACGCGGCTCAATGTAACATCCAGCTACAACCCCACTATGCGTTGCGTTAGGTGCACGTTATGCGACCTTAACGTAGCACCTAAAGCAACGTCTTGGTGTGTAAGTAGCCTTAAAGCACACATGCATCAACTGCCTTATCCTGACTGAACCCATCTCATAACCACACACCATGATCAATGTGATAGCTCCATAGGATTACCATTCCATTTACGTCGCAAGGTGATTTTGTCCGTTGCGTCACAATGAAGGACCCTCAATTTCTTTCCAGGAGGCATAAAGGATTAACCTCCCTGATGTTCAATTTCCCCAGGAATTCTGTGCAAAAAGTGATCCAATTAATTTAAAATAATTTTCAAACATTTTTTTGGTAATCATTTTTTTTTAAAAATTGAATTCAATACAGGTTATTGTATTGAATTCAATAACTAAAAAAAATGATTTGCCGCGAGATGTTGTGTGACCCTGTGTGACCCTGGTGTCATCAACACCGAAGAAGAAAATCCGCCAAGGGACATGGAAGAAGGCACTGGGGAAGCTACCAGAGGTACGCGACAAGGGATCAGCAGGCCAATGATGAGTATAAAACCCCACCAAGTCTCCCCTATGTGCTGATGCAGGGTGCACATTGGAAGCTAAGCTTCCAATCAGGGCAGTTTCTAGGCTTAATTGCCCCCAGGAGAGGTTGTAAAATTGCACTCCCCACCTGCGGCCTCAAAAACATTATTAGCGTTGCAATATTTCTAGCCAGGTATAGATAGGCGGTATAGGTAGCCAGGTATAGATCATGGAGTATAGGTAGCCAGGTATAGATCATGGAGTATAGGAAGCCAGGTATAGATCATCGAGTATAGGTAGCCAGGTATAGATCATCGAGTATAGGAAGCCAGGTGCTTCAACCTCCCTCCCCAAAGATCCTCGGAACTTAGGGGAAATAGTATTTACTCACCCTGGCCTCTCTCCAGCAACAGCCGTACACCCTCCTCCACCGCGTACAGCTCTGGTCTGTGTACAGTACTGATGACGTCATCAAGCCGCGTCCCGGTAATGTACACAGATCGGAGCTGTACGCGGTGGAGGAGGGTGTGTGGCTGCCACTGGAGAGAGGCCAGGGTGAGTAAATACTATTTCCCCTAAGCGCCTGGGACCGGGGGTTAGGGGGAAGGTGAAGAGGTAGAGAGCAGGGAGGGAGCCACATCGGGGGAAGGGGTGATCGCAGCAGGGAGTGTGGGAAGGTAGGGGTCGCTGTAGGGAAGCCCTGCAAATGCTCTGCCCCACCGGCTCCACTCATTTGGATTCCTTAGGATGGATGGATTCTTCGTTTGCACACTGTGGGTAGCACAGATCACTACCCATAGTGAGCCGACAGGCATCCAGCCATCCTAAGGAAGCCCGCTGAAGAGAAAAAAGTGGAGCCAGCGGGGCAGAGCAACTAGAAATCTCCCTGGCAGCATTGACGAGGCTGGCTCGTCCATACCGCTTTCAGAACGTTTTTGATGGACGAGCTAGGCTTGTCCATACCGCTAGGGAGCTTAAGAGTAAATGGGGCCATGGGAAAGATAGCAGGTTTTGTCCACCACTGATGATTACCTGGCTTATTTAGTTACATTTGTCGTGGGATAGCATCCACCATGCCCCCAGACTCTCCCCAGGGCAGGTGCTTAGGATTGACTTGTGGATGATCTAGCTGTGTTCAGCATTAATGGAGTAAATCAAACTTGTACCAAAAATGTGCTTAGTAAGTTAAATAGACCTATTGATATAACAAATTACGATAATGACTTGACTGCTGCCTCTTTTCTTTTTGTGACCTGAATAATGCTTACATGTATGGATGGCATCTCTGACTAATATGCATACCAAAGGAACAAGAGGTTTTCCTGTGCATCTGACTTTCTCAAATGCACACCTAAAATCGCTAGCGTAATCACAAAAGCTCAGCGCTTTTAGAAGTGATTTTTCTAAGCAATTCTAGGCATGTGCCTAGCTATTTTCCCTTTATACCTAGGGATTTTCTATTTATACCTGGCGATTATTGGAGAGTTTTTGTGTAGTATTTTTTTTTATGTACAATAGAGCTGCAAGTGTACTGGTTTTGTAACAAAACGCTTGGAAAATCGCTCTGTTCTAGCGCTTTTCAGAGCGATTACCCACATTCCTATACTTAACATTGAGGCTGAATTGCTTCAGAAATGCTGCAGGACCCGTGTTTGCATTTAGGGAAAAATCACATCACTCTGGTGTGATCCATCCCATAGAGAAACATTAGCCAAGTGCTAGCATTTTAAAAAGCGCTCAGAAGTGTTGTAGGTGTGCACCAGCCCTAAGTAAGAAAAACGTATTAGTGCTTCTAAAATGTAAGTCCTGCTTTTCATGTTGTTGGTTTGAAAATAAAACAAAAAATGGGTTTATATGAAAAGGGCGCCTGTAAAAAAGGGCGCGTGGTGGAGCCCATATATATCAACTTCGGCTACAAAAAAAGGCGCCTGGTGTAGCCCATATAAAAACTTCGGCTATAAAAAAAGGTGCCTGGTGTAGCCCATATAAAAACTTTGGCTAATAAAAAAAAAAAAAGGTGCCTGGTGTAGCCCATATAAAAACTTCGGCTACAAAAAAAAAAGGCGCCTGGTGTAGCCCATATAAAAACTTTGGCTACAAAAAAAGGCACCTGGTGTAGCCCATATAAAAACTTCGGCTACAAAAAAACTCCGGGATGTGTTAATTACTATTCCCCCTCCAGGTCGCCATGGATAGTGGAGGAATGAAATAATTCGGCTTTCAGCACTTGTAGCCCATATAAAAACTTCGGCTAGAAAAAAAACTCTGAGATGTGTTAATTACTATTCACCCTCCAGGCCGCCATGGATAGTGGGGGAATGAAATAATTCGGCTTCCAGCTCTTGTAGCCCATATAAAAACTTAGGCTACAAAAAAGGCGCCTGGTGTAGCCCATATAAAAACTTCAGCTACAAAAAAAAGGCAATAATATGGGCTACAAAGGTGCACCCTACTGTAGCCGAAAACCTTGTAGACGAAAAAAAATATGGGCTACAAAGATGCACCCTACTGTAGCCGAAAACCTTGTAGCCGAAAAAATATGGGCTACAAAGGGGAGCCCGCTTGTAGCCTATATCAAAACTCGGGCGCCCTTTTCTACACCTTGTAGCCCATATTTCCAGAAATAACATTGATGTCTATGGCGGTGCCCTTTTTATACAGGCAGCTCAGGAGCCCTTTTCAACCGATACCCAAAAAAAATAACTAGATGTCATGGGCAACAAAAACAAGTACTTTCCACACAAGGCTCTTTTTTTCCCTCTTTCTTTTACTGCTTCTTGAAGATCAACAGAAACTAAATGTAATCTGGCTCCACCATCCTCTATAATAAAACCCCTTTGTCTCTGCGTCCCATCCCTTCACTTCCTGTGTGTGTGTGTTCAGTGTTTTGCGCTACTGCACATGTGCAGGGAGGGACGCAGAGACAGAGGTGAGCTGAGGGAGGACGGACCAGAAGGGAAGGGCGTGTGTGAGCGGGTGGTGGGCGCGCGCATGCACGGTGACTGGGCGGCAGCGGTCACGGGGGAGGATGAGAGGGAGGGGAGGAGAGGAAGTCAGGGTTTAAGCACTGACCTAGAGCCCGTTTTTAAACAGGCTTAGGTCTACTAGTACAGAGTGGTGGGCACTTCCATCAAACCACTGATAGCTATACAAATTTACTGTTCCTGTGAAGTAAGGCTAAACTCACACTCCACTATGTAGTGGCAGTGCTTCAGTACAGCACAGATATGCTGTACTACGTTTGTTAAGAAAAGATACCCTGAAGCCAGACATGATACTGTAAGATGCCCACATGCATAAAGTGTTTATGTTTGCTTTTCTTCAAAGGATCTGGCCATAGTTTAATTTTAAAGGAGCACTCCACTTGGACCTTTTTGAATTCTGAATGCAGGTGAGTGCAGGAATGTATAAAACATACCAGTGAAAGAACTATCAACAACTTGTTTGAAAGGACACGTGACTTTAAAATATGTTTAATTGATTAAAAACTAGTAGTGTGGCAGATATTCATGTCACAGCTGGGACACTTTCTTTTCAAGGAAGGAACTCTAGCAATGGTCATCTGGGCAGTTACTTCCTTGTAAAGTACACACTCCTCTACTCCCCTTCATCAACACTGAACTATGGTGATCACAATTCTCCTTTAAAATGAGCCCACGGCCAGATCCTGTTCTACAAATATACTTCCACCCACACTACTCCAAAACAGTGGATAGAGTTCTACTCTAGAGTATCTTCTCTCGGGTACATAAAGAACATTTGAAAGCACCCTGTCAGAATCCGCTCTGCTGGCCTTGATTCCCTGGACAGTTTGTTGGTTTCCTATGCAGGTTACATAGTTCAGTCCAGGGAAAAGAAGCCTTTCTGTCAGTTTGCAAGATTCGGGAGGCTTGCTGCTGTAGTGACTGATTTGCATCGACTTATCTTGCAATCTGCTTGTCTGCTTCCTTTGAAGGTTTTCAGTATAAATGTCACTTCCTCCCAGAATTCCTTGCTTGTCATAGTTTCTGTTTAGTGAGACTAACCTTAGAGCCTCAGCCTCTTGGTATCTGGTTGCTAAAAATATTCTAGCATAGTTAATTCTTGGGGAGTGCATTTTGCACTCCTACTAGTGCAGTCAGTTTTGTGTGTATTATTTGTACTGCCTAGTCTTGTCTTGTTTTGTCCTGTCCTTGCGACTGCACTATCTCCTGTGGTGGCTGATAGTTAATCGCTCAGTCCTTTTCCTAGATCGCATTTGCCCTAGCTGTAGAGGTGGTGGATCTTGCTTGTCTATGTCTTGGAGTATAACCTTGGCAGCGGTTGCTACTGGTTACTCCTTCCGTCTGTTTGGTCTTGAATGAACGCTTGCTGTTGTCTGGTGTTAGGCAACCAATTAGCAAGCGTTCCCGCTATCTGTTTGTCTTTGATTTCCGTGTTAGTCAGGGTTGGTACGTTTTGTCACTGTTGCGCTTATTGTGCGGTGACCGTACAATTAACGCGCTTGTCACTGTTGCGCATAACGTGCGGTGACCGCGTTTAGTTAGTTCATAGGTTATTTTCCTTGGTGTTCAGATTGTAGTTATTGCTGTGTCTTTCTTTACTCAATTCATGCTCTGTCTTTGCTCAGTCTTGTGTTTCTTATAGCAATCGCCTCTCTTGCGATTGGCTTTCTCACTCTGGTCTGTTCTGTTGTGATATGTCTACCGTCGCTGGGTGGCGACTAGATTGGTAGACATTCATATAGTCTGTCTCTGTTCTTGCTCTCTTTAGAGTTGCTGCCTTGTTTATATTGCCCAGTACTGTTTCAGGTCGTGCAATTTTAATCTGACATCTGTGGCTGTACAGAGGACTTGTTCCTCTGTACTCCACAGCTCCACCTGCTGGTTGGAATTCCTCTCTACAAATATATCATCATATACTGGGTACTCTGCTTCTGTGATTGTGGGGATTCCCATCTGCTTCAGCGCACTTGGTGTGCGCTGACGGTGGAAATCGACCCCAGATCATTACACACCCCCAATCATTCCCTACTTTTAAAATATATATTTTTAGCGGAGCCGTACAGATTTGCTTACGGTATCTTTGATTCATGATGGCCAGGAGACACTTTTTGCATGTGTCCCACTCCTTTTCTGCTGAAGTGACTTAGCTGTTGCCAGGGCGATGGCTCAATTCAGGAAAGGCAGTGATGCAGTGTGAAGACACAGGCAGAGAGCTTCAGATGAACCAGAGATAAGCAAGCTTCTACTGCTCTGTGCAGTTAAAATAAACATTTTTCCACACGGAATGCTTTCAAATGTTCTTTTATGTAGCTAAGAGTAGATACTGAAATGTTAGATTTGGGTGTATAATACCACTTTAATAGAAGCCTATACCTTAGAAATCACTAAATATTCATGGACAGCAGGGCCAGCCCTGGACAATAGTATACCCTTATCATTTGATTTTTATATGAATAAGTACAGTGGTAAAATGGAAAATACAGGTTGAATACCTTTTCTAAAGAAAATGTTTCCTTTATTAGGTAGACATTTAAGGGCACATTTCCCACATTCTATAAATAGACTGGTATAATTGCAGCACTTGCCAGTTTGTACGATGCTGAAGATGACAGGAACCATTGTTCCAGCTTGTTATAACCATTGTCAGAGGGGAGGAACGGAGCTGTTTAAGGAACACCTCACGCCCTGCGAGCAGTTTGTACACACTCTGCACAATTTCAGTTCCCTTTTTCTAATTACAGGTATTGCTGGTGCTTCATAGAACAGCAATAACAAGAAAAAACCTGACATAATGCATCCTTTATATGGTGCCTTCTCACAAGTGTGTTTTATTCTGTTTCTATAGAGATCTGAGAGAGGGAAGCAGCACAATGTACATTTTTACAATGCTGGCATTAATTTGGATTGCAAAGCAAACATTTTTTTATAGTCTAATAATTGCTTTATCAGTGCAGTCTCTTGAATGACCATGTTAATTTCACTAAGAAATAATATGCAACTGTAGTTATAGTTCTAAAAGCAGTTTTCTAGCATACAATGCAGCCTTCCTCAATGTCTATCCGGTCCAGCTAGGGAACAGGGCTGAAGCACAGTCTCACACTAGGGAGAGAAGCGTAGAGGGCGTGTCACAGGCAACAAAAACTATTAGCTGTCTCCAAGGAGTCAATGAGGTTCACTGGTTGAGGAATCTTTGTGGCTTTTCATCTGGAAGGCAGTGTTAGCATGCATTGGTGGGGGGGGGGGGGGAGGGGTCTTTACTGAGTGGTAAGGGAGGGTCATGTCAGGTTTTTGGGGAAAAGAATTCTACATTGTGGTAAGAGGGGTTATGACAACAATTCAGTACTAGGAAACACAGTGACAGCTTACATGATGCCAAAAACACACAGTGCAGAGCTGGCATTGCCGTACATGACAGGAGAGGATTTATAAGGACACACAAAAGCTGTCTTTATTGAGGGAAAGCATAACTGGACAGGAAATATCTTGCCCATTGTGCAAGGGCATAACTAGGGGGGTAGGTGTAGGGGGGCCCAGAGCTGTTAGGAGGCCTCAACTACTACTTCACTCCCTCTAATAAAGGTGTTCATCCTTCAGATCAGTAGTGATGAGCACACATTTTTCATAAAGGTAGTTCGCAATTACGATGCAAAATCGTAATGTTTAATTTCATGAAAAATCGTAATTTCATAAATAAACGTAATCAGGAACCATAATTACGCAGTTTTGTGCAATTTTCACATCATTTCATGTCGACTTTAGACATTAACCACTTGCCGACCGCGCACTCATACCGCGCGTCGGCAAAGTGGCAGCTGCAGGACCAGCGACGCAGTTCTGCGTCGCCGGCTGCAGGCTAATTAATCAGGAAGCAGCCGCTCGCGCGAGCGGCTGCTTCCTGTCAATTCACGGCGGGGGGCTCCGTGAATAGCCTGCGGGCCGGCGATCGCGGCTCGCAGGCTAAATGTAATGTAATCCGCTTTGTTTACATTGTACGGCGCTGCTGCGCAGCAGCGCCGTAAGGCAGATCGGCGATCCCCGGCCAATCAGCGGCCGGGGATCGCCGCCATGTGACAGGGGACAGCCTGTCACTGGCTGCACAGGACGGATAGCGTCCTGTGCAGCCTCGGATCACGGGGGTGCCAGGTAGGAGGTAGGATAACTTGTCGTTTTTGAGATAAACTTATTTTGAAAATGCAAAGTAAAAATGTTTGAATGTAATTTCTCTGAGTTTAAAAAACATTTTTCCTTTGCATTTTTAAAATAGATTTTCTCAAAAACTTTTTTTTTTTTACTTATTCCCACTATTCCCCTTAAAGCAGGGGTCTCAAACTCGCGGCCCGCGGGCCATTTGCGGCCCTCGATACAATATTTTGTGGCCCTCGCCGGCAAAAGCTTCCTTATAGTTCGCTTCAGTGCTCCCAAGTAATCCGCCGCATCCCCGCCGCTAAACAAGGGCTGCAGAGCCCCCAAATCGCCCGGGGGGCAATCCGCCGGCATTTCCTGGAAGGGGCAGAGCTTTCAGCTTCAGCTCTGCCCCTCCTGACGTCAATCGCCGCACGGATCGCCGCCTCTCCCGCCCCTCTCTGTGAAGGAAGATTGAGAGGGGCGGGCAGAGGCAGCGATGCGCCGCGATTGTGAAATCACTTATGCGGCCCAGCCTCATCCTGACTTTGCCTCCTGCGGCCCCCCAGGTAAATTGAGTTTGAGACCCCTGCCCTAAAGAGTAACTGTCAGGCTGCAAAAGCTAATTTAAACCCCTATTCTACTGTGTTAAACAGTTTAGAAGGAAGCCAAAAAGGCGATATTGAAGTTAAAAATCCCTCTTACTTTGATGTTTGCTGAATAGCAATCCTCCTTATTCCCAAGCTCCTAAGGAGGCCTGCAGGCCGCATAACAGATACTGCAGAGCATGCTGGAGCTGCTTCTTCTCCCTACTGCACTCCCTTGGTCCTCCCCTTCATTTCCCTATCTCGCCCTAAGGCTGCTTTCACAGTGGGAAGTTACAGGCTCATGTTACAGCAGCTTGTAACTTGCAGCCTTACTCACAGCATTGAAAAATCAATGTACTGTTCACAGGGCACATGTTCCATTAGAGTATACTGCATGAGTCCACTATTGTTCCTAGCCACATGGCTAATTAATATTCACTGCACAGTAGTGTTGTCTGGATCATGAATGATTCGGATCTTTGATCCAGATCTTTTTTGTGAGTCGAATCATCAGGAAGAAGGGTAAAGGAGGATATTACATCACAATTGGCTTCATACAAGACAGTCAAACATGGAACCTGCCATGAGCTGTCAGGAGCATCAATCTCTGCAAATACTATATAAAAATTCTGTGAAATCCAAAGGTGGACAGTGAAATGCATATGTAATGTAAGTACAGCCAATATTTAGCTACTGATATATGTGTTTTTTTTCTCTGAGACCCTATACCTAACAGCTCCTCTTTAACATACTCATACATTTTGGCGACAATAGCCTGTATAGGGATTTTACTATTGACCACAAGTCGGCACCAAATTACACGAAAATGACTCAAAATTACAAACTGATTACATGAAATTAATTGAATTTCCAAATCATAACTATATATGTCTATAATTACGAAAAACGATGTGGTATTTTGCACAATTAGCATATTTCGATCATCACTACAGATCAGGTGTTTTTGTGGCTACAGGTGTGTGAAGATAACAATGTCCACACTTGTTTTATGACCCTGGCAAGGTGGACCCCCAGTCTGTGAAGGTCACACGCTATAGGCAAGCAAAGGGTGTCAACACTGAGGGCCCCATCAAAGTTTTTTTCTGTGGGCCCCGTGATTTATAGTTGTGCCCCTGCCAGTGTGATGCTTTTCCGTTGAAAAAGTCAGCCCGAGATGTGCAGGGCCCAAACAGCTAATAACGTCAGAAACACCTAAACCTCTGCATGCATGTTCATTTACATAGGATCTGGTATCATTTAAGAAAACACATTTTTGTATTAAAGAAAACACATTTTAGCATAAATGCAACTGAAGTGAGAGGAATACGGAGGCTGCCATATTTAATTCCTTTTAAACAATTAAACAATCACAGTTGCCTGGCAGCCCCACTGGTCTATTTGGCTACAGTAATGTTTGAATAACACAAGAAACAAGCATGCAGCTAGTCTTGTCAGATCTGACAATAATGTCAGAAACACCTGATCTGCTGCATGCTTGTTCAGGGATTATGGCTGAAAGTATTAGAGGCAGAGGATAACCAGGCAACTGGTATTGCTTAAAAGGAAATAAATATGGCAGCCTCCATATCCTTTCTCGCTTCAGTTGTCTTTTAAAGGACACCCGAAGTGAAAATAAACTAATGAAATAAATTATTGTATCTATCTTCCTTCTCCTAAAAATGACTTTTTGAGATATTCCACAGTTTTATTTTATGTTTAAATTTACTTTTTAAGTTTTAACTGTTTTATTGTTTTTGCTCAATGACACATTCATTGAAGTATGCCAGAGCTAAAATCTATGAACTGTTGACCCTTTTTATTTCTTTCCTGCTCTCAGAAGCCAATTTCTGCTAGGAAAGTGTTTTATAGTTGGAATTTCTTATCAGTGAGGGTCACACTGTAGTCACTTCCTGTCTGAGTCAGGACTGAGTCAGCCACTTACATACCTGATATTTAACTTTCAGGCAGAGAGAGAAAAAAAGAAATACAGCATAGTTATTAGTGTGCTTAGCACTGAACATACCTATGTCTATCTCATTATTTCACACGTCACTTTGGGTATCCTTTAACCACTTCAGCCTACAGGGTTGACATTTTTTTTGCATCTGAGCAACTTTCACCTCCCATTCATTTGCTAATAACTTTATAACTATTCGGCAAACTGAATGGATCTATATCTTGTTTTTCCGCCACCAATTAGGCTTTCTGTGGGTGATACATTTTGCTGAGAATTAATTTATTGTAAATCCATTTTAACAGGAATATTAAGAAAGAAATGGAAAAAAAATAATTATTCCTCAGCTTTTGGCCATTATAGTTTGAAATTAATACATGCTACCATAATTAAAACCTATGTACTTTATTTACCAATTTGTCCCGCTTATTACACCATTTAAATTATGTCCCTATCACAATGTATGGCGCCAATATTCAATTTGGAAATAAAGGTGCATTTTTTCAATTTGCGTCCATCACTATTTAGAAGCCCATAATTTAGTAAATCATATTGATATACTCCTTTGACATAAATATTTAAAAAGTTCAGACCCTTAGGTAACTATTTATGGTTTTTTTTTATCATTGTAATTTTTTTTATTTTTTTATTAAAACTTGTATGTGGGTATTTTTTGGTGTGGGAGGTAAACAGGGGATTTTTCATATAATGTAATGTATTTATTTAATACAAAGTGTGTTTTTGGTGTAGTTTGCTATTTGGCCACAAGATGGCCACAGTCAAAAAGTCCTGGGAGCGATCGATCTCGCTCCCAGGAAGAAGAAAGAAGACCAGAGCTCAGAAAAGCTGCAGCGTCTGAAGAGACGCTGTCGGCTTTTCTCCGGGGGGGTCCGATCAGTGAAAGAGATTTATAATCCCATTCATTGATCGCTGAGCTAACGGCCAGCAGCGAGGGCGCACACAGGGGGGCCCGCGGGAGCGCGCGCGACCCGCGGGAGTGCGCGCATCCTAACTGGACGAAAATTTTCGTCCAGTTAGGCTGAAGTGGTTAAAGAGTTACTGTAAGCAAGGAATGAACTTCATCCCAATCAGTAGCTGATATCCGGTTTCAAAATTCCTGGCTTTCCTGCTAATCTTCTGCCTCTCAAATACTTTTAGTCATAGACACTGAACAAGCATGCAGGTCAGATTTTTCTGACAAAAATTAATTAGCTGTATGCTTATGTTAGGTGTGTTGTTCAGACACTGATGCCTGAATAACCAGCAGAGCTGTCAGGTAACTGGTATTGTTTAAAAGGTATTAAATATCGCAGCATCCATATACTTCTTTATTCAGGTCTCCTTTAAAAATATATATAAAGCTATTTGAAGAAGAAACATCAGTTTTTCCTCTTAATGTTTCTAGAAACTGAAAAAGCGGAGAAAAACCCATACAATGATATTTTGGTACGTGCTTTCTTTCTGCATGCCATTCTCATGAGTACTCAATGAGCAAATAATTGGCATTTCGTTTTAATTAGCTCCATAATACATTCAGTGTAATGCACAAATTTATGAAATGCTGGCTTTCACTGCAATGATTTGGTGTTAAAGTGAACATGCCTTGCTATAGCGATCTCAAGAATTCCTGCAACGAGACACAGGGGGGTACATTCAGTAAACTGCAGTAATAAGACACACAAATGCTCTCAAGGGCGCTACAATATATTTCCACTAACACCATGCCCGGCCCTAGACTTTTTGCCGCCTGAGGCAATTTTTAAAGAAATCGCCGCCGCCCCCCCCCCCCCCCCAAGCCATTGTTGTGGGGGGCCGCCCGAGCTGGAGGGGATAGCGGGCAGGAAGGGGGTATTGGGCCTAGCGGCGGGGAGGGGGGTCGGACCCCCCCTCCCTCGCCTGGGTCCCCCGTCCTCTGCTCCCCTCCAGCTTTAAAAAGGTCCGTGCTGTGGCTGCAGCTATTCGTAAGAGGCAACGGGCGGGGATTACTCACCTCTTCCTCGTTCCAGGCCAGCGTGCGCTCCACTGACGTCACTTCCTGCTACGCCGCAGGAAGTGACGTCAGTGGAGCGCACGCTGGCCTGGAACGAGGAAGAGGTGAGTAATCCCCGCCCGTTGCCTCTTACGAATAGCTGCAGCCACAGCACGGACCTTTTTAAAGCTGGAGGGGAGCGGAGGACGGGGGACCCAGGCGAGGGAGGGGGGGGTCCGACCCCCCTCCCCGCCGCTAGGCCCAATACCCCCTTCCTGCCCGCTATCCCCTCCAGCTCGGGCGGCCCCCCACACACATGGACGGGCGGGTGCCGCCCCCCCAGAAGTGCCGCCTGAGGCAAAAGTTTCACCCCGCCTCATGGGCGGGCCGGCCCTGACTCACACACACCAGCAAGAGCTGTGTAAATGCTGAGGTTAGTCTTGATGCACTATGCATGTTATAGGGCTAAAGTTAGGGCACATGCTAACACAGGAACCTCTGAGCTGTGTATGTGACTAAGCAAAATAATGCAATTTTTATCTTTGCCAAATAAGACCTCTGACTTTTAATTAGCTATAGGGATAGTGGTTCCTTGTCATTATGTTTGACTGTGTGTGTGTGTGTGTGTGTGTATAACTGACTTTGCTGTTTGGTCACACCCCTTTTAGTGCCTTCATCTTATTTAAGTGTCCTCATTAGGAAGATAAGCCTGGATTCTGTCTCTTTTGAGAAAGAAGGGGACTCATAGAAATATAACATACCCAGCTCTCAGAAACTGGATGCATTTCTATGATAAGCAACTTTTAAATCAAATGCTCAATGGTAAAACATCTGACTCTTGAAGGGATTAACACTGGTTATCTTCTTGCAATGGAGCCTGTCAAGGAAAGGGATGCAGTAGCCTGGAACTGACCAGTCAGGTCTTGAAGGTGAAAGCTAGTGACTCTGGCAAGGTCCAAACTGTGATGACTAGATGATTGGGTCAGAGCATTTCTAAAACTGAAGGATTTGTGGGGTGCTCCCAGCATATGTGGTTAGTACTTAGCACATACTGGTCCAAAAGGACAACTGGTGGACGGCTAATGGAGCCATAACTGGCCAATGCTTGTTTATGTGTGTTGGGTACAAAGGCTAGCCTAACTGCTCCAGTCCCACATTAGAGCTACTGTAGGACGTTATTAAAAATCTTAATATTGGCTATGAGGGAAATGTATCGGAGCATACAGTGCCAGTGCGCTTGGCTGATGGTGCAGGGCCAAGGCTATACAGGCACGTCCCTAGCATCCAGTTTTGCTTTGTTGCCATGCAAGGGGAAAGATGACCAATGGATCAGCACATGACAAAGCGGTACAGAGTGGGCAGGATAAGTAAAGGAACAATACCCTTGGTTGAGTTGATCCACCAGGAGGATCACTGGCTAACATGCCAAGGAGGATTGGGGGCCGCTGCACTAGATTCTCATCTGGGCTGTCTTTATCAGCTATCACACCAGAAACAACCACCAGCTAATCTTGTCAGATCTGAAAATAATTTCAGGCACACCCAATCTGTTTGTTCAGGATCTATGGCTAAAAATATATGTCGGCGTCCATATCCCCCTCGCTTAAATTGCCCATTAAAATAGCACATGCATATAGCTTTAGTTATTGTTATCAGGTGGAATATGTAGTGTAGGTCTATGCCTTAAAGAGACACTGAAGCAAAAAAAATTGTATATGATTTTTTGCAATTATATTGTAATGCTATGTTCACATTGGCGCGTTAGCAGTGAAATAGAATCTGTCGAGGCATACTGTGTGTTACTGGACAGCATGCGTGCTTACAGTTGCAGTGAAGCATACTTTTCAGAACTACACTGCATGCATCACAACACATGCATACAGCACACTGACACTACCACCCCCATTAGATTGCAATCCTGTTTTTGCAGAACATGCGATGCAACACCCAAGAGAAATATTGTGTTATTCTGGTTAGAGTGCAATGGGAGGTAGAATCCTTGAAGGCTAAACTGGAACTTTGCAAATCAGTTAACCGGCAAGGGATAAATCATGCTGCTGGATAATTAACTGGCAGCTCCAGAAAATGATTAGCCACTGCTCAATTTCAATTCTGGCAAATTTAGGTTGCCGTGGGACCCAAGTTTGCATATTGGTTGAATTTTCTGATCATCTCTGATTTGAAAAAAAATGTATAACGTATTGTATCAGTCACAGAATTCCGAGACCTCCCCTATGCATTGAATAGCTGAGGAGACCATGCATGGCTACATATGGCTGCTCCTTTTTATAGGTAGTCTGCGTTCTTTTAAAAGGAACTGTTAATGTTGATGCCTCTGGAGGATGCTGATGCTGCTATCAGGACTTTTTTCTGCCCTGGAGATTTACTTTACAAAAGGCTGCTGCTACTTTATTAAAAAAAAAAAAAACACCAATAATTACAGAATTTTTACTTTTATTATGTATAACTATTATGTTTAGTGGAGCCCCTTGTGTGAATTGGTCTTAGACTATGATATGGATATTGGGCTTACTATAGTAGAGAATATTGGAGTAGGTAGGGAACTATGGGCCTCAGTGCAAGTTTTACATTGGGCTCCGTCAAGCCCTCTATACAGAACAACTGATATGAAGCACTAAATCTTGCCAAGAACAGTCGCAGAGAGTAGTGTATGGCTCTGTTTAAACTTAATCAGTACGTGTTTTTTTTTCTTCTCCATAGCAGTGCATTGTGAAAAAGATTTCAGTTAAAACGCGTTAGAAGAACTCCAGTGAAAATAATGTAATAAAAAAAAGTGCTTCATTTTTACAATAATTATGTATAAATAATTTAGTCAGTGTTTTCCCGTTGTAAAATCTTTTAAATCCCTGATTTACATTCTGACATTTATTACATGGTGACATTTTTACTGTTGGCAGGTGATGTAGCTGCTGCATGCTTTTTTTGGCAGTTGGAAACAGCTGTAAACAGCTATTTCCCACAATGCAACAAGGTTCACAGAGAGGAAACTGCCAGGAGTACCACGGTCCTCAGAGTTTCTTGTGGGAAGGGTTTCATCACAATATCAGTCATACAGCGCCCCCTGATAGTCTGTTTGTGAAAAGGAATATATTTTTCATATAAAAGGGGGTATCAGCTGCTGATTGGGATAAAGTTAAATTCTTGATCGGAGTTTCTCTTTAAAGGGAACCTGAACTGAGTAAAATTATTTAATATAAACACATGATGTAGCTGCAAATGAATATTACATACTTACCTCACTGTCAGTTCCTCTCAGAAGCTCACCATTTTCTTCTTACAGTGATCCCTTCCAGTTATGACAAGATTTTGTCAGAACTGAAATATACCAGTTTCTGTCAGTTATATATCAGCAGCTGTCAGTTACAACTGAATGTTCAAGGTAATGTCCATGTTTCCCTATGGCTCAAGTGGGTGATATTACAGTTAAACAGTGTGCTGACCAGGAAGCTGTTATGGGGTAATGGACATTTTTAAAATGGAGGACAGAGAATTCCAATGATCACAGTGGACAAATGGGATGTGGGAAAGGAGAAAGAGATTGAGGAGTAGACTACATGGGAGGTAAGTATGACCTGTGTATGGTTATTTTGACTTTTTATTTTCAGTTCAGGTTCTATTTAAGTGTGAAAGGTGTCATAGGACGACATGGACATTACTTTGAAAATCAGTTGACTTGTCAGTTATAACTGAGAGCAACTATTTAAGTGTAAATGGGGCCTTAGAAGGTAATCAGTTTATTCATGATCACCACTATTTAAAGCCCAACATGAGTAACATGACCGTATCTCTGCAATGGGTGTAGAATATACAGTGGCCAGAAGGAACTGCATCAGGAGTCTGCTCCAATAATGCAGTTTCAAGTCATAGTAAGGCTTGTCAGTGTTTGCCGGTCATTGGCTATAGGCAAAGCACCACATCAGTTATCCCTGTAAGGGTGATCCCACTAGCAGCGTTGCATTGCAATCAGTGTCTCTGTTGTGTCTGTTACATTGGACAAGTCATAGATAGCATTTCTTCTATGGCGTGTTCTACTTCTGTGTAGTGTCCCAAACAATTGTGCAGGTTGGGACTTTGCGTTCCATCACCGCAATAGACACAATGGACACTGGACACAATGAACATATCAGCACATGTCTAAAAGGCTTTTATGTTTAACAAGGCATCCACTGACATGTCCAGTCTTCCGTTGTGGTAATCTCCGTGAATATGACCTTTATTAGATTCTTGTGATGATCCGCTCAGCTGGCTGCACAGGCAGACAGCTGTTTGACCATTCCTCTAGTCTGAAGGTTACAGGTCTCTGGAAGAGAGACCTGCCTTATTTTTGCGAGTTTCTGGTCTGTTCTGCTGTTGAGGAATTTGCATACATTTGTTATGCAAATCCCCTACCTGCCTCCTGTGATGACTGGCACTATAAAAAGCTATGTTTCCCAGAGTCCTTGGCTGGTCATCCTTCAGGGTTTGTTGAAACTCTCCTAGAGTGTCAGCCATTGTTGATCTGTTAAAGTTTACCTTAGGGTAATTCTTGGAACTGTACTAGGCAGTTTCCTAGTGCAGTTAGATTGCATATCTGTTTTGTCTGTCTGTTGCGATTGTCCTGTCCCAGCGGTGGTCGACAGGAAATCGTTCTGTTTGTCTGGGTGCTAACCGGGGCAGCGGTTGCTACTGGTAGCCCCTTCTGATCTGTCTTGCTTGGATCGCACAAGTCTTGCGCTAGCGCTGTGGATCCTTCTGTTCTGTTTTCCTGGATCGCACTAGCCTCTAGCGGTAGTGCTGTGGATCCTTCTGATCTGTCTTGCCTGGATCGCACTAGCCTTGCGCTAGTGCTGTGGATCCTTCTGTTCTGTTTTCCTGGAGTATAGCTGGAGCAGCGGTTGCTACCAGCTATCTCATCTGCCTGTCTTGCTTGGATCGCACTAGCCCCTAGCGGTAGCGGCTGTGGATCCTTCTGATCTGCTTTCTTCTTCCTGAGCTCGGATCGCACTCGCTCTGACGGTAAGAGCAGTGGACCTTTCCTCTCGTATTCCTGTTTTCCGTTTGTCTGTCTTGTCTGATACGAACGCTTGCTGTAGGCTCGGTGAGGTAACCGCTAAGCAAGCGCTCGCGTTCTTTGTTTCGTGTTTGTTTGTCGGTGGTTAGTTAGGCGTGCTTGTCTCTGTTGTGCTTAACATGCGGAGACCGCGCTGTAAACGCGTTCGCTGTTGCGAATGAGTGCGGTGTTCGCGTTTAGTTAGCGTTTGTTATTTTCCTTATCTTCTCATTGTATGATTTGCTGTGCCTTTGCTACTCTCGTCCCCTGTCTTGCTTAAGCCTTGTGTCACCACTGGCAATCGCCTCTCTCGCGATTGCGTTCCTACTTTGTTTCTGCTGATGTGTGTTCACCGTCGCTGGGTCGCGACTAGATTGGTGAACACACATTCATCTGTACCTGTGCTCTTTCTCTTTAAGGGCTGTTAAGCCCCGCATTGTCTTGATCTGTACAATCCCCATCTGGCATCTGTGGCCGTGCAGCGGTTGTACTCGTCTGCACTCCACAGCGCCATCTGCCGGTGGGAATTGCCCTCTACTGGTACGTGCACCAAAGCTGGGTTCCCCCCTTCATACGCCGTGTCAGCGCACGCCTTGTGCGCTGATCACGGATATTATTCCGCAACCATTACAATTCTAGTATCAACCATACCTAAAAAAAATGCTGTAATGACCACAACCTAAATAAGGTAAACATAGCTTTATATTGGGCACTGACTGTACTTAATATACGTACCATCTATTATCTGATCTCCATTAGTATATTGCAGTATCCTCCAGCTTCAATCTCTGTGCAAATCCAACCATCAACAAAGTCACTTATAGCTGAGCCTGAATGCAGTGGCTGCCTCTTCCCCTCTCCATCCACAATGTGACATCACTCCTTGCTGATGTTCCCTAATGTCAGCATGAAGAAACTTTGAATAGTTGGATAAAACCAAATTCCTCCAGTTTAATCCCCTCTACTCTCTACTGTAGTCTGCTAGTAATATAATTGTAATTTTTATATCTCTTTTGGCCATCAACCACGTGTTTGGTCTTCCTTTTGGCACATTCCACTTGATTATTATGCAAATACCGGTACTTTTCTTGGTGAAATATATCTACTTGATATTGTAGTTAATTTATGATCCGAGTTAATGAAGTGTTCAGATGAATTACATAACCAGACAGGGCTGAAAACAATCTGTATTTCCTTTGCTGGCACATGCTGCTGTTATAAAGTCACAGGAAGTCCTGTAGAGAGAGTTTCAGGTACAGTAAGTTGCAGAACCAGGATGCCCAGTTGCACACAGGTATGGAGCACGTTGGCCATCCACACCCTAACCTGCTTATATAACACATCCGAGGCTTGTATCATTCCATGCCCTTGTTAGTAATTGATTTAATGGCTCTGATGAACCATTTTCTAACACTTGCTCAGGCCATCATCGCACCTGACAGGTGTTTTCCAGTCTGCACTGTGCTGAAAACATTGCAAAACACATGAGCTGACTCCAGGCTAGAAAGCATGCATGGCCCACATTTGTTGACAGAAAAAAAAATCATCCTCATTATATAAAGCTCTCATGACACCCAGATACTCTAATTGCAAACAGAGCAAAGTACTCTCTTGAAATGCCTTTACTTAGAGATAATCGCAGCTTTAGCAATGGAATCTGAGACATGTTTAAAGGGAGATCACAGCTATGTTACACATCTCTGCTTCCTTCACGGCCATGTTACTGCATATTTAAATATACTATTTCAGTTATTGTGATATACAGCTACGCTCACTTTCCCAGCTATATTTATTTACTTCCTCAATCCTCGTTTCTTGCCAAGAATGATAAACGTTTGCTGTGTTTACATTGCATTTGCATAGCCTATTATGTCTGGTCCTGCTTTCACTGGAATAAATCAATGATCTATAAGCATTAACTTAACAGATTTAACTAAAAGAAGAAAAATATTAAACTATTCAGGTTCTGTGGATGGTTAAAGTTATTCCTTCTTTGGTACGCCTCATGCAGCCTTTGGTAGTACTTGCGTCCCAGAGTAGTTCTAAAGACGTGCAAGTAGTCAGTGCAGAGTGACACACCGTTACTTAAAGGATATCTGAGGCAATTCAGAAAAACTAGCTCTTCTTACTTGGGGCTTTTTCCAGCCCCTGGCAGGCCCTGAAGTATCACCGACCACCAGCAGCTCGGCGTTTTTGTTGCATGTGCAACCGTAGTCCATGCCCAATAACATAGACACAGATATCCTTTAAGGGTAGTCAAGGTGCATAACCAAGGTGGCAAGCCAAACCTCCGGAAGCAGGGCTGGTGCTACCATAGAGGCAAAGTGGGCAATTGCCCCAGGGTGCCAGAGGCTGTAAGGGCACCCAAGGTGTCTCCCTCTCAACTTAACTTTTGTTCCCCATGGCCTCTGCAGAGTCTTTGGCAAAGTAGTGTCTCAATTGTGCTGGTAGATGCACTCATCTTTCAGTCTGTGGCGCGCACGCATTGACTGGCGGCGGTGGCGGCGTGACGAGACCTAGAGCCCATTTTTAAACGGGCTTAGGTCAACTAGTTATGTAATAACGTGCTAGGTTCATGGAGGAGAGGCACACTGGTGAGGATGAAGTTGGGGAATGCATGGAACCAGAGACTGATAGCAGCAAGCTCAGGGGTCCTGGGGCAGTGGCTAGCGAAAATCAGTGCAGAGGTAGCGCCGAGCGACTGCATTGGGCCCTTGGGCTAGAGGGGTCCCATGGGGCCCAACTACAGTACTACTCTTTATTGGTCCTGTGCTGGTAATAATCACTTCTATGGATGTTTTGAATAGTAGTGATCATTAACTCACTGCTTCCCATCCCCTTCTTGCACCTCTGTGGTTGTCCTTGATTGGTTTTGGTTGATTAGTTTAGCATGTTTGGGGGGCCCCAATGCAAAGCTTGCACTGGGGCCCACAGCTTCTTAGCTACGCCACTGCCCTGGGAGGAAATTTGGCTGCAACAAAGTGCTCCTAATGCCACTTTTTGGGAGGGTAGGGTGTCTGTTGGTGGCCCCTGGGTTAATTTTGCCCAGGGGCCCAATTGTTACTAGAACCTTCTCTGACCATAAGTAGAAAACTAAGTCCAAAGCAGGCTAGCACACCAGTAGAATATGCTTAGCTTGTATTCCATCAGTTAGTCCACACTGCTAGCTAGTACTAAAGACGAGCGCATCCAATACAGCACATGAGCGAGCCTGGAGTACCAAAGAGCTGTTTGACCTAGCAGCTTGAATAAATTCAAATGGGAATGGCGCAGGAATGAAATCTACTGTGAAATGGTATTATTTACTTTATATCCTGCAATTATACTCTGAAAACTGCTGTTCATTGGGACAGGTTGATGTTCACTGACCCTCACTATGCAATCCATGCTGGTAGATAAACAGGTCTGTTAGCTTTCTCTCCTTGGGTGCTATGGAATTCCAGGAGTTTAGAATCTAGCTGCAATGTGAGTTTCTTATCACTTGACGTCACTCAGGAGTTACCAGCAAATTTAATTGGCAGCTTCTCCTGGGTGATGCCTGAATAAGAAGAGCCGCTCAGGCAAACAAAAGTAAAAGCCTGAGATTTGAAAGTAGCTCAAAGGTGATCTCAGAGCGAGGTCCTGTGCTTTGGAGCTATCATTTAGGACCACAGCACTGCTACCTAAAAAAAAAAAAAAAGCTGTTGCACTTCCAATTGACGCAGCATCATCCCACCATTGTCCACCACACCCACTGCTACAGTTATGGGTAACCCGACACGCCACCTACATCTGCCACACCCACCGATACAGTTTCGGGCAACCTGACACTCCACCGATATCTGCCATACCCACAACTACAGTTCCCTTAACCTCTGGCACACTTCTTGACATTGGAAGAAGAAGAGGTTTTGCCACCACCATGATCAACTGAGCCACAGGTATGGCTTAGCAGGAGGAAGTACATGTTCGCTGCTCCTTTCATTACTGACTCAGACTGCATTGCTTTCCACTGAACTTTAAAGACTGAGATGTTAGTCACTGCACATTAGAAAAACTAGTGCTAAAAGCAGGCGTATGTTTGCGATCATTTAAATTAATTAATTTATTTACATTAAAAGATTTTTTTTATTTAGAGTTTGTATGTTAGTACTTTTAATTATTTGGGTGAATAGGTGAGGGCTCTGTTAAGACCCCTTCAGTCATTTGTCTGGTTAGAGATGGCTATAGAGGTCACCCTCATTAACCACTTCCGTACTGGCAGTCTCTGGCCCCTTAAAGAGAATCTGTATTGTTAAAATCGCACAAAAGTAAACATACCAGTGCGTTAGGGGACATCTCCTATTACCCTCTGACACAATTTTGCCGCTCCTCGCCGCATTAAAAGTGGTTAAAAACAGTTTTAAAAAGTTTGTTTAAAAACAAACAAAATGGCCACCAAAACAGGAAGTAGGTTGATGTACAGCATGTCCACACATAGAAAATACATCCATACACAAGCAGGCTGTATACAGCCTTCCTTTTGAATCTCAAGAGATCATTTGTGTGTTTCTTTCCCCCTGTTCTCATGCACTGAAGTTTCAGGCTGCTCGTTTCTTCCTGCAAACAGCTTTGCCCTTGTCTGTAATTCTTCAGTATGTGAAAGCCCAGCCAGCTCAGAGGACGATTTATCCAGCTTGTAAAAGATAAGAGAGAAGAGAGAAGCTGCCCTAATCTAAATAATACACAGGCAGTGTGCATAGAGGGGCCTGGAAGGGGGAGTTCATAGCAGAACCACAACACTGAAGAACTTGGCAGCCTTCCAGACACAGGCCGACAAGTCTGACAGGGGAAAGATACATTGATTTATTACAGAGACAGTGATAGTATAAAGTGCTGCAGTAAGCCAGAACACATTAGAATAGCTTTTGGAACGTGTAGGATGATAAAAAACAGGATGCAATTTTTGTTACGGAGTCTCTTTAAGGACCAGAGACATTTTTTGTCTAAAGGTACCCATACAATTAAAGATTTGCAGCAGATTCGAACATCACCTAGATTCCTGTCAGATTCCTGTCAGGTCTAATCTGATCATCTGACGTGTGCCACACTAGGAACAGATTTCCAATTGATTCAGTATGAAAGCTATAGAAAATCCATCGAAATGCATTGCTGCACTATTCGATCCAATGCAACACTATAAGCCATTGATCTGCCTCCAGTAGCCCGAGCGACCTAGATTTTCTCTCCGGACAGATGGATTAAATTGATCGGAATCGGTCAGAAATTGATTGATCAGTCGATTGATCATGCTGCCTGCTGCATCGATTTCTAGCCAATCAGAGTGGTCGAATCAGCAGTATATCGATGGCAAAAATCGACCAGTGTATGGATACCTTAAGAATGGTGCTGTGATCGGCACACAGTGATCACAGGTTCAGGAGCCAATGAGTGGGCTGCACGACAATAGAGCGGCGTAAACAGTCGGAGTGATGAGACCACACAGGGATAAAAGCTGCCAAATAGCATGGATTTAAAGGGATACTTAAGCCTCTAATTCTTTAAACCAAAAAAAAAATCAATTTTACTCACCTGGCACCCCACAGTCCCTTGCAGCCGCCCCGTGCCCTTGCAGTCACTCATGAAGCCTCCTGTCCCCCACTGCCAGCTAGTTTAGTTTTCGGCCAACAGGCTCACTGTGCGCGCACAGGCCTGGCCACGCGTCTCCTTGTACCAATTCCCATCTGCAATAGCGTTATTGTGCACAGGAACGCAAAGAATACTACGAGTCGCCAAGAAACAGGAGTGTGGCCAAACACAGGGGGCGTGGCAAAAAAAGGGCATGTCTATGCACTGGAAAGTGGGTGTTTATAGGTAGTATAGTTCCCCAGTATAAGTAGTATAGCTGCCCCAGTATAGGTAGTAGAGCTGCCCCAGTATGGGTAGTAGAGCTGCCCCAGTATGGGTAGTAGAGCTGCCCCAGTATGGGTAGTAGAGCTGCCCTAGTATGGGTAGTAGTGCTGTCCCAGTATGGGTACTAGAGCTGCCCCAGTATGGGTAGTAGAGCTGCCCCAGTATAGGTAGTAGAGCTTCCCCAGTGTAGGTAGTTGAGCTGCCTCAGTGTAGGGAGTAGAGCTGCCCTAGTATAGGTAGTAGAGTTGCCACAGTATAGGTAGTAGAGCTACCCCAGCATAGGTAGTAGAGCTGCCCCATTGTAGGTAGTAGAGCTGCCCCAGTATAGGTAGTAGCGCTGCCCCAGTATAGGTAGTAGCGCTTCCCCAGTATAGGAAGTAGAGCTGCCCCAGTATAGGTAGTAGAGCTGCCCCAGTATAGGTAGTAGAGCTGCCCCAGTATAGGAAGTAGAGCTGCCCCAGTATAGGGAGTAGAGCTGCCCCAGTATGGGTAGCAGAGCTGCCCCAGTATAGGGAGTAGATCTGCCCCAGTGTAGGTAGTAGAGCTGCCCCAGTATAGGGAGTATAGCTGTCCCAGTATAGGTAGTAGAGCTGCCCCAATATGGGTTGTAGAGCCGCCCCAGTATAGTTAGTAGAGCTGCCCCAGCATAGGTAGTAGAGCTGCCCCAGCATAGGTAGTAGAGCTGCCCCAGCATAGGTAGTAGAGCTGCCCCAGTATAGGTAGTAGAGCAGCCCCAGTGTAGGTAGTAGAGCTGCCACGGTGTAGGTAGTAGAGCTGCCCCAGTGTAGTTAGTAGAGCTGCCCTAGTATAGGTAGTAGATCTGCCCAAGTGTAGGTAGTAGATCTGCCCAAGTGTAGGTAGTAGAGCTGCCCCAGTGTAGGTAGTAGAGCTGCCCCAGCCTAGGTAGTAGAGCTGCCCCAGTGTAGGTAGTAGATCTGCTCCAGCATAGGTAGTAGAGCTGCCCCAAGCTCCCCCCTCCGTTCCCGCGGCAGCCGCTCGTGTAACCTTCTAAGCTGGCGACCGCTACCTTTATGAATATTCCCGCTGCTGCCGCCTCCTCTCCTGCATCGCAGGTGCTCCACGCCTCCTCTGTAGTTAGATATCTACAATAAAATGGCTGCCGATGTCCGCATTTGTGGACATCGGCGACCATTTTCTTGTAGCAGTGCTCTAATTACAGAGCGGCGACAGAGGGGGTGCTAAGGTGGAGCGTGTACTATTTTTGGGGGTGCTTCAGCACCCCCCTTGCGCCGCCCATGCCAGAGAGGTGGAAAAGGCTGTTCCTGTGTCTCATCGCACTCCCTTGGTGAAACAAATTATTCCTTTCTGAAAAAAATCAATTCAGAAAGAATCAATTCCTACCATACACTGCACATCAATTTCCAATAGATTCCAGCAGGGAATCTATTGAAAATCAATTAAACAATTAAACTACAGAGTTGCACTGTTGTATGCAGTGCTAAGCTATAGGCCATCCATCTGTCAATGCTTTTGCCCCACCTCCAATTGTTCTACATTTTTCATCCTGTCTGATCAATAGTTTCGATTCCCAGCAGATGAATCGAATCTGCAAGGAATCGAATGAGAAAATCAATGAGTGTATGGGCCCCTTTAGAGTACTCATATAGAAGGAGTGTGAACGCACCCCCTCCCCCCCCCCCCCACCTTTAAAAAAAAAAAAGTGTATGTAAACTACAGCAATACATCTAAGCACAGTATAGCCAACATTACATCTCTGTGTGTGGGCACATAGGTTGCTGGGCCTGCTGCAATGCTGATAAGACTAGAAGGCAATCTAGTGCTGCCAGAAGGCAGTGCTGGCAGATGTACAAGTTGAAATTACAGGCAGATGACGAATAAAACATCCCTGCTTATAGTATCCAAATCTTTCATATGCTGTCCCACACTGGTTAGTACGGCTGACGACTCTGACCCTCTCGTAGCTACCAGTTCCTACTGCTTCTTTATCCCACAAGACTTTGCTTCAAATGCCAACCAGACTTCTCTTCAGTGTGGAGTAAAGGTAGCCATACATGTAGCGCTGATGGGCAAATTCCACCAAGAGACTAATCTCTCTCTGATCGAATCTGATTGGAGAGAGATTTGTCAGCTGCCTGCCCATACACCACAGGCCAATTCCCAATTGATTTCATGCTTAAATAGATCAGGAATCAGCCTTGTGATGCCGTATCCGCTGCCCACAGCTCCGATGCTGCCCCCCTAATGTTATATGTCTCCCCAGTGCCCATTGCAAGTGATACATTACCTTTACGCAGCCTCCATTGGTCCTCCACTGCCTCTGGGATTCCTCCATTCTCCATACATGCATGCTACATGGTTGCCTAGTAACGTGACCACATGTGTGATGTCTGATGCCACACACCGCACCCTTACTAGGCAACCACGTGGGGAGCCACATGTATGCAGAACAGAGGAATCCCAGAGGCAGCAGAGGATAAGCAAAGGCCGTGGACAGGCAATGTATCACTTGCACTTAGCATGGGGGGGAATATTTAACATTAGAGGGAGCAGCCCCAGGGGTTTCATCATGTTTGTTGCTCGTCACAAAATCCGATTTGAGGGAGGGTTAAAGCTTACCCAGGCTTCCGCCTTCAATTGCTGCAGGTCAGTTTCTTTTAGGCTTCTTCCACCTTGCGTCCCACCTCGCATCATGTGACTAAAACACTAGTCACTTGATGCGAGGTGGGATGCAAGGCAGAAGAAGACCGAAGCCTGAAAGAAACTGCCTGGCTGCAATTGAAGATGGAAGCAGGAGTAAGTTTTAACTCTACCGCACCCGCCCGGCTGCTGTGGCAACTGAGGGAAAACGGATCCGATCAACTGGTGATCAGATCTGTTTTCACGGATCCGTTTGCCAATGAGAACCAAGCCTTACAGATCCGGTGAAGCAGAAACCGGAGCCGATTTACCGGATCTGTTTGGCTGAAAATGCCAATGTGAACCGAGCCAAAGGGTGATAGCTTTTCTACTGCTCAGGATCAACGGGTCTTCTTATCCAATTTTGATTACACAGAAGGGCATGTTTTGATTTTGTACAATGACCAAAAAATAATTTGTTCAAAATAACTGCTAAATTGCTATACGCTAATAATGCAAAGTTAGAGATTTGCTAAAAGTTCTGCAAAACTGGGACAATGGGAGAGACTAGAAAGTGGAGACACAATCCACAGATGTGTGACTATTCTACTACCTCCTCCCATGGAATTTTCACCTGTTTGCCAGTGCTTTCACCACCTGCTGTCCACCAATCCACAACTTATTATACAGAAAAGATACGAGGGAAGCAATCTTGCTTGGTAAGAACACTGTATTGTACACAGAACAGTACACAAACTTTTTCAAGCTCTTCACTCTTCCTCAGATGTACAACAAATAAATGAAAAAGTGCATTCTTATACCATTACACACCAGACCTCACCCATTGCAGGGCAACTGCCCTAACCGGGCTTAATCCTCAGTTATACATCAAGATAAAATGCAGCATAAGCTGCGCCAGCTTCTAATATACAATGCTAATAGCTACAACACTAGAGTTAAGTTTGTGGGTTTGCAGACAAAAAAGCTCAGAGAAAGGGATTACAGCGGGATGCTGCAGAACCACCTACCAGTGCCTGGGTGGACAATAAATACGTTTTATGGGGAATGATCTCTCCGCCAGCCTTTTGATACGATACGGTTAACGGTCAGGGATAAGAGAGAGGAAGTAAGTTTCTCCCAGTGGAGCTGTAGGTGGTAGGAGTTCCTTACTCACTTCTACATCCAAGTATGAAATCTTTTCCTTCGACCACTCACAGGTAAATTTGATTGCTGGGTGTTTTGTATTTGACTCATCCACAATTGTTTCTAACAAATCAGCTGATTCTTTCCAAAGCATAAAAATATCCACAAATCTGTATTAACATACAATATTTTTGTGTAAAAATATTTCTCTTTCGTTTCTAGAAAGCCAGAAGTTTTGAATTACTGATAGCTATTGGCTAACATGGTACAATACCCTATTGCTTTTCTAGAAAGCTGAAACACAGTTTGGGGGTATTAGGAAACTAGAAAATATTACAGGGATGTTTGAAATGTGTGCTTAACATTAGAAAGCTGATGTGCACTATGGGGAGGGAGGGATCACCGAGGACACATCACCGTCTGCATTGGAATTTTTAGATTGGTACATTGGTTGAATGTTCCCCTTCCCCTCTTTTGCATGCTTGGGAGACCCCCATCTTGCTAGTAATGCCAGCCCTACACTCAGAACAGGAATTCTCTTGTGCTTTGAGTCACGTCAAATGATGTGTCAAGGAAATTTTGAAATGTTGAAAGTTGCATTCACTGCTTTGTTCACAGAAGTTTTTTGGAAATGTAAACAGGCAATGGGCATGCAAACTATTTAGCTCTACACTTGGGAATGGGAGCTGCACTCGAGAAAAAATGGGCTTATCTGTATTTTGCACACTGTCTTGTTTGAAAACTTTTTCTTCCATACCTGTTTCCTGCTGCTCAGAGATAATAAGTCAAGAATTTTAGGCTGAAATCTCAGAGAGTTATCTCTGAAGTGAGAGGGATACGGAGGCTGACATATTTGGCTGGATAGTGTACTGGTTAAGGCCTCTGCCTTTGACATGGGAGAACAGGGTTTGAATCCTGGCTAGGGTCAGTACCTATTCAGTAAGAAGTCCTCGGGCAAGACTTCCTAACACTGCTGGGTGGCCCCTTGAGCACCCTTAGTGAGTGTTGAGCGCTTTGATAATTGGGGTGACAGGCAACACAATACAGGTAATAAGCAGTAAGACACACAATGCCAGATCATACACTGGAGAAGTAGTACAAGTAATTCAATCAAATTGTAGAAAAGCAAACACTGGCACTAGAAGCTGCAGATGGGATCGGTGAGGGCTGCTCTGGAATCCTGTACCATCAAAAACGTGCACTCAGCAAATGACAAATCCATATACATAAAGAGGACACAGTTAATGCTATTGGTACCTTTTAATCACCGATGCATACAGCCAGCGTGGTTAGCAGGGGGGGGGGGGGGGGGTTAACAAGCCTTAACCCCCACTGCTACCCATGCTGTCTGTATGCATTGGTGATTAAAAGGTACCAAAAGCATTGACTGAGCCTCATCTTCTCTTCTTTATGTAATTCAAATTCATGTTTTGCTGTGGGCCGGATGCACTACCAGGTAGGATACACAAGGAGATAGGGCCCTGCCATAGGCTTGCAATCTAAAAGGAGGGGGTGGTGATATGATAGGATGGGACATATTTATTTCTTTTTAATTAATACCAGTTGCCTGGCTGTGCTGCTGATCCTCTGCCTTTTAGACGCTGAACAAGCATGCAGATTAGATGTTTGTGACAGAATCTGACAAGATTAGCTGTATGCTTATTTCAGATATGCGATTCAGACACTAATGCAGCCAAAGAGACCAGCAGGTCTGCCAGGCAACTGGCATGGTTTAAAAGGAAATACACATGGCAGCCTCTATATACTTCTTGCTTCAGGTTCCCTTTCAAAGTATAATATTGATGAACTAAGCAGAAACAATCGCCCGTCCACAGAACTTGCTGTTAACTACATCACCTCCACTCTTTCACTTAACAAAACACAGTGTTTCTAGTAGTGATTTTTGCTGGATAACGACTGTGTTCTAAAGAACATACTGTGGATAAAGAAATTTAGTTTTAGTGTACTTAAAGTGGATTTGATAACCTTGACTTGGGTTTTATTAATTGATCTCCTAACAGAAAGGCTCTTCTCCAAACCTCTTCTAAAATGTCATCATCTGTAGTGGAACTACATTTTTTTTTTACATTAATTTGGTTTAGTGTGTGTTTGCAATGTAATGGCCCATACACACGGGCTACAAATGTCGCCACAACCACGTGGCACGCGACAGGTCGCCCGTGTGTATGACGCGCGCGCCCGAACCGTCGCCCGTCGGAGATGTTGCCAGGCGATTGGCACGGCCAATCGCCTGCCACAGCTGTCGCTGCAACTGTCGCTAGTCCGCCGTGTGTATGCGGACTAGCGACAGCAACACACTTACCATTGACGGAGCTTCCGGCGGGGGGAGGAACCTTCGGCGACAGCTTCCGCCGCATCTCTGTCCCTCTGTGCACCGTGTGTACGGCTGCAGCATGAGGGACCTGGCGACGAGCTGTCGCTGCTTTTTTTTTTTTGGCAACATTTGTGCCTTGTGAGTACGAGGCTTACAGATAGAAGAGGCAGGTGAAAGGTCATAACCCTGTCAGACCACAGGCTGGTTCTGGGTCATCTGTGTTTCCTGTGCAAGGCAAAGCTTTGCAAACTGAAGAAATCCATGCATGTAAGCCCCGACATTTATAAAGATAACATTCTTTGAAAAGGATCAACTAGTACAATGTTTAAACACTAAGCGTTGTGCTATTGGCTGAAATCAGCAGAACAGTATAAAGGTAGAGAGGCACAACTATACTAACTCTGTCAGTATTAGAATTAGTATTATTAGCATCTGTTCACACTGCACAGATCAAAAACGAAAGTTTCAAACAGATCAGTTTTTTACTTTGGGCATCACTTTTTCATCTGTGATCCATTCCGTTACCTTTTGCCACCCGCTTAGTATACCCGCAATGGGATTCGTCGATCTGGAATTATTGCAGACTCCCTATATTTTCACTCCATTCGCTGGAACAGACTGAAGGGATCCATTACAAATGAACGGATGTGAACAGATCCTATTGCTTTCCATTAGATCAGTTCCATTTTGTTCTGCTAAATTTCCCTGGTTTTACTGACTTGTACAAAGAACTAATGAGGCAGGGAGGTGGCATGCTGTTTTTTTATGTGCATATGTAATATACAGTATATTCATATTTATTTATTTTTAAGTGACAAAACATTGCAGTAAAGTTGTATAAACATTTTCCCCTACACACTGTAGAAACACCAACTGCTCTATGGCCTAGCCCTAGTGCACACCAGAGCGGTTCGGCTGCGGTTTGCGATCCGCTTGCGGGTGCGGATCCGCCTGGGTAATGTATTTCAATGGGCTGGTGCACACCAGAGCGGGAGGCGTTTTGCAGAAACGTATACTCCCGGGCTGCTGCAGATTTTGGATTGCGGAGGCGTTTCTGCCTTATGTTAAGTATAGGAAAAACGCAAACCGCTCTGAAAAACGGCACTTCAGAGCGGTTTGCCAGGCGTTTTTTGTTACAGTAGCTGTTCAGCAACAGCTGTACTGTAACAATACATGAAATCTACTACACCAAAAACGCTTCACAAAACCGCAAAATGCTAGCTGAAACGCTACAGAAAAAGAAGAAGAAGCGTTTCAAAATCTGCTAGCATTTTGCGGATCTGCTAGCGGTTTTTGGTGTGCACCAGGCCTAACAGACAAATATTTCACTATGGCCTGGTGCACACCAAAAACCGCTAGCAGATCCGCAAAATGCTAGCAGATTTGGAAACGCTTTTTCTTCTTTTTCTGTAGCGTTTCAGCAAGCATTTTGCGGTTTTGTGAAGCGTTTTTGGTGTAGTAGATTTCATGTATTGTTACAGTAAAGCTGTTACTGAACAGCTACTGTAACAAAAAACGCCTGGCAAACCGCTCTGAAGTGCCGTTTTTCAGAGCGGTTTGCGTTTTTCCTATACTTAACATTGAGGCAGAAACGGATCCGTAATCCAAAATCTGCAGCAGCCCGGGAGTATGCGTTTCTGCAAAACGCCTCCCGCTCTGGTGTGCACCACCCCATTGAAATACATTACCCTAGCGGATCCGCACCCGCAAGCGGATCGCAAAACGCAGCAGAACCGCTCTGGTGTGCACTAGGCCTATCAGACTATCACTTATTGAATTCCCATATACACATTATTGGTACCAACTACCAAGCCATGCATGCACACAACCGTTTTTTGCTATGTAAACGTGCATACAGCCATTTTTACTGTACACACTTATTGCACATTCAATAATCATCTTCCCTGAATAAACATATTTATAGATAAATGTTTGAGCAATAATTCAGGACAACTGAAGGAAGCGGGATATGGTATGGTAAACTGGTATTGCTTAAAAGGAAATAAATATGGCAGCCCATATTTCTTTTTGGCTTCAGTTGTCCTTTAAGGGACTTACGAGGCCTAAATCTAAAAAAAAAAGTTAAAAAAGTTAAGTACCTGCATCTCTTTCAAACACACGGAGGACGCCATCCGCGCCCTCCGAGTCGTTCCGCCAGGTCCCCGCCGCTCAATAGCCCTCCCGGCCGGTCACGACCGCACGGCCGGGTCGGGCTGTCCTGCCTCTGCCAATATGGCTGCCGGAGCTGGCCGCGGCTGCACAGCTGTAGGGCCAACCCCCCGATCCACGCTATTTTAGCGTGGATCGGGGGGTTGGCCTTAGAGCTGCGCAGCCGCGGCCAGCTCCGGCGGCCATATTGGCAGAGGCAGGACAGCCCGAACCGGCCGTGCGGTCGTGACCGGCCGGGGGGGCTATTGAGCGGCTGGGACCTGGCGGAACGACTCGGAGGGCGCGGATGGCGTCCTCCGTGTGTTTGAAAGAGATGCAGGTACTTAACTTTTTTTTTAGATTTAGGCCTCGTAAGTCCTTTAAGACAACCTGTTAAGACAGCCTCTTATTAACCAGTCCAACTACAGGCAAAACCATTAATATCCAGGGACTTAACTCCTCCTATTGTTACACTGACTCTCATATCTGTTTTGTAATTTACATGCACAAACAAGAAGATTCTGCATTGCTTACAAACAGCATCTACATTTAGCAATGTCCCTAGTGCTGGGAAATAACTTTAGGTTTCACAACAACACATTGCTCTATACTACATGAATACCCAACACTCAAATGCCTGAGGAGGAAGAAATCTTGCAATGTATTTCATAATCAGTAATATCTGATTTACCTTTTTAAAAATCCTTTCAATTCAGAAAATATGTATTAAAATCATTAAAGCTAGTAACAAACAGGTGTTGGAGAGCTCAATGTGGCCTCAAGGTGGAGGATATATATATATATATATATATATATATATATATATATATATATATATATATATATATATGTATATATATATATGACTGTTTGCAGACACTTAGATTCTGTCCTCTGCTACTATTATTATTTTTACTGTATTATTGTTATGCACTTTTTTTTACAAACAAAAACATTGCTCACTTTTCTTCAGTGGCACAGCAAGCAAAAGGAATATGATTACTTTGGGTCTATGGTATTTGGCAATACAACTGTGTGTTCCTCAATGCAGCTGATGCTTGGCTATTAGCAGTGAACTGAGAACAGGCACCTAGCTACTTTATAGCCGAAATGCTATTGCTGAGGTTATCCACATAAAAGCAGTTATTTGGGTACCTAAAAGTGAAATACTGTTTGATACAAAACAAGGACTTAAGTACAATTAAATGTACATGATAAAAATATTCAAAAAGCTTATTTCTCCACAATGAAAGACAGAAGACACCAATGACCTCCTGCCGCAGGAAATCAGTGAGGCACTGTCGCAAGAGCATGCGAAAGCCAGCTCCGTCAGTTTGTAGTGTAGACAACGCGTTTCGATTTTGCGCGTCTTTGTCAGGTCATGTGACCACGCTGTGAAGCGGGCAGCATTACGCTGATGGGCCGGCTCATGAATATTCAGGGTGTATAGGAACTTCCGCTGCTGCAATGAAGACGTACGCTGTCAAAACGCGTTGTCTACACTACAAGCTGACGGAGCTGGCTTTCAGATCCCCCTGCGTATGGTGCCTCATGGATTTCCCGTGGCAGGAAGTCATTGGTGTCTCCTATCTTTCATCATGGAGAGATAAGCTTTTTGAATATTTCAGCTTGTTTGGATTCTAGTTTCACTTGTGTGCTGACAACATCCGAACCTATGTCTCAGACTCTGCTAATTTATCATGCAGCGAGGAGTTTCTTGGTAATCTGTACAGAGTATTGTTGCCATGGTTGTAAACAAGTGCAATATTGTTCTTACATGTTGTCAATTAAATTGGAAAGATCTTTTTAAATAACATGTAGTTGCATAAAGATTATACAGCACCTCTTTAGGATTATGGAAAGTTCAGAATAAAATTGCAACTTCCATTTAAAGATACTGAGGTCATCGTCCTAAAATGATTGGCTATGACCTGTGGTGGCAAATTTGCTCTAATGAGATTGTTATGCTGGGAATACACTAGTCGATCCGGCGGCTCGATTAGCCGCCAGATCGACTCCCGCCGCGTCCCCGCCGCCGTCCGGATCGATTCCCGCTCGTCCCCGCGGGCGCTTCCTTATCTTCCGCTCGATTCCCCACTATTGTCCGCCCGCGGGGATCGAGCGGGGAATCGATTCGGCGGGACATCGGACCTGTCGGAAATTATCAATCGCGCCATCAGCGGCTCGATTGATAAGGGCGCATCGACCCGTGTATGCCCAGCGTTACAGTTCTCTGAGATTGTATCATGTTTCTAAGAACGAATGAAACATGCGGAATACCAAAACACTTTGCTATCCTCCCTGTGCCTGCATTACTCTGTGACTGACACTCTAACGATTTGCACATGAATGATGGAAATGCACTTCTTGGCTTGGCAAAGCCTTGCTCTCAGTAACCATTCAACTAACGCCTGTCATCTCTGATTATATCTTTAACACTGAACTGGAACTGAAAACAGCACCATATTATTATTTTATGAAAACATTTTTACAGTGAATTCAGTATCAAAACAGTAAATACTGCTTCAGGCAGTGTAACGCTCTGAAGTAAACGTGGGTTGCACGGACAGTTTCGGGATGAATACAACTATTAGTTCTGGTTTCTGGTGGTACTACCCCTCCCTTCCAGAGAGCTTCTCACTTCAACAACACAACTTCTAATTAGACAGTTATCAACTGCATCCCTCTACAGGCCTCCTGCACATGGACTGTGAGCCCTGATGGGAACAGGAATCTGTTTTTCCTGTGGAAGAACTGGGTACACATGCTGACTCTGATCAGGTGAGCTGCAGTAATCCCAACAGTATCTTTTAAGTATTTGTTGGGTTTAAGTAGGCTGCAATTAAACCATGTTTTCTATTTGCCTAGTTACTTCAGAAGCAAACGGAATGGATTACCAATGCTAATTACATCACTTCGGTTCCACAGATCAAGGACGATAAGGCTGAAAAACAGTAACACCTGCTTTCAGAATGTATGGCGAATGACTGACCCTGTAGTAACCTGTGGTAGGCACAGTTAAATGAAATCATACAGTAGCATTCCAATTATGCTCAAACACACACGCACATGCACATGTATGTATTTGACTGTGTTGATATATGCAAGGGGTGCTTCCAGACATTAATATGGTGAATTTACACCCCCCTTTATGGAGTGTTTACGCATGTTATTTCTTTGGCTCTTTATGAACTAAACTACTTGGGAGCATTATACCTTACAACAGCAACAAGAAAAATTGCACCGTTTTATTTTGAGGGCCCTTTTCCAATAAATAACTTGATGGCAATCACGATCATGCTATGATGCTATCATGTTTTTCCCAGTTTCCACTACTGTATCTTGGCTGCAATCTGTCGGGTGTACAGGCACAATTGTGCTGCATTTTGCTTTGGGATTTGCACCAGGAAAACATACGACGGGAAAATATTTTCAATTTCCAAATCATGGCAAAATCGCATAGTGGTGTGATTGCTGTGTGATTTTCTTGCGCTCCTATACAAAGTATACGTGATCAATCCAACAGTAAATACAGCAGGATGCTTGCAGGAGGGAGATTGCGCTTGGGGGAAAATCACATTCCAAACGCATCGGACTAATGGAAACATTCGCTGCGGTTTCCGTTTCCATTTTGCGATCTGCAAACATTTGGAATTGGATCACAAAATGCTGCTAATAGAAAAGGGCACTTAAAGAGCTGCCACAAAGACTAGAAGAAGAAAAAATGTGCAAAGAATTTTATATCACTTACACATAGCATTTTTTTTTCTACAAAATCAAAATACGAATACATTAAGCTCAATAAGATGGCTGAAATGTAATGTAATCAGAGAGAGATCAGTCAATTAGGCACCAAAATGACTAGCTGTATGGGTACCTTAACTGATGAACATGCATTAACAAATTTTCAGATAAAATATTTTTGTATAGTTCCACCCCAAAAAGACTGTAGGGTTTTTTAGTAGGAACAGCACAAAGTCTTTACTCTTCAGTAATGTAAAATCTTCTCGATTGCAGTCGTGAAATGTAGACAGCTCATACAAAGATCCACTTTACAGAACCATAGGTTGCCTAACACGTGTTTCACGCCCAAAAGCCGCTTCTTCAGAGGAACACAACTATATAGATATCAAGGTAAAACCAGGGTTAGGGAACCGCAATCTGGAATGAAGATATGTCCAAGAGTGACACAGAAAAGTGATACCTGCAAAAGCCAACTGGAGAATGCAGGATAGTCCTTACAATGCATGTTCAATGGCGATATGGCATTGTTGCTTGGGGAAAGGAAGGAGGATCATTGTTTACATTGAAAAAGCATACTTGCCTCCAACTTTGCGCTTCATAAAAGTTATGATTGTATTGTGTTTTTTTTAATTTAAATAAAGATGAAATATTTTTACATTTATATTCGTATGATATGAATAGGAGTACAGATTTGTGCAGAGCGGTGATCCCGTGGCAGGATCCCCTGCCGTAGGACCGCAGCACCATACAAGTGTAAAAGCACCATGAAGATCAGCAGAAACACCAGCAGCCCTTTGATCAGACCATCGGCCACCTCCCCCACCACACCACACCACACCACACCACTGGCTTTAGAACATAAAGGCTTGTACCGACATCGCGATTTTGTGTGCAATTCTTCCGATGGCCGGCGGGTTTTTTTGAGCGACAAGCAATTGTTTCCACAATCGCGCGACGTGGGTACGAGTGTGTGAATGACGCGGATTGGATCTTTAAGATACTTGGAGACTCCCATGACCATCATGTGCTGTCACATTCCCGGGGCAGGAAAGATGGAGTGGGGAGCGCTTGTCGTTCTATCTTCCTGCATCTTCAGGTGAGTATTCAGCTTAACCTTCCTTTGCTCTAGCGGATGTGGGGCCCGGCTGAGGGGGTCGCCAGGGGGAGAGCGAGGGCAGAGGGTTGATGTAAAGGAACTCCATGCCCTTGAACAAAACTCACACCAGGTACAGAATAAGGCCTAATTCACACTGGGCTGATTTTCTGCAGCATTTCAGTGTTTTGATGATTGCCGGTGTATAATGTACATAGGATCATTCTCACTGCAGCGCTTCATTTAGCATTTTCGACCATTCACAATGTGATTCTAGTTCCCCGAACAGGATAGGAAAGTACAATCACTGAAAAATCACTGACAAAACGGAATACAAAAGCGCAGTCACAAGAGTGAACTGGCCCTTAAAGTGGTCTGAAACGCAGACATAACATTCAATAAAAATGTGTTTTCCTACTTATTATTACTCATACAGTTATCATATTTGCGTCTGTGCATAAATAATATTGTCTGTTTACAAATTACAAGTTTCCAAAGTGTAGTTTATCATACCCTGAAAGCTGCCATTGCATTTTATTCAAACTGCTTTTTATTATATATTAACATCTTCTAATTAGCTTTTTTGAACTGTGTGTGTGTGTGTCTGAAGCACAGAGAGCTCCTTTTCACTTGTTAAACTGTGTTTACACACATTGCAACAACATTGGAATGTAAACAAACATACTGTTATCTACAGTTTGCATGCGGATTGAAGCTGAATAGCAGGTCAAAGTGCTTTTGTTTAACCATTACAGTGATGTTCTGCTAAAAAAATAATAATCTGGGATTCAAGCTGTGAGAAATCTTTTAGATCAAAGTAGAAATGCTGGCTTTCAGACCACTTTAAGGGTGGATGTTAATACAAAACAATATTATTCTTGCTGCTTATTTATATTATTTACACAAGAGATGTCTCGCATACTAGTTTATTTCCATGTACTATTTTAGAAAGCATTAGCTAACTGGATACTGTTTCTTTCTGGCATTAACATCCCCTATGCTTCTGTTTCCTAGAATGTGTTGAACAATAGTAGAGAATTAAAAGGAAAGCACAATGCAAACGAGAGGATTACTTCCATGGGAATTTTGTTGAATGCATAGCCAAATAGGTTGTATGTTGTTTATTATTACGGGAAACATTTTGTTAAAGGATGTGTGCTTATGTTTGATAAAGAGGGAGTGTTCTATTGCAGAAGGTTTTGTGGAATGTATTTATGTATTTGATTTAAAGTCAACATATATGGAGTAACGTATACATATCTGACAAGATAACAAGCCAATATGTACCTTCCAGGCCCTAACGCTACCCTAAACACGTCCCAGTGCCTACTACCCCATAGAAGCTACTGTAGACATAGGCACCACGCAGGTGCATTATTGATTTATATACATTGTCACCCTCCAGCTGCAGAGTGACTCACCGCAGCTGATAGTAGATGGCCTCTATTATCTTGTAGAGATGGCCCGAACTGTTCACGGGCAGACAGTTCCTGGCAAATATCGACTGTTCGCGTTCACATCTAAGAACATATGACATGTTCGACCCACTCCTATACATTGTAATGGAGCCAAAAATTGACCCCTTACGCCAAAGTCAGCAGATACATGGCAGTCAATCAATTAACCCTCCCACCTGGACCGCCCCCCCACCACCACTACCTATCAGAAAGCCAACACAGCGACCATTTTGCTGTCTGTGTTTGGCTTCTGAGTAGATCATGGAGAGTGTGCTGCTGACAGGAATAGCATTAGTTAGGCCTGTGTTCTGTGTCCTCAGTGCAGATTATTGCTGCTACCACAGTGTCCTGAATAGCTAATAGCCCTTTTTAGGGTTGGTACATTGTTTTTCTTCCTATTGTATTGCTGTTTTGTGCACAAGTATGCTGTTGGAGACAGGTCTGCTGATTCTAGCAGTGCACTGACTGAGATAACCCAATAATCCTTCACCACCACTACTGGCACCTAATATCCACTATTGCTCTGCATAAGGCCTTACTAGCAAAGCCTATATTTTGAGGTGATTGTTGCACAGAGCATAAACCTGTCATCTGTCCTGCGTGAAGTGACAATTAGTTTCGCCCTGGCAGATTTTTTTTTCTTTTTTGTGATATTGTAATATAGTAAAAAAAAATAAAAAAATAACAAGCCACACTGCAGGGGTCGTGCTGCTGTGATTTCCTGTGGCCCTATCATATTGCCCAGTGTTCAAAGACCACGTACCTTGAACTCACAAAATTCCCCAGGAGTAGTTGACTGGCATACACAGCAGCACACCCCATCTTCTAGCGCTTCTGCTAGGAACCTTGCTGCAACATCTTCATCCTCCTCTGATATGGGCACTACACAACATCATTGAACTACCTCAACCCGATCATAAGGGCTGGAAACCCGCGATCGCCTGCACTCCCACAAGTGTGCGCACAAGCATGGCGACCATCACCACTACACGAAGATTGCTGCCGAGAGGACTAACATTTACGTTCAGGAGGTGTCAACTAGTAAAAACAATAATTTGCTCACCTGACATTTTTACTAAAGCCCTTTGAGTTTTTTTGTGGTGCAGTAAATGTGGTGTTTCATCTGTCATCTGAACTAGGCCTAACCTTTACACTACTTGATCGACGTGTACACACCAGACGTTTTAAAGCACTTTATTCCACAAATTTAGGAATGTAATGTGATTTCTGCCCTTTAAAGATTAAAACACGACTCTGTGTTAACTACATAATTTTTCGTGGGACTTTTGCCCTGCACCCCCCTCCAGCATGCCACGGTCCAGGTGTTAGGCCCCTTGAAACAACTTTTCCATCACTTTTGTGGCCAGAAACTGTCCCTCTAGGTTTTAGAATTTGCCTGCCCATTGAAGTTTATGGCGTTTTGTCGGTTTGTGAACGTTTGCAGCAATTTCGCGTTTGCAAACCAAAATGTCAAGTTTGCAACATCACTACTTACTGTATTTCTCGGCATATAAAACACAGCCAATCATTACACTGCCCCCATATGTAGTGTAACTGGGGGGGGGGGGGGTGTTAAAAAGTACTTAAAGTGGATCCAAGATGAAAAACTAACTATAACAAGTAACTTGTCACTTTCTTACAAACCAGTTCCATCCAAGGAGGTTATTTGTAAGTTGAATTTTGGTAGTAAGTTGAGTCACTTGGTCTACATCTTGAAACGTGGATAAATGATTTACTTTAACACAACTCTGGATTTGGACATACTATAAACAATGTTTATTTGTTGTTTTCAATGTATTTTAATTTGTTTTAAACTACTTACAACAATGTATACAATACTGTACCACGTAGCAACAAAAATCCTCTATAATAAAACCCTAACTGTCGCTGCGTCCAGCAGCTGTCCCTGAGTCCCAGGTTTTTTGTGACTGCGCGTGTGCGCAGAAACGGACAGCTTGACGGGACCAGGGAGTGAGGCAGGTGAGCGAGGTGGCGGGTTTGGGCGGGCGAGCGAGGTGGGCGGGTGCGCACGCGGCGGTTGCGTGCGAGGCAGGCACACGTAATGCGCACTGGCGGCGGCGGCCGGAAAAAGACCTAGAGCCCGTTTTTAAATGGGCTTGGGTCTACTAGTATGTAATAAAAACAGTAGTGTATATTTTGTACATGGAGACATGTACAAAATATTCAAGATTTTTTTAAAACTTGCAGAAGGCATGGATGAAACTGCCTGAGCTAGCTTCATTCTGGATTCAGTTGAAGTGTAACAGTTTTGGACAAACTCCCACTTTTAGGCCTTGTTCACATTACAAATTACCAGTGCTATCACAAGCGCTGAGTAATTTGGTTAGTGATTTTAAAAGCACTTATCCCTGTGCTTTGCGCTTAGAAAAACACTTTTCTAAGCACTTTTGTGGATCGATGATTTTTTACACTTCCTGGCGTCAGTCAGGCAGTGAACTGTTTGACCCGGGAATTAATGAATACAATGGCCTCAATTCACTAAGATCATGCTGGAGATAATAAGGCAAGAGAAAACGTACCACCACACGGTGAGAAAGTTATCTTATCTCTTCATTACTTAAGTTACCTCCTCTGTAGTTAGGCCTCTTTCACATCAGGACGTTGCGTTTAGGGCTATGTTAAAGTCGCATAACGTGCCCCTAACGCAATGCCTGGTGGTGTTGAAGGAGGACGCTAACTAGAGCCGCGTTATGCAGCTGTTGGTGCGCCTTTTTTGTGCTATGGACTGCCAATCGCCGCACAGAGCGGCCACTCCAGGAAGTAAACACTGCATGTCACACAGTGCAATGAATATTAATTAGCCATGTGGCTAGGGGCACTAACAGACTCTCCCCTCCTCCTCCAACATAACTGCGCATGTGCAAGCAAGCACAGCATGCAGCACTTTCCAATAATGTCCAGCGTTACACTGTAACGCAACGTGGGCACTGTGAACAGCCCATTGATTTTTCATTGCTGTGAGTTGGGCTGCGTTACAGGCTGCCCTAACGTCAGCCTGCAACGTCCCACTGTGGAAGCAGCCTTAAGCTACCTCCTCTGTAGTTAAGTTACCTCCTCTGTAGTTATTTTCACATGCAGTTAATTAACAGCCGGTCTTCAACTTTAGAATTCTGGAGTTATTTTAAGGATTGAAGAGTTAACTTAAAGACAGAAGAGTTAACTTTAGGTTTGCCTGAGGTAAAATGTTTCCTGAATACTACACTGTACATGCCTCATCACCATGGTGATAACTATAGAAACGTTATTAAAGTGGACCCAAATTAAAAATACAAGATTTCAGAAATAAAATCTATTTTCTAAATTATATTAATAAATAGCAGCCTTTTTTCAGCTGCATGATGACAAATATAAAATATTTTACATTTATTGGAGGAACCCCTCCCTTCCTTTCAAATTGCCGGGATTTTTCCGGCAAACTGGTGGAGTAGATGGTGTCCGGCAATGGAGGAATTGCTAATGGCTGCCCCCAGTATAACCCTAGCTATGAAAAGAGAAGGGTGAAAAGCATGCACTGAAATGCTCATAGGCTTGAAGGAGTGTTTATTTATCTTTGTATGTGTCAGAGTGGTGCAAATAAATATTTTTAATTAAAAAAATGTTTGGTTTGGGTCCGCTTTAAAGGCAGGAGATAAACTTAGTGAATTGAGGCAAATGTACTTCTTCATAAAAGCGCTCGGGAAATTACTATTCAAAGTGCTTTTTCAAGCACTTTGCAATTTCGCTATACTGTCTATTGAACACAAACGCTCAGAAGATGGCACATGGCCACATTTGTAATTCAATAGAAAGCGTTCAAGTATGAACACTCTCATAGGAAATCATTACACAAGCGCTTTTAGGGCCCTTTTCCACCAGCGCAAAAACGCAAGAATCGCAAAAACGCAAACTGCTAGCGATTTTACAATCGCTACGGTTTGCTTTTTAACATAGGAATCGCGGTAGGTCATTTCCACTACTGCGATTCGTTTTTGCCGGGAACGCGAACGCGCGGCGGAGCGATATTTGCCACGATTTTGCTATGCAGTGCATAGCATAGCAAAATCGCGGCCGCGAACGTCGGGGAATCGCCGGTAATTGTGATTCAGCAATCGCTAGCGTTCAGCGTGAACGCTAGCGATTGCTAGTGGAAAAGGGCCCTTAGAGCAATTTCAAAAATCGCCTGTGCTTAATAAAAAAACAAAAAAAAATGCATATAGTGTGAATTTTACTTAGTGTGAACTTACTTTATTTTTTAATTCAAAACATTTTGTTCAGGGTTTTCACGCCTTAAACTGAACAATGTAGAAACACATTTGAAAATAGAGAATGCTTTTACAACACTAGCTACTCCTCAATATTTTAGGGCTCAGACACACTATAAGCGCTTTTTGAGCGCTTGCGATTGATTAGCGCTTTCTGAGCACTTTTAAAAATCACTCCCATTTACTGTTATTAAAATCATGGTAAAAATCGTTACGATTTTTACCGCAATTTTAATGAAAGTGAATAGGAGCAATTTTCTAAAAGCTCACAAAAAAGCGCTTATAGTGTGTCTGAGCCCTTAGAGCATATACAGTAACCCCTTCCACTATCCTAGACCCTCCCCAACTGTCATCTCTGGTTCTTTTTGTTTTTTAGACCATTATGAAATAGTCAAACCTTCTAGTTTTCCTTGGAAATAGGTCAGGTTATACCATTAATTGTATTTGAAATGCTCTATCAAGTTATCTATCTCTGCTCTTTAAAAGTGAAATCAGATCCATACTACTGCACATGCATAGAGTGCTCACACCTGTGCAGTAGCATGGCTTTTTACGAAGAAATCCAAGCAGTGTGGTTCAAGTGCGTCTGCACGAGATGTCAACAAGTGTCAACAAGCTGTTCTTTTTTTGGCACTTTTTTTTGCTACAAGTACACTTTAAAGATTACCTACCAAGAGGCAATTCAGACAAGACGAAAGAGATGGCTAGTTAAACACACTCTTTGTGGGCCATTTGATTGCTGAGTAGCTTACCCATTTTTTTTTTTATAAATAAACAGTAAACGAAGAGGGGTATCCTCTAAACTTACGTTGCTAATCTTTTAGACATATTCAAGCACTCCCAACTAGAATGCTCGAATATGAGGACACAACCATAAACAATGGAATAAATAAGCATCTTTCACATAACATTTTAGCTATTCGGGTGAGTAGTGTGGTGGAAGATCTTAATATTTAAAGAGAACCCGAGGTGGGATTTAATTATGTTAGTGGGGCACAGAGGCTGGTTGTGCACACTAACACCAGCCTCTGTTGCCCCATGGTTTGCCTCCAGGACCCCCCTGCCCGCTGCTATACCCTCCGCAGTGCTAGCGACACACAGCTTGTCGCCAGCACAATGTTTACCTATGCGGTGTCAGTTAGCACTGCTCCCCCGCCTCCTCCGTATCGGCGCTACCCGCCCGGGTCCCTTCCCTCCAATCAGCAGGAGGGAAGGGACGCGGGCAGGTAGCGCCGATACAGGGGAGGCGGGGGAGCGGCGCTAACAGACACGGCATAGGTAAACATTGTGCTGGCGACATGCTGTGTGTCGCTAGCACTGCGGAAGGTATAGCAGCGGGCAGGGGGGTCTTGGAGGCACACCATGGAGCAACAGAGGCTGGTGTTAGTGTGCACAACCAGCCTCTGTGCCCCACTAACATAATCAAATCCCACCTCGGGTTCTCTTTAAGATTAAAAGTAGGTTTTGTTCTATGTATCAGCTTAAATTGGGATTCTTGCCAGGATTCACTAATGGCAGGGCTGCCCAACTGCAGTCTTCAAGAGCCATATCCATGCCAGAGTTTATGATGCACTGAGAAATGGAAAGATGTGTTCTACTTAATGAGCCCCACCTTTCCTGATACAGTCCCATCAATTAATTTGAACTGTGACAAAAATGTGTGAGGACCTCAGCCCTCGAAGCCTGGAGTTGAACAGCATAGACATATGGATATATTTCACACAGTTCTTTATGCCTTCAATAACTTACTTTTAACCTCAGGGACTTCAATGACTGTGGACTAGTCCCTCAAGCTGACAATTAGCCTGTTTGCCAAATTCATGTCTTGAAGGCTTGCTTGTATTGTCGATAATGATAATCTAGGTTAGGTACATGCAGGTGAAATGCATTCAATTCAAGCACCAAAAGTCCATAGCATCCTGAAGATTACTCCACCTAGAATCCAGAAGCTTGGCACTACCCATGCCAATTGCAAATTTCAGGTCACTCTCATTGCAACTCAGCAGCACTAATAATCAAATAATGAATTTTCGTGAGGTTTAATGATTACTGGAGGTGTACCTTAGTGATTAGAGATAGCCCGAACCTCTGATTGTCGGTTCGCGAACTTCCACAAAAGTTCGGTTCGCGCAAACTTTCGCGAACCGCAATAGACTTCAATGGGGAGGCGAACTTTGAAAACTAGAAAACACTTATGCTGGCCACAAAAGTGATGGAAAATATGTTTTAAGGGGTCTAACACCTGGAGGGGGGCATGGCGGAGTGAGATAAATGCCAAAAGTCCCTGGGAAAAATCTGGATTTGACGCAAAGCAGCGTTTTAAGGGCAGAAATCACATTGAATGCTAAGTTGCAGGCCTAAAGTGCTTTAAAACATCTTGTGTGTGTACACATCAATCAGGGGGTGTAATTAGAGTACTGCTTCACACTGACACACCAAACTCACTGTGTAACGCACCGCAAACAGCTGTTTGTGTAGTAACGGCCGTGCTGGACTGGTGCGCACCATGGCGAGATTAAGAGCAATCTCGGTGATATCAGGTAATGTCTGACTGCCTTATCAACTTTCCATTGGTTTTTTCTCTACCATTGTTAAAGCTTACATCTATTTTTTTTAAATTACATTTTCTGCTGGCTGTTCAGTACCGGCAACGAGAATCTGTTATGGAGGGCAAGTCTGCCATTGTGAGTGACCACGGGTAATGGCCCGGGAATCAGGGTTCGATCCGATTCCGGTCCGGTGTGGGAGCCTGAGAACTGGCTACCACCACCACACATCCAAGTAAGGACCCATTTGCTGTATAAGTAATGTACCTGCCCTGACCGTGCTTTGCAGACCAGGCATCTGTGGTCAGATGGACCCTTGACCCAACGCTGTGTGCCAGAGATGACACCACTTGCCATTAACGAGAATATGTTATGGAGGGCAAGTCAGCCATTCATTCAACTGTGTAAAACTTTTGATGGTACTTTCTCAGTAGCATGGTGACCACGGTTAATGCCCAGGAAATCCTGGTTCAATTCTGGTCCGGAGTGGGAGCCTAAGAAACGGCTACCACCACCACACATCCAAGGAAGGCAGCAGGCACACTGTGGGCAAAGGAGCAGGAACGGCTACCACACATCCAAGGAAGGCAGCAGGCATGGCATGCACGTCCCGAGGTAGTGACCAAAAATAACAATACAGGAGGATTTTCGAGGCCGTGCTGTATATGAGATGAATCAACTTTAAATCCTTTAACGAGAATCTGTTATGTAGGGCAAGTCTGCCATCCATTTAAGTGAAAGGTATGCACTGACTGCCAAGTATAATACAATGTGCAGTCAAAGATGCAGTGAAAGGTATGCAGTGACTGCAAACAGCTGTTTGTGTAGTGACGGCCGTGCTAGACTGGTGCGCACCATGACGAGAGTGCAGGTGATGGTGGCTTTCCAGCCCATATGGTCGCCATGCTGAGGTAGCTGAATGACAGAACAGTGAATGTCCAGCTGATCAAATTTGGTCTGTCCACAATAAAGCAACGACCTTATTATCTTGCGTGTGCCCCCCCCCCCGAAACACCCATATAGCCGGCGGTCATTGGTTCATTGTAATACGCAAGCCCCTTCACCGCGGCAAGGTAATGATCACGAAGGGGAAATAGCACATGTGCATGCCTTTTGTTTTGTTGTTGCAGCTGCAGTGCAGCCAGAAAAATTAGGCAGGCATGTACACACACCAGAAAATGTATTATAGCAATTCAGGAATCCACCTGAAGCCCTGGACCTTGTTGGTGGTGGCGGAGAAGGCAGTCAAGCGGCCTGCGGGCAGAGATGCTGTGTGGGGAGCGACTTAATCTTGGGGCAGGCAGTCACACGGCGTGCAGGCAGAGTTGCTGTGTGTGGGGACTGACTTAGTCTTCGGGCAGGCCTGAGCGTGCTTTGTAGACCAGGCATCCGTGGTCAGATGGACCCTTGACCCAACGCTGTGTGCCAGAGATGTCACCACTTGCCTTTCAACATCACGGTACAGTTTAGGTATTGCATTTTTTGAGAAAAAATTGCAGCCTGGTATCTTCCACGGTGGTGTGTGGCTTTGCTTTTGTGTGCTGCTTTTCCTCAGGTGGTCATCCCATTGCAGTTTGTGCTTTGTAATCATGTGCCTTCGTAAGGTAGCTGTCCCTACGTGGGTCTTGGTCTTTCCATGGCTTAATTTTCTGTGGCAGAGAGTACAGATGGCATTGCTCTCATCTGAGGCAGACACACAAAAAAATGTCCACACCGCTGAGCCCTGGGGTGATGGCACTTTGGTGGTGGCGGCCGACTGAGTGTTAAGTGGGGTGCCAGAATCAGAGCAGGAGGAGGAAGATATGTCACGCTTCCGTGCGGAAGCTGAGAAAGATGAGTTGTTCTGTGTTAAGTAGTCAACTACGTCCTGACAATATTTGGGGTTTATGGCTCGTGCCTTCTTCTGAACATTGTACTTTGGTTGAGGGTCGCACAAAATCACGACAGCGCGACCTCGAACAGACCTGCCAGGTGGCCTGCCTCTGCCTTTTGTTTTGTCCATATTGGGGGGATGAAGTGAAAGGTATGCATTGACTTGACTAATACAATGTGCAGTCACACAGGTGCTGTTAACAGGTATGCACGGAGTGGTATATCACACTGCGTGCACTCACGTGGGTAGGTGGGTGTACTGAACACAACAGGTAGTGTAGCAGGTAGAAAGAGGGGGGGATCTATTTATTTTTATTATTATATTATTACCTGGTCAGCAGCTTTAAATAGAGGTGCTGCTGACACAGGTTTGTTAAGTAAGGGCATTTTGACCTTAGTTGTAATGGGCGCTGCTGTGTGGGTAGGCAGGGCTGATGGCTGAGGGAAGGTTGCTAAGCAACCAGACACACAAGCAGGGGAGCCATTAGGGAAGATATAACGACTCTCTGAGGGGTTGAGTTGGCAGTTGGAGCGGACAGGTGAAGAGGAGGGATGCAGCAGGCACAGCTGAAGGAAAGCAGGCCAGAAGCTGCATCAGACGACATTTTGGGAAGAAAATAATGCGCTTAGATGATTCTTCCATCCTCCACAGACAGCCATCAGTCCTGTAAAGCTGACAAGGAGAGGGAAAGCCAGGAGAGAGATTTCAGACAGAGGAAAGAGAGCCAGACAGATGGTAGCCAGTGATTTTTGACACTGAAGTGCTGGAAAAGAAATCGTTTAAGATGACACGTATGAAATGTGATCAATGTGTTGATAAATCAGCATGTCACAAGAAAGATTTGTAAACATTTTTAATTACAGTAAATTTGGCTCTGGTAATATCCCCCACTTCTGAAGCGTAGTGTTAGGAGGCTGAGAATTCAGAATTATCCTCCCTACTGTGATGAATATAATCTCACTTGTATTTTATTTTGATTTTTATAAGTAACCTGAATGGTTGCTGTAATGGGAAAACAGTTGTGTTATGGAAGGCAGAAACTGCATATTACCCATATACTAGGCCTGAGACTAAGAGATAGTGAGATTGAGAGGAAAGTGAATCTGCTTAACCACCCTGGCGTTCTGATTAAATCGCCAGGGTGGCTGCGGGAGGGTTTTTTTTAAATAAAAAAAAAACGATTTCATGCAGCCAACTGAAAGTTGGCTGCATGAAAGCCCACTAGAGGGCGCTCCGGAGGCGATCTTCCGATCGCCTCCGGCGGCAAGAGATAACACGGAAGGCCGCAATGAGCGGCCCTCCGTGTTTCGCTTCCCTCGTCGCCATGGCGATGAGCGGAGTGACGTCATGGACGTCAGCCGACGTCCTGACGTCAGCCGCCTCCGATCCAGCCCTTAGCGCTGGCCGGAACTGTTTGTTCCGGCTACGCTGGGCTCGGGCGGCTGGGGGGACCCTCTTTCGCCGCTGCACGCGGCGGATCGCCGCGCTGCAGCGGCGATCAGGCAGCACACGCGGCTGGCAAAGTGCCGGCTGCGTGTGCTGCTTTTTATTTGGTTAAAATCGGCCCAGCAGGGCCTGAGCGGCAGCCTCTGGCGGTGTTGGACGAGCTGAGCTCGTCCAGACCGCTCAGCAGGTTAAGGAAATGAGCTACTGTCCTGTCTGCTAGAGGCCTATCTTAACCTCTTATAGCTTACTGACTTTACCAAAGTAATAAATGCAAGAAGCCATTTTGTTTTGGTTATTTTATGTGTGGTGCACAAGATAGTGCGAAGTTATATTGGAAGAAATACTTACCTATGGGAAGAGTGGTCCGACTGGATTCCTGTAAAAGAAAGGAGAAATGATTAATATGTCCATTTACCAGTAGTGTTGAAAGATTTAGAAGAAGTACCTGTTAATAGACAGTTTTTTCTGGCAATAGACTGGTCCTGCAAAAGAACAGAAGAGATTACATACAGGAGCGGCAGAAGCTGAGATTTATAAAGAAACTGTTGTGTTTTTATTTTTCTGCTGTTTTTTGGGCAAGCATATTGAGTAGTTTTGCTCATAGAAACAAGTGACGGAGTTTTTCTTCTTCTTTATTTAATTCTAATAACCTTATTAATTTACTAAGAATTTAGTAATTCACTAACCAATTTTATTTCTTTTATTATTTATTATTAACGTATTAACCAACCAATTTATTAACTTCTAACCATCTAACTTATACATTTATTATTCTGGCTTTTCCTAAGAAACGGCTGAACTATTGAACAAGAAAAATAGCCAGAATAATTGATCAGACTGAGAACAAAAAAAAGCAAGAGTACTCTATTTACTATTGAGTTATGAAAGATTTTGCTGATCAGCAAACTTAGAGGTTAAAGTACTATATAATGGTCTTGTCAGTGAAGCATTAAACTGAAATTACTTTAGTACTCAGGGTTTAGAAAATCCAAATAAGGTCCATTTTTCATTAAAGTGGGTGGGAACGCTGAGAAAATACTTACCGGGTGGGAAGGTTATGTGTTATTGTTAACCAGTTGTTTTCCTCCTAGCTTCCGGAAGTGTTCTATAGAAAGAAGACCAGAAGATAATAAGAAGACTGTGATATTAGATTGTGTTGTTTGTAATTCTCATTGGTTACATGGAGTAGAAAGTGTATTTTTATCTTTTATTTTGAATAAAACTTTTGAATTTTACAACCTGCATTGGTGTTTGTGGAGTTCTCCTTCAGTTGGCGGTTTGAAACCATTTACAGTAGGTATATGCAGTGATGTGTATTACAATGTGCCCCTGTCACACACAGACAGGTACCGGACAGGCACAGTGACACTGCGTGTGCTCAGGTAGGTGGGTGAACTGACTGAAGTGAACAACAGGTAGGTATATGCAGTGATGGGTATTACAATGTGCACCTCTCACACACAGACAGGTACCGGACAGGCACAGTAACACTGCGTGCGCTCACGTAGGTGGGTGGGTGCACTGAAGTGAACAACAGGTAGTAGTTATATACAGTGATGGGTATTACAATGTGCACCTGTCACACACAGACAGGTACCGGACAGGTACAGTGACACTGCATGCGCTCACGTAGGTGGGTGGGTGCACAGTGAACAACGGGTAGGTATATGCAGTGATGGGTAATGTGCACCTGTCACACACACAGGTAGTCACTGAATGTGCTGGGCCTGGCAGTGGCACACACAGTAGGAATTACCAAGGCTGTCTATGCAGCACAAGTGTCAGTGGGACTCACAAAAAACAAAATAGATCACAAGAACAAGATTAGCTCTCAAAAGACCTGTTAAGGGTTGCTTTTTTAGCAATAAGAATCAGCAAGGAGCAAGCTAACTAAGCCTACAAGAGCCTAACTAAGCTTTCCCTATGAGAGTCTGCAGCAGCTTTCCCTTCTCTAATTAATGCAGGCACACGAGTGAGTGAAAAGCCTTTTATAGGGAGGGAGTGGCTCCAGGAGGGAGTGTAGCCTGATTGGCTACAATGTGCCTGTTGACTGTGATGTAGAGGGTCAAGTTGACCCTCATAATGCACTATTGGGGCGAACCGAACTTTTGAAAAAGTTTGCGGTTCTCCGCGATCGCGAACCCCGGAAGTTCGCCGGGAACCGTTTGCCGGCAAACCGTTCGGGCCAACTCTATTAGTGATGCAGTTTTCTAGTCATTTGCAAAATTCTCGAAAATCATACCAACTGTAGCAATGTTACTTTAATAATAAAGTTTAATAACCTGTGATTGGCTGCTCCAATGATATCAAAGGTGCTGACAAGAAAATAAAAATGGCCAATCAGAGGAATTTTTTTCTCTAAAGACCTATTAATTATGTGCATAAAGGGATTAAAATATATATATATATATATATATATATATATATATATATATATATATATATATATATATATATATATATATATATATATATTTGGTCCCAACACCCCTCTCTAACCTTCGCCTAGTCTCACTTTGGACCCAACAGCTTTCTCTATCATCCAGTCTCACTTCTTCCCTTTGCTTCCAAACGACTGGAACAACACATCTATTCAAATTTGCCTTACTTCCTGTCTACCAAGCTGTTAGACCCCCTCCAGTCTGTCTTCCACTCTCACCATTCCCCTGAAACAGTCAAAAAACCTCCTCATTGCAAAATCCAAAGGCCAATTTTCTGTACTAATACTCCTCAACCCCTCCTTTGCCTTTGGCAATTGGCACTGTTCTTTCTTTCTGATCATTCTCAGCTTCTCCAGACCTCTTGTCACTCGGTGTCAAGGGCTTAGCACATTCTTGGACTATAGGGTTTTTTTCTTTGGTGAATCTTGTAGAGACCAAGAATACCTAGATGAGAAGTAGGGAGAGACCAGGAGCCCAATGGTGCAGTATCGTCAGGTGTAGGGAGGATAAAATTATATAGATATATACTCACAAAGGTGGGTTGCAGTTCCTGGAACCACCGTATAGGCCTGCGGGGAATTAACTGTCCCTGCTCAGTACTCCAGGTCCTGCTGGATGGTCGCTCTCCTGTAGTACGATAGATTTTCCAGAAAAAGTGAAAAGCTATTACCTCCAAAGGAGGTCTGACTGGTAATGGGAAAGATGGAGGCGCCCAATGTGTGTTCTATTTTAATGTTTTAAAATATAAATAAAAATGAAAAAAGAGAGGTAATCGCTTACCTCTCTAGAAGATATAGACACCATTTACCTGGAAAACTTTTTTTATTCAAAAAGCAATCTGACATTGCGTTTTATGGGTCATGTCCCACTTCCTCAGGTCAATGAAAAATGCCTTGATAGCATAGGGGATAGAGTGTAGGTGCCTCTAACATATATATTCTGGAAAGGAAAGCGATTACCTCTCTCTCTTTGTTACTTTTTAATTTTTATTTAGATTTTAAAACACTAAAATAGAACAAACATTGGGCGCCTCCATCCTACCCATTAACATTCTTGGATTAGCTCCTTCCTGTTGGGATGCTTTTTCACTGTCTCCAGCACTTTATTCCTCTCCATGCCCGCTATTTTGTACCACAAGGCTCCGTTCTAGGACCTCTTCTCTTCTCCATCTATATTCATGGCCTGGGAAAATTAATACGCTATTTTGGTTTCCAGTATAACCTCTACGCTGGCAATACTTAAATCTTTCTCTCAGCTCTTGTACAGTATTATCTTGAGTCCCTGACTGTCTGTCTGTTGTTTCTGCAATCATGTCATCCCGTTTCCTCAAATTTAACATGAGCAAAACAGAGATTGTGATATTTCCTCCATCTCTTGATTCTGATTCTGATTCTTTCTCCTCCCCCACCTAATAGTTGCCATTAATGTAGAAAAGCCCCCAATAGCCTCAACTCTTGAAGGTCGTTGTCTAGGGGTAACTCTGGGCTCTCATTTAAACCACATATTAACACGTTAACAACCTCCTGCTTCTTCCATCTCAAAAATATCTAAAAAATCCCCCCCTTTCTTACACAAGGGGCTAATAAAATGCTTGTACATGCTCTAATCATTTCCAATCTTGATTACTGTAACACCCTACTCTGTGGCCTACCAAAAAAAAAAAAAAGACTGGTACCTCTCCAGTCCCCACTGATCTCTGCTGCTCATCTCAGCTCCTCTGATGCCACCTGAAGCCTTTATTATAAATTAGGCCATTGGTACTTCCCCATTGCAGCACAGTGCAAAATTCCATTGCCCCCCTGTTGTGAGTAAGAGAGAAATCGCCGCCGGGAGACTTGGGCGCAGGATACAGCCGATATATGGCTTAACTTGCTCCTGCACAAGTCCCGGCTGCGTTAATTACTATTCCCCCTCCAGGTCCATGTGGATGGTAGGGAATTATGTAATTCGTTACCAGCTATTGCTGGCAGCCGCATTGCATTGTTTTTTTGTTTTTTTTTAATATTTAATTTTTATTGAAGCATAACATAGAATACAGGTTTCGTTAATAAGAATTGCATGACAGTTTAGTCCAATGAATATTAAACAATATATCAGCAATGAGTATCATAGTATATCACCTGTTATCTAGTAATTTCTTCCTTTTGAAACATGTAATTACTATTTGAACATTTGACATCTTTTCTGTTAACTATAGTAACTGAAGAAGCTAGGCCTGAGGGCCCCTTACTTTTGTTACTTGAGATCAACATAGGGAAAGATAACTAAAGAAACACGTATATCGTGCATTTAGAAAGGACTGATATAATCATCCATTTCTTTACTTTACCCAGGTTTAGCCTACCCTCTAAACTCCATGGTAGGTAACTTAGGTACGTGCAATTTGCCTCAGCAGAGTGAGTGTGGGGAGGGGTGGTAATAGGGCGTTGGGAAGGGTATGGGACGGGAAGGGTAAGAGGATATTGTAATGGGTTTATTTGTCTACTTATAGGTTTATCTTATTTAATTATTTATTTATTTGTTTATTTTTTTTTCTATTTCGGCTTATTTATGTCTTAGTCTAGTGTTAATATAAACTGCATTGCATTGTTTTAAAAGTAACTTCAACTCCGTCTTCTGATGGCGCCAAAGTTACTCACTGTGTACCCCTATAGCCGTAATTCCTATTACAGTCTATGGTGGCGCCAGCTGCGCCCAAATCTCCTGCACTGGATACAATGTGTTTGTCTGTTGTATGCATATTTAGGGACATCAGATGCATTTGCCACTCATCATTATGAAAGGCATCCGTGCTGTACTACACCACAATGGAAATGATTATGTGTTGAGTTAATATGCAACGCACAGTGTGACTAGACATTACTGTTTATACAATCAGCATTTTATTACACAGCCGCATAAATCATCTGATGTGTAACAGAGCTAAACACCCTTCCCCACTGACAGGCTGCAGCTACAGATTCCTCCTTACTAATGTCCCTTATCTGCACAAGCCAGGGAAGGGACCTAATCATAGTTGCTGTTTTAGATGATTGGTCATGAGAGATGTTTATATTTACCTGATAACGCTCTATTTCCGGCTGTTTGTTTAATTCATTTATTATTAATAATTATATCATAATTTGCACTGCACATGTTTGGGCATCAGACATAAACTATGTCTGCATTATTTTGTATTACCTGGCTAGCTGGGTTTGCTAAGATGATTTCCTGTGCTAAAGTCAGATACTGCTTAACCCACCTGGGGGTAATCCTGCAATGAGCTCAGGCTGCGTCATAGCAGCTGAGAGCAGTAAGCCCAAGCTCAGCTCAGGCTGCCTGAAACCGCCGCTGCCATTGATTTCCTGGAACCCACGCACGATCAGCGCTGGCCAGTGGGACCCAGGCTTCTCCTCCCCCCCCGCCACCAGGATCCCCTCCACGGGCCACTCTTCTTCCGGGATCCCGGTGGCCAAAAAGCATTGTACACGTACGGCATGACGTTATCGGGGGCTGGGGGTGGCACAATAATTTAAAGTGGACCTGTACTTTTGCACAGGGCAGAAGGAAAACAGAGCAATGCACCCAGTATGTATATACAGAGTTTAGCCTGTCTAATTACTCTTCTTTTGTCTCTAATCACAAGTTCTAATTTGATCTCTCCCCTGTGTCACCTGACTGCCATGGCAGAGATGGCAGATAAGCTCATTTGAAAGCACAGGATGTTAACAACATAGCCATTTGGTTCCCAACTGCTTCTGAGCTAAGTGCTTTTGCCTTACTGTTACCAATTTTTGCCAGGATTTTGACTACTCTCTGCCTGCCGCCTGCACCGACCTCTGCCTGGATTTTGACTACTCTCTGCCGCCTAAGACTGACAGCAAAGGGAATAAAGTCTGAAAGGAATCACACTTCTACTGCCCCGATTGTGATGTCGCCCTCTGTGCCATTCCCTGTTTCAAAATATACCGTACCACACGCAGGAAATGTATTTGGTATATATGTACATGCTGTATAGTCTGGTGCCTTATTTGTACAGTTTCACTATTTTTTAAGCTTATTCATAAATTAAATTGCAACAATTTTGTGTTCCAGTCTTTTATGTACAAGCAGGATGTCTACCAGGCCGCTTTATTCTCATATATTTTGGTGAGTTAAGACTTAAGAATTGGAGGCCTAAAATTATTGAAAAAAATGTACCACTTTTAGACCCATAAATCCAGACAGAAATGCACCACGAGGGAGGTTAACTGGACTAAACAGTATATGACCTTTTTAAATGCTTACCCATCCCATGAGTCCCCACATAAAGTGGTTAGTGAGGAGCTGGGAGGGGACACTAGCCAGTTTTTTTTCTTGTGAACACAAAGCAGACTTTGCCTACCGCCTCTCTGTGCAGAGAGAGGAGGTGGGACCGTGGGAAGCTTTATACTTTATACAAAGATCTTTGTGTCCTGTGGCTAATTTGGGTCCTTTCATACTGGCATAAAATGTGTTCCCCTTAACAGAGCACAATAGACCGGATTGGATGCAGAAGGATCCTAATATGCAATATGACCCATTCACATCCGTCCGTACATAACAGATCCATTTGGTGCATTCTGGCAAGAGGAATTTGAAGTTGGATCCCATCCTCATTAGACTGCTCATCATCGCATGAGTTTCACAAGATACTTAGCTGATGCTGTCCACTCGGTTTCTTGCATGGAACAAATTACTGGTACGCTGATCCCAAGGAGTCTGTCTTCCATAGGACAAAGCTGTCTATCTGGAGTTTAACACAGATATGTTTCCATAAATGTCATACTTCATATATTTCATGTTAATGACAATATTTCAAGCACCCATGAATAAAATGCACACAGATACCATAGTAAAAAAAGCTCAAGTCACTGCCTTTTAATCCTCCTGACATATAAAAAGTAGCTATACATAAATGTGCATTCATATTATGATTATCATTGAATTGAGTTGAATGCAGCACTGATTTTATGTGAGCCCATGAGTATTGATTTATGCTTATTAATCAGCAAACTGTGATAAGTCTAACTGACATGAGAAATTGCCATCTTGTAAGTCCAAATTATTATTTACTAACTTTGAAATGTCTGAAACCTTCACCATGAATGAGCTCAGCTATTTCATGGTGAAACTCCACTGTTACATCTCAGAAAGTAATTTTAGAAATTCCTTTATTTACTTGAGATAAAATCAGTTTTGATTCCACTTATTAGGTTAGAAATTTAAAAAAACATTAGGCTAAATCGACAGTGAAACAAACATACATAAGTGTTCTCATAGCTACTCCCCAAAATGTACGCTTATGTCCTAAACAAGTATGGTGATGTACCAACAAGTATAGCCATGTCTGGTATTGCCATAAGTGCCACAGTTATACTCCTGTTCCACATAAGCGTTCCCTTCCACTGATAGCACCCTATAACAGGGAAGCATAGTAGGATAGGTTCTACTCAGGCCCAGATTTCTGGAAAGGCTGCAAAGGCCCGGGCCTTAGGTGGCTGCTACCCAGTGGGTCGACATAACATGGAAAAGGAGTTGTTTAACCTCCCTGGCATTCTATTAAGATCGCCAGGGCGGCTGCGGGAGTTATAAAAAAATGAAAGCTGCATGAAAGCCCACTAGAGGGCGCTCCCGATGCGTACTTCTGATCGCCTCCGGCGAACAGAAGTATCAAGGAAGGCCGCTATGAGCAGCCCTACTTGTTTAGCTTTCCTCGTCGCCATAGCGGCGAGCGGAGTGACATCATGGACGTCAGCCGACGTCCTGACGTCAGCCGCCTCCGATCCAGCCCTTAGCGCTGGCCGGAACTGTTTGTTCCGGCTGCGCTGGGCTGGCTGGGGGGACCCTCTTTCGCCGCTGCACACAGCAGATCGCCGCGCTGCGGCGGCGATCAGGTAGCACACGCGGCTGGCAAAGTGCCAGCTGCGTGTGCACCTTTTTATTTCATCAAAATCGGCCCAGCAGGGCTTGAGCTCGTCCATACCGCTAAGGAGGTTAAAGAACAACTGAAGTGAGAAGAATATGGAGACTGCCTTATTAATTTCCTTTTAAACAACACCAGTTCCCTGGCAGCCTTGCTGATCTATTCGGCTGCAGTAGTGTCTGAATCCCACCAGAAATAAGCATATGGCTAATCTTGTCAGATCTGACAATGATGTCAGAAACACCTGATCTGCAGTTCAGGGCCTATGGCTAAAATTATTAAAGGCAGATGATCAGCTGGATAGCCAGGCAACAGGTATTGCTTAACCACTTGAGGACCTAGGGCTTTCTACCCCTTAAGGACCGGCCACTTTTTTTCCATTCAGACCACTGTAGCTTTTACGGTTTATTGCTCGCTCATACAACCTACCACCTAAATGAATTTTGGCTCCTTTTCTTGTCACTAATAAAGCTTTCTTTTGGTGCTATTTAATTGCTCCTGCGATTTTTACTTTTTATTATATTCATCAAAAAAGACATGAATTTTGGCAAAAAAATGATTTTTTTAACTTTCTGTGCTGACATTTTTCAAATAAAGTAAAATTTCTGTATACATGCAGCGCGAAAAATGTGGACAAACATGTTTTTGATAAAAAAAAAAACCCATTCAGTGTATATTTATTGGTTTGGGTAAAAGTTATAGCGTTTACAAAATATGGTGCAAAAAGTGAATTTTCCCATTTTCAAGCATCTATGACTTTTCTGACCCCCTGTCATGTTTCATGAGGGGCTAGAATTCCAGGATAGTATAAAAACCCCCTAAATGACCCCATTTTGGAAAGAAGACATCCCAAAGTATTCACTGAGAGGCATAGTGAGTTCATAGAAGATATTATTTTTTGTCACAAGTAAGCGGAAAATGACACTTTGTGACAAAAAAAAAAAAGTTTCCATTTCTTCTAACTTGCGACAAAAAAAATGAAATCTGCCACGGACTCACCATGCCCCTCTCTGAATACCTTGAAGGGTCTACTTTCCAAAATCGGGTCATTTGTGGGGTGTGTTTACTGTCCTGACATTTTGGGGGGTGCTAAATTGTAAGCACCCCTGTAAAGCCTAAAGGTGCTCATTGGACTTTGGACCCCTTAGCGCAGTTAGGCTGCAAAAAAGTGCCACACATGTGGTATTGCCGTACTCAGGAGAAGTAGTATAATGTGTTTTGGGGTGTATTTTTACACATACCCATGCTGGGTGGGAGAAATATCTCTGTAAAGGACAATTTGTTAATTTTTTTTACACACAATTGTCCATTTACAGAGATCTTTCTCCTACTCAGCATGGGTATGTGTAAAAATACACCCCAAAACACATTATACTACTTCTCCTGAGTATGGCGATACCACATGTGTGGCACTTTTTTGCACCCTAACTGCGCTAAAGGGCCCAAAGTCCAATGAGTACCTTTAGGATTTCACAGGTCATTTTGAGAAATTTCGTTTCAAGACTACTCCTCACGGTTTAGGGCCCCTAAAATGCCAGGGCAGTATAGAAACCCCACAAATGACCCCATTTTAGAAAGAAGACACCTCAAGGTATTCCGTTAGGAGTATGGTGAGTTCATAGAAGATTATTTTTTGTCACAAGTTAGCGGAAAATGACACTTTATGAAAAAACACAATTAAAATCAATTTCCGCTAACTTGTGACAAAAAATAAAATCTTCTATGAACTCGCCATACTACTAACGGAATACCTTGGGGTGTCTTCTTTCTAAAATGGGGTCATTTGTGGGGTTCCTATACTGCCCTGGCATTTTAGGGGCCCTAAACCGTGAGGAGTAGTCTTGAAACGAAATTTCTCAAAATGACCTGTGAAATCCTAAAGGTACTCATTGGGCTTTGGGCCCTTTAGCGCAGTTAGGGTGCAAAAAAGTGCCACACATGTGGTATCGCCGTACTCGGGAGAAGTAGTACAATGTGTTTTGGGGTGTATTTTTACACATACCCATGCTGGGTGGGAGAAACACCTCTGTAAATGACAATCTTTTGATTTTTTTACACACAATTGTCCATTTACAGCGGTATTTCTTCCACCCAGCATGGGTATGTGTAAAAATACACCCCAAAACACATTGTACTACTTCTCCCGAGTACGGCGATACCACATGTGTGGCACTTTTTTGCACCCTAACTGCGCTAAGGGGCCCAAAGTCCAATGAGTACCTTTAGGATTTCACAGGTCATTTTTGTTTCAAGACTACTCCTCACGGCTTAGGGCCCCTAAAATGCCAGGGCAGTATAGGAACCCCACTAATGACCCCATTTTAGAAAGAAGACACCCCAAGGTATTCCGTTAGGAGTATGGTGAGTTCAAAGAAGTTTTTATTTTTTTGTCACAAGTTAGCGGAAATTGATTTTAATTGTTTTTTTTCACAAAGTGTCATTTTCCGCTAACTTGTGACAAAAAATAAAATCTTCTATGAACTCACCATACTCCTAACGGAAAACGTTTGGGTGTCTACTTTCTAGAATGGAGTCATTTGTGGGGTTCCTATACTGCCCTGGCATTTTAGGGGCCCTAAACCGTGAGGAGTAGTCTTGAAACAAAAATGACCTGTGAAATCCTAAAGGTACTCATTGGACTTTGGGCCCCTTAGCGCAGTTAGGCTGCAAAAAAGTGCCAATCATGTGGTATCCCCGTACTCTGGAGATGTAGTATAATGTGTTTTGGGGTGTATTTTTATACATACCCATGCAGGGTGGGAGAAATACCTCTGTAAATGACAATTGTTTGATTTTTTTTACACACAATTGTCCATTTACAGAGAGATTTCTCCCACCCAGCATGGGTATGTGTAAAAATACACCCCAAAACACATTATACTACTTCTTCTGAGTACGGCGATAACACATGTGTGACACTTTTTTGCAGCCTAGGTGCGCTAAGGGGCCCAACGTCCTAATCACAGGTCATTTTGAGGCATTTGTTTTCTAGACTACTCCTCACGGTTTAGGGCCCCTAAAATGCCAGGGCAGTATAGGAACCCCACAAGTGACCCCATTTTAGAAAGAAGACACCCCAAGGTATTCCGTTAGGTGTATGGCGAGTTCATAGAAGATTTTATTTTTTGTCACAAGTTAGTGAAAAATTACACTTTGTGAAAAAAAAAAAATCAATTTTCGCTAACTTTTGACAAAAAATAAAATCTTCTATGAACTCGTCATATACCTAACAGAATACATTGGGGTGTCTTTTTTCTAAAATGGGGTCCGTTTCCGGGGCTCCTATACCGCCCTGGCATTTTACAGGCCCAAAACCGTGAGTAGTCTGGAAACCAAATGTCTCAAAATGACTGTTCAGGGGTATAAGCATCTGCAAATTTTGATGACAGGTGGTCTATGAGGGGGCGAATTTTGTGGAACCGGTCATATGCAGGGTGGCCTTTTAGATGACAGGTTGTATTGGGCCTGATCTGATGGATAGGAGTGCTAGGGGGGTGACAGGAGGTGATTGATGGGTGTCTCAGGGGGTGGTTAGAGGGGAAAATAGATGCAATCAATGCACTGGGGAGGTGATCGAAAGGGGGTCTGAGGGGGATCTGAGGGTTTGGCCGAGTGATCAGGAGCCCACACGGGGCAAATTAGGGCCTGATCTGATGGGTAGGTGTGCTAGGGGGTGACAGGAGGTGATTGATGGGTGTCTCAAGGTGTGATTAGAGGGGGGAATAGATGCAAGCAATGCACTGGCGAGGTGATCAGGGCTGGGGCCTGAGGGCATTCTGAGGGTGTGGGCGGGTGATTGAGTGCCCTAGGGGCAGATAGGGGTCTAATCTCATAGGTAGCAGTGACAGGGGGTGATTGATGGGTAATTAGTGGGTGTTTAGGGTAGAGAACATATATAAACACTGCCCTTGGGAGGTGATCTGACGTCGGATCTGCGGGCGAACTATTGGTGTGGGTGGGTGATCAGATTGCCTGCAAGGGGCAGGTTAGGGGCTGATTGATGAGTGGCAGTGACAGGGGGTGATTGATGGGTGGCAGTGCCAGGGGGTGATTGATGGGTGGCAGTGACAGGGGGTGATTGATGGGTGATTGACAGGTGATTGACAGGTGATCAGTGGGTTATTACAGGGAAGAACAGATGTAACTAATGCACTGGCGAATTGATAAGGGGGGGTCTGAGGGCAATCTGAGCGTGTAGGCGGGTGATTGGGTGCTCGCAAGGGGCAGATTAGGGTCTGATCTGATGGGTAACAGTGACAGGTGGTGATAGGGGGTGATTGATGGGTGATTGATGGGTAATTAGTGGGTGTTTAGAGGAGAGAATAGATGTAAACACTGCGCTTGGGTGGTGATCTGATGTCGGATCTGCGGGCGATCTATTGGTGTGGGTGGGTGATCAGATTGCCCGCAAGGGGCAGGTTAGGGGCTGATTGATGGGTGGCAGTGACAGGGGGTGATTGATGGGTGGCAGTGACAGGGGGTGATTGATGGGTGATTGACAGGTGATCAGTGGGCTATTACAGGGAAGGACAGATGTAAATAATGCCCTGGCGAATTGATAAGGGGGGGGTCTGAGGGCATTCTGAGCATGTAGGCGGGTGATTGGGTGCCCGCAAGGGGCAGATTAGGGTCTGATCTGATAAGTAACAGTGACAGGTGGTGATAGGGGGTGATTGATGGGTAATTAGTGGGTGTTTAGAGGAGAGAATAGATGTAAACACTGCGTTTGGGTGGTGATCTGATGTCGGATCTGCGGGCGATCTATTGGTGTGGGTGGGTGATCAGATTGCCCGCAAGGGGCAGGTTAGGGGCTGATTGATGGGTGGCAGTGACAGGGGGTGATTGATGGGTGATTGACAGGTGATCAGTGGGTTATTACAGGGAAGAACAGATGTAAATATTGCACTGGCGAATTGATAAGGGGGGGTCTGAGGGCAATCTGAGCGTGTAGGCGGGTGATTGGGTGCCCGCAAGGGGCAGATTAGGGTCTGATCTGATGGGTAACAGTGACAGGTGGTGATAGGGGGTGATTGATGGGTGATTGATGGGTAATTAGTGGGTGTTTAGAGGAGAGAATAGATGTAAACACTGCGTTTGGGTGGTGATCTGATGTCGGATCTGCGGGCGATCTATTGGTGTGGGTGGGTGATCAGATTGCCCGCAAGGGGCAGGTTAGGGGCTGATTGATGGGTGGCAGTGACAGGGGGTGATTGATGGGTGATTGACAGGTGATTGACAGGTGATCAGGGGGGATAGATGCATACAGTACACAGGGGGGGGGGGGGGGGGGTCTGGGGAGAATCTGAGGGGTGGGGGGTGATCAGGAGGGGGCAGTGGGCAGGGGGGGAGATAAAAAAAAAATAGCATTGACAGATAGTGACAGGGAGTGATTGGTGGGTGATTAGGGGGGTGATTGGGTGCAAACAGGGGTCTGGGGGGTGGGCAGGGGGGTCTGAGGGGTGCTGTGGGCGATCTGGGGCAGGGGGGGGAGAAATCAGTGTGCTTGGGTGCAGACTAGGGTGGCTGCAGCCTGCCCTGGTGGTCCCTCGGACACTGGGACCACCAGGGCAGGAGGCAGCCTGTATAATACACTTTGTAAACATTACAAAGTGTATTATACACTTTGTATGCGGCGATCGCGGGGTTAACATCCCGCCGGCGCTTCCGTATAGCCGGCGGGATGTTGCGGCGGGCGAGCGGTGACAGGCGCCGGCGGAGGATCGCGTCACGGATGATGCGATCGCTCCGCCCATGCCCTTAAATGGACCGGCGCCTCTGTGGGTGAGCCGGTCCTTAAGGGCTCCACTTCCCGGCCGCCTCTGTGCGTTAGGCGGTCGGGAAGTGGTTAAAATGAAATAAATATGGCAGCCTCCATATCACTCTCACTTCAGTTGTCCTTTAAAATGGAAAAGAAGCCTGTGAATGGAAAAGGGAGGTTGCAAATGGAAGCTACATATGGAAAAGGAGAGATGCTGCTATACATCATAGAAATGGACTGCTGTACATGGATGTTACACACAGAAGAGGGGGTTGTACATGGAATGGGAGGGGGCTGCTGTACATGGATGTTACACAGAAGAGGGGGCTGTACATGGAATGTGAGTAGGGCTGCTGTGCATGGATGTTACACAGAATAAGGGGCTGTACATGGAATGGGAGGGGGCTGCTGTACATTGAGGTTACATACAGAAGAGGGGGCTGTACATGGAATTGGAGGGGGGCTGCTGTACTTGGATGTTACCCACAGAAGAGGGAGCTGTACATGGAATGGAAGGGGGGCTGCTGTACATGCATGTTACACATAGAAGATACAAGGAATGGGAGGGGGACTGCTGTACATGGATGTTACACACAAAAGAGGGGGCTGTACATGGAATGGGAGTGGGGCTGCTGTACATGGATGTTACACACAAAAGAGGGGGCTGTACATGGAATGGGAGGGGCACAGATGCACATGGATATAGAGCAAAGAGAAAGTTGGCCACAAAATTATGAATCTGGCCTTGATTCTACGTTCCTGTAATGTATGAGCTGCACTCTTTTTGTCCTTGTTAGTGATGAGCTTAAATTTAGTATAGCAGTAATTTAGCTGCAAAATTTAAAATTATGATGCAAATTCATAATGATCTTTAATTTCACAATGATGCTTAATTTAGCAAAAATGTATCTTTCTCATGCTGATAGACTTAGGGCCCATTTACACTTGCGTGGAAACCGGGCCGAATCCGCAGAGTTTCCCCGCAGGCAAATCGCGCGGGGAAACTCTGCCATAGGAAGTAATGGAGCCGCCGGCCGAATCGCTTGCACTAGCGATTCGGCCGGCTTTTCCATCCGAATCCGTGCAAATCCCATAGCCGTGCATGGCACGGCTCATGGGATTCGTCAGCGTGACCGCAGATCCGGAAGTGCCGCCACGCGTCTCGCAGTCGCATGCGGCTGCAGTGGAAACGGGCCCTAAAATGCATTTATGCTAAAATATGTTTTCTCATTTGCCCCCAGACACCTCTACTGTACATTTATGTGAAAATGAGTTTGCTAAAGCTTTATAGACTTCATTGCATTCAGACTAGTTTCACAGTGATAGTTGCGATGCATTCCCGGTGTCTGCAGGAATGCAATGTAACGAGAGATCGTTGCATACAGTGAAGTATACAGTCAATGAAAAGTGTGCTTCGCTGTCAATGCTTGCGTTTTGCGGTAACACACTGCATGCAGTGCATTATGATGCTGCACTCCATTATACCACATCGCACCTGCCATACTGTGAATGTCACATTGGTGGTACACTGCAGTGCGGCAAGCTGCGTTGCAATGTGGCTATTATGCACATAGCCTTATGTGAAAATGTGTTTTCTCATATGCAAAAATGTGTTTTTTATGTATAACAAACTTTAATGCATGATGCGAAAATTAAGAAAAATTACTCCTTCAATTCGAAAGGGAAGCATGGGAGTGGCATGGAATGGGACTGGAGCACATCGCCTAACAGGCAGCTGCATGGGTAAGTTAACCCCACTTTTCTACTGCCAGTAGGTGCTACTCGTTATTTCGATTACGTACAGGACTGCAAGGTTTAGTCCTGGATGGGGATTCATTTACCCATTGTTTGGATTATGGTCCCTTTAAAGGACAACTGTAACGAGAGGGATACCGAGGCTGCTATTTATTTCCTTTTAATCAATACTTGTTGCCTGGCAGCCCTGCTGATTTGTTTGGTTGAACTAGTGTCTGAATCACACCAGAAACAAGCTGCATGCTTGTCAGAAACATCAGATCTGCTTACATGCTTGTTCAGGGTCTATGGCTAAGGCTAGTTTCACACCAGGACATTGCGTTTTAGGGGACGTTAAGGTCGCATAACGTGCCCCTAACGCAACGCCTGGTGGTGTTGGAGCAGGACGCTACCAAGAGCCGCATTACAAGCAGCTTTTGGTGCGCCTGCTCTGTCGGAGGCACTGTGGAGACCAGGTGAGCGGAGCTCTCCGCATCACGTGGTCCCGCCAGCCAATCAGCGGCCGCTCCAAGAAGAAAAGACTGCAAGTGCAGTAAATATTAAGTAGCCATGTGCCTGGCTACGTAGCGGCCTCTCCCCCGCCTCCTCTCCGCCCCCAAAATAAAAAAAAACACTCGTACTGAGCATGTGCAAACAGTCTACTGCATGCAGTACGTTATCTGGACGTGCTGCGTTGCAATGTAACGCAACGTGGGCACTGTGAACAGTCCATTGATTTTTCATTGCTGTGCCTTGGGGTGCGTTACAGGCTGCTCTAACGTGCGCCTGTAACGTCCCACTGTGAAACCAGCCTAAAAGTATTAGAGGCAGAGGATCAGCAGGAAAGCCAGACAACTGGTATTGTTTAAAGGATACCCGAAGTGACATGTGACATGATGAGATAGACATGGGTATGTACAGTGCCTAGCACACAAATAACTATGCTGTGTTCCTTTTTTTCTTTCTCTGTCTGAAAGAGTTAAATATCAGGTATGTAAGTGGCTGACTCAGTTCTGACTCAGACAGGAAGTGACTACAGTGTGACCCTCACTGATAAGAAATTCCAACTATAAAACACTTTCCTAGCAGAAAATGGCTTCTGAGAGCAAGAAAGAGATAAAAAGGGGAACTTCTTATCAGTGAGGGTCACACTGTAGTCACTTGCTGTCTGAGTCAGGACTGAGTCAGCCACTTAAATATCTGATATGCAACTCTTTCAGACAGAGAAAGAAAAAAAGGAAGACATCATAGTTATTTGTGTGCAAGGCACTGTACATACACATGTCTATTTCATCATGTCACATGTCACTTCGGGTATCTTTTAAAAGGAAATAACTATAGCAGCCTCCATATCCCTCTCATCACAGTTGTCCTTTACCCACTTCATCCTATGCTGCATTGAAGGGCTAAAATGTTCGTGTGCGCTTCCATGTTGTATGTGCTTGTGCATTCTGGCAGAGTGGACATTTATTAAAAGCGCTATTTGCACTTATTAGTTCACAAATAGTACATTTATAAACATCCATTTTGCATGAAGTGGTTAAAGCAGTGTGTACCAGGAAAGCAGCCTAGGGATATGTTAGTTAGGGTGCATACACACACTTCCAATTTTCGTTGGCTATCAATGGCCAATTGTACCAGTTCCATGTAGTATGAGAGCTTGCGTACACAATCTGTTCATAGTATTCAAAATGTGTTGGCTCTCATACTAAATGGAATTGGTAAAATTGGCCAGTGATCGGACAAAGACAATTGGATGTGTGTACCAGACTTTACTTGCATTTGATATTGTTTTCAGTTTTCTCAGTGCCTGGATTATGAAATGGGAGGAAAGGAACTGGATGGGCCTTCCTATTCCCCACACACACCTGGCTTTGATCCAGACAGGAAATCTGGCATAGAGGAAGCACAGGTGGCATGCTAGATTGGATTTTGTGTATGTGCAGCAGGTGAGCTGAAAGGTGGAGTGTGCTGTGAACACTGAGCTGTGTGAGAAAGAGCTGTGCTCTCCTGCGCCTGTATTTGTGGATTCCAGGCTAAATAACTGGCCAAAACGGGACTGTCTAAGTCTAAAGACTGTGATTAATCTTACAAGGTGAAGTAAGTTTCCTTTATTCGCCAATCTGATGACTGAAATTAAGATGCATTTAAGTTTTTCAGAAACAAATCTGCTTCATATGGACTATGTCCTTCATGCAGGTTGAGAATACTCCTCAGTATCATAACTGGTGGAGGAATGAGGCAGCAGTACAGCAGATTTTGAAAAGTGACATTTAAAGTGCCAGACACCTATTCATAATGGATAAGTTGTGCCAGCAGTTGGCAATGGCCCCAGTGCAACTGCAGCAAACCATGATGGTTCAGCAGAAAGCCACAGAGATCAGCTCAAGGGCGAGAGTCAACAGTAATTGCTCCTAGCAACCAGGAAATAATAAGGGCAGGCCATTTCCTACAAAAGCTGATGCCTGCTCACAATGTAGATGCTTTTCCCATGACACACAGGACTGCAGAGAGGAAAATGTGGCCCTGAGACAAATGGGCTCGTCTCTTTGCCCCATTCATGACTGGGGAATCGTGAAAGACCTATTATGACCTGCACAAAGATATAATGGGCTAAAGGCAGCGATCCTCACTACTGCTGAATGAGCATCGCAAATGACCGTTTGCAAATTTTACTGTGACAATTTGTGAAGTGAGCATTCGAGATTCATGGTTGTTTGAGCCCCGTTGCTTTGCAGCCACAATTTCCTTTTAAAAAAGGTGTCAAAACTGTCCAAAACCCGGGCAGTGGCATGGTGGAAGGGAATGGATGGCACAGTATTCACCACAATACTTTACGCAAAGGCTTTTTAAAATTATTTTTAAAAGAGGGTTCAATGGCCACTCAAGGGGATTATAGCAAAGCCCCCATACATGCTAGTATTTGCATAATATGTTAGAGAACAGTAGGAACAATCGGAAATTTTTTTTCAAAAAGACCAGTTTTTGAGAAATTTGACTTTAAAGTGACTATGGGAAGAAAGGTGTTTTTTTTTTTTTTTTTTGTTTTTTGTTTTTTTTTTGTGTGGTTAAATGCCAGACATTGTATCAACCTACCGGCAGTGTAAAATTCCATACAGTGGAACCTTGATTTGCAAGCATAATTCTTTCCGGAAACATACTTATAATCCAAAGCACTCATATCAAAGCTAATTTCTTCACAAGAATTAATGGAAACCCAGTTAATTTGTTCCACAATCCAAAAACAGTTATAGTAAAATAGTATAGAATAAAAATATAAACAAGACTTTCACTATAACTAAAATAATCATTGCTATAAGTTGGCACGCCTCAACTTTTTTTTTCTTTTCTTTTTTTGTGTGTGTGGCTTTAACCACTTTAAGACTATAGGCTTACACCCCCTTAGTGACCATGCTTTTTTTTTTTTTTTCTTACAAATCGTGCCACTGCAGCTTTAAGTGCTCGCCGCAGGGCCGTACAACTTGGCACACAAGTGATCCCCCCCCCCCCTTTCTGCCCACCAACAGAGCTTTCTGTTGGTGGGCTCTGATCGCTCCTGCGGTTTTTTATTTATTTGCTTTTTTTTTTTTAAGGCCTCTTTCCCAGTGGGACGTTGTGTTTGATGCGACGTTAAAGTCGCACAATGTGCCCCTAATGCAACACATGTTGGTTTTGGACGTTATTGGTTTTGGACGAAGTTGGACGTTATTTTAAACTGCGTTGTGTTTCTTGGTGTGCCGTTTTCGTTGCATACTGATGGAACGAAAACGGCGCATGCGTCACATTTAAAAAAAAAAAAATCATTACTGAGCATGTGCAAACAGTCAAACGCAGCTAATAACGCTTATAACGCACAGCATGCAGCACTTTCTAAATATTGTTACACACAACGCAACGTGAGCGCTGTGAATGTCGCACATACTTTGTGTTGCTGTGCGTTAGTCTGCGTTATTACTTTTTATAACGTGCGACTTTAACGTCGCACTGTGAAAGCAGCCTTAATAAATTTGTCTTTTTTTGTATATTTTCCCCCACCCCTCACCAGCCAATGACCGCAATCGTCTGTCATAGGCATCAGCCTATGAGAGACGATCGCTCCTGAGCCTCTCTAGGGGACAGCAGAGTGACACGGCTGTTCTCAGTACAGCGCTGCCATAGATCGCAGCACTGTACAATGTAAATAGATGGCAATCGCCGCTGGGAGACTGATGATGGAGCTGAGCTCCGTCATTTAAGCAGAGATGCGCACGCGATCTCCTGCAAAACCCCGCCTAAGCACTTGACGCCTCTCCGAGTTAGGCGGTCCTGGGGCTGCCACCGTCCCGACGCAGATCAGCGTTAGGCGGTGTGGAGGGGTTAACAAGGAACTTATCCAATGACTGTTACTTTGGGGATTTCATGGAAATGTGACTTTGCACAGCCTCTACCAGGCTTGCTCAAATCCGAATTCGGGAGATACCCAGATAGTTCTATCTGGCTATCTCCCACTAAACCTGCGCAGGAGGGGGGGGGTCAATCTTACCTGTATAACGTCTTCTTGCTCCGTCCCTCGGCGCCTCCCACGATGCGGTCCACGCGGCAGTCACGTGACTCCAAACACTTCCTCCTTCATGGTTGAAGGAGGAAGTGTTTGGAGTCACGTGATGCGCGTGGACCGCATCGTGGGAGGCGCCGAGGGACGGAGCAAGAAGACGTTATACAGGTAAGATTGACCCCCCCCCCTCCTGCGCAGGTTTAGTGGGAGATAGCCAGATAGAACTATCTGGGTATCTCCCGAATTTGAATTTGAGCAAGCCTGGTCTCTACAATACATTAAATATAATCCTGCAGCACCAAAGTACGCGTACTCAGGGATGCTCACTAGGGGATAATCATGAGTTTCAGGGTGGATGGCGGCATTATGGGTAATTAACCTTGCCGCATCCAGCACCGCACCTGCAGCAATTAACCCTTGTTTGAATAACGAGCAATCAGTCGTGATTACTCGTGATTAACCTTGGTGAGCATCCCTGTGCATACTGACCACCTGGAAACCCGATCGAACGGGCAACACTTTGCTGCTATTTGGCCGTTAAAAAGTAAAAAGATTATGTGACGTCCCATCCCCCTTGCCTCTTTAACCCCTTGTCATCCATGTAGGCTGGTATAGCCAGATTGCAGAGCCTGTACTGCATCTGAAGGATTCCCATTGGACTGTTCATAGACCAGTGGGAAGCCTTGGAGGGACAGTCGGCAGCCACTGACTTGAGGGCCCGTTTCCACTAACCAATATAAATCAATGGGCCTGTTTCCACTTGTTAGAAATTGTGTGGTGGACTGTGCAGAAAAAATCTACACAGCAGAGCCATCAGAATTCGCACACCACAAGGTTAGTGTGCGATTCGCCTGTTGTGTAATAGGAAAATGCATGCGTTTTTGTTATGCAACTTTTTCATGCAAATTAGTGTACGTTTTCACTTAAAATCAATGTAAAAGCACACAGGTACTAACATGGTTAAATTTGCATACTTACAAACAGATGCGAATTTTAACACATTTACGAATTCGCATCCGCATGCAAATTCGTTTTCCACAACGGAATCGCACCGCACTAGTGGAAACGGGCCCTGAATGTTGAATGTAAAATTTTCAGGCATGCAAACACTTGTTGTTCACCATAAACTGACCGTCTCTAATCCTCACTCACCTTGGAGTAACCAAGGCGCGGCCAGAGTGCTGTGGTTGTACTGTTGGAGCTATCAAGTGAACCTACCGCCATGGTCGCAGGTGCATAACTTCATTCAGTTGGCAACATCATGGCTTCAACCTGAGAGACTTGCCAAAATGCAGATAGTAGAACACTTTGGCCCATATGCAATCACTTTTTCTCCAGAGTTTTCTAGGTGATATTTTTACACCTTGTCATAAAATGCCTTTTAAACCACTAACAAGCAAGAACATTCTCAAAATAATTTTGCTAGTACTTTTTCACCAACTTTTGGGTATTTCTTCATTTGTAAAATGGTGGAAAGTTATTTTAATAGAAGATGAAAATATATCTCCTAGGAGAAAAAGTGAATTGCATACGGGCCTTTGTGTTGGATTGGTTTCTCTTCTCTCTCCTACAGCAGAAGGTCAGCCATAGAGACTATACAACTGCAGGCCAGCTGGCAGAAATGGTGAAGAGACATAAAACTGTGAAGGATCTGCTCTCTCTAGTGAATCTACCAGAACCAACTTTAACCCCAGGTGTAAGCTCCCCCTTAGTAAAAAAAAAAAAAATTTACTTCACGGGACCCTGAAACTGGCATAAGGGGCTTTAACAGTGTGTCATCGCCAACTCCTCATGGGTCACAACCTATTAGCATTGCACCGAGGAAGGGAGGTGCTGTATAGTGCTGGCACTTCTCTGCTTGGAGGCACACCAGGACCCAGTGCTCCCTATAAGAGGAACCCATACACGGTATAGTAGAGAATAAGAGTTCAACTATCCTTCTATGCCCATAAGCTGTGCACTGCGGATTCGAAGGCGAGCTATGAGTGTATCGTTTATGTGAACCAGGTCCTTTCTTTAAGGGAACCTAGACTGAGAGGCTAGGTGCACACTCAGCAGAAACGCAAGTGTTGCGGGAAACGCTGCGTTTTTGCAGCTAATGGAAGTCTATGGGCGGCCTGAAAAAAATGCATATGTATTTTGTATACGTGCATTTTTAAAAAAGCTGGTTTTGTTGCATAATATTCAAAAACTCATCAAAAATGCACATAAGTCAATGGGAATGCAATGTATTGTTTTGTATGCGTTTTTTCATGCGTTTTTATATGCATTTTTTCATAAAAAATGTTTGTGTTGTATTTCTGCTTCCTGTTGTCTTCCTAGTGATTTGCATAAAATGCAATGTAAAGACACATTGAAATGCATACAAAACACATGTGCATTTTGTACATGCGAACCGCAAAAGCGTAAAAACTCAAAACACTAGAAAAAAGCATATGCAGTAACAGCGCAAACATACTAAAACGCACACAAAAAACCCTGCACATGACAGAGAATGCGACCTTTCATGCTCTGTTATGTGTGCACCCTGTTTACGGGATATGGATGTTTACTTTTAAACAATACCAGTTGCCTGGCAGCCCTGCTTATCTTTGGCTGCAGTAGTGGCTTAAACAAGCATGCAGCTAATCCAGTCTGACTTCAGTCAGAGCACCTGATCTGCATGCTTGTTAAAGGGGAACTGAAGAGAGAGGTATATGGAGGCTGCCATGTTTATTTCCTTTTAAGCAATACCAGTTGCCTGGCAGCCTTGCTGATCCTCTGCCTCTAATACTATTAACCATAGCCCCTGAACAAGCATGCAGCAGATCAGGTGTTTTAGACTTTAAAGTCAGATCTGACAAGACTAGCTGCATGCTTGTTTCTGATGTTATTCAGATACTACTGCAGAGAAATAGACCAGCAGGGCTGCCAGGCAACTGGTATTGATTAAAAGGAAATAAATATGGCAGCCTCCGTATACCTCTTACTTCAGTTCCCCTTTAATGCTGGGTACACACTATGAGATTTTCTGGATGATTTTCAACATGTCCGACCTGATTTCCTATTGAAGTGTACAGAAATCGATCGGAAAATGCTCGGAAATCAGATCGGACATGTTGGAAATAATCAATCTGACAGTAAATCGGCAAGAAAATCTCATAGTGTGTACCTAGCATAAGTGGCTGTGGCTGAAAGTATTAGAGACACAGGATCAGCAAGAGAGTCAGGCAACTGGTATTATTTTAAAAGGAAAAATCCATATCCTCTCAGTGTAGGTTCCTTGCTTGAAAGTCTAGTGTTGTTCCTTTGCTGTTTTCTGAAGATGTCTCCTTAGTACGCTGTACGGTTATCTCCTTTCTTAGTTTTTTGCTCTCCAAGATACCCTCCCTCCCCCTTGAAAAATAAGTGTAAAAAAAAAAAAAAGTTAAAAAAAAGCATAAAATTCCCTCTAAACACTTTCTGCCAATGCTCCTGAGGATTATTTTTTTTTCTCTTTAGGTTCCCTTTAAGCTCTACTGGACACATGAAGTCTGTCTGTGGTGCAAACTGGAGTGGTTGAAGAGGACACAACAGTAGAGAATCCTCTTAAAGTGGTCTGCATCCATGGGGATACAAAGACCTGCTGGAATCATGTCATATCAGCTATGACTAAGGACCCGGTAGGGTCAGAAACGCGTCAGATTGCATGCTGTTCTATTTTTGCTATTTTCTACGATGGTCTAATAAAGGATTTGGTTTTAACTTATGGAAGGTGTGCGGAGGAATTTTTGAATGACACAAAGACCTAACCTGTGCTACCTGTTAACTGCCACTGACTAGAATTTTTACCCACGTCATCGGAGAGGTAAGAAACCTGATTTGTCAAGTAATATTGTGATTACTGATTTATCTGTAGAGGCTCCTGTATGGTAGTATGATAAAATGTCCCTGAAAATGTGGCATTACCTGAAATACAAAAATGTGAAAATGTTTCCACGCTTTCAGGCCTGGAACCTGAGTTGATCTCTGAGAAGAATGGGGGTGTCTGAGTTCTTATTTCAGGTCAAACTGGGAGTCGTTCAAAAATCACTGGACAAAGTAGAGTTTTGGGAGCGATCGCAATTAGCGGTTCTATACATGCTAATCGTGATTGCTCCTGAATCGCTGGCAAACCGCTGCAGGTAACGTGTTTGCGATTAGCGATAAAACACCCACAATAGAGGCAGTGAGAACACTTCCATAGACTACAATAGGACTAGCATTTTTTCAAAACGCTAGCAGTTTTGTGGTTACCGGGAATCGCGCGATTCCTGCTTAGGTGTGAAAGGGGCCTAAATCTGGAATTGGCTTAAAGGATACCAGAGGTGACTTGTGACATGATAGACATGGGTATGTACAGTGCCTAGCACACAAATAACTATGCTGTGTTCCTTTTTTTTTCCTTTCTCTCCCTGAAAGAGTTAAATATGAGGTATGTAAGTGGCTGACTCAGTCCTGACTCAGACAGGAAGTGACTACAGTGTGACCCTCACTGATAAGAAATTCCAACTATAAAACACTTTCCTAGCAGATAATGGCTTTTGAGAGCAGGAAAGAGATAAAAAGGGTCCACAGTTCATAGATTTTAACTCTGGCATACTTCATTTAATGCGTCATTGACCAAAAACAATGATACAGTTAAAACTTAAAAAAGTAGATTTAAACATAAAATAAAACTGGAATATCTTAAAAAGTCATTTTTAGGATAAGGAAGATAGATACAATCATTTCATTTGTTTATTTTCGCCTCGGTTGTCCTTTAACAAAACCTAATAAAACTTGCTCTCATCTAGACTGAGTGGCTGTAAGATTCACACTTCTGCCTGTTCTAAATGCTTCTGCAAGAGTTCAAAGGAGACACTGCTGCTGTCCTCTCCCAACCAACTGTTCTAAACGCTGCTCTAAAAGCATGTAAACTGAACTCTGAACTAAAATCCATATTTTTCGTATTTCATGGTTTTCTGGATCCTGGGAATAAGCTAACTGAACTGTAAGGAGGTGGAAAAGCCGCCGCGTGTACTAGCAGCAAGGCGGCTGATTCCGCGTCCAACGCGGCGGTCTGCACGCGGAAGCGTGCATCTAGTGACATGGCAGAACGCGGAAAAGCCGCCACATGTATTGATAGCGAGGCGGCTGGTTCCGCGTCCAGTGCGGCGGTTTGCACGCAGCAGCGTGCAGCTGGGGTGGCTGAGCCTGTTAGTTCACATAAGTTTAGGAATACACACACACGCGCGCGCTGAAAGGCAGAACTTTTATGATGGCCAAGGGGGGGATCAGCTGACCATGCCGGTCAGCTGACCTCAAAGCTGGTAACCATTGGTTGATCACTTTAGGGCGGCGCCAGAGAGCACTGCTCTATATATGGTTACTGCTGGCCACTCTCAAATTGTCTGCCGTTGCGATCACTACGTGGAAGCACTCAGACCTTAGTCTGATCCTACAGTGTGTTTGAACCAGGAGGACCTGGGAATTCACACTGAGCCAGATTACTTGTGTTATTATACTGTTATACTTCAGACTAGTTCCAGGGTGTAGAGACCACGGACCTCACACCCAAGACTAGGCATTGTTTGATATTTGTTATGACCTGTTGCTTTCCTGACTATCCCTCTGCTTTCTGATTCAGTACCACGCATATCTGATATTCCGTTGCCAAGCCCTGCCTGCCCTGGATACCGAATCAGCCATCTGTCTTTGTACTTTGTCTGTCCGTGTGTTGCCGACCTGGCTTACCCGACCTCGAGAGCTATCTCTCTCTCCACTAAAGAGATAGTCTCCAAATCAGTCAGTGACATCCACCTCCAGGTGTCACTCACTCTCTGGTCCTTCCTACCTTCAGCCTGACTCCACCCCTTGGAGAGTCTCAGGCTGCTGGAAGGTCTCTGTACTCTCTATAGCAGTACTGCCTAGGGCCACCAGCTCTTCAGGTGGGTTACTCAAAGTCATACTGTTACACCAAACACTCACTATATACATATTAGAGGCATCCAGAGGTTAGCACTATATCTGTATTATTGGTGATTCTGCAGATCATCCATAATCGGGTATAGATCTGTATTCTTGGTGATACTGCAGATCACCAATAAACTGATTCTCTCTGCGAGCTGACACCGATCGTTACATGAACCATTTTTTACAGAAGTCATTAAAGAGAATCTGATGCCCAGAACAAACAAGGAAGGCCGCAATGAGCAGCCTTCCTTGTTTGGCTTTCCTCGTCGCCATGGCGACGAGCGGAGTGACGTCATGGACGTCAGCCGACGTCCTGACGTCAGCCGCCTCCGATCCAGCCCTTAGCGCTGGCTGAAACTGATTGGTCCGGCTGCGCAGGGCTCGGGCGGCTGGGGGGACCCTCTTTCGCCGCTGCTCGCGGCGGCGATCAGGCAGCACACGCGGCTGGCAAAGTGCCGGCTGCGTGTGCTGCTTTTTATTTGGGGAAGATCGGCCCAGCAGGGCCTGAGTGGCAGCCTCCGGCGGTGATGGACGAGCTGAGCTCGTCCATACCGCTCAGGAGGTTAAGGCTAGTCTGACACACATTCTGGAAAATGTCCAGACAGATCGGACATTTAGACATTGATGAAAACATGTTCTCAGTCGGACTTGACAGTTAAATACTCATGTTTCATATGTGTGGATTCATGACACCTTTCTGAATGTAAATCCATTTATTCCTATGACTTATGAGAAATCAGCGTATCAGATTTTTTTGCCTGATTTCCCTCTTAGATGGGGAACTGCCCCAGCTCCAATTGCAACCACACACGGCTGTAGAGTGAGTAAATCCAGCTGGGACTTACAGTAAGTAAATCATTGTCTATCATCTATTGTTGAATTCCATCTACTGACAGGTGGGCAGGACAGTGGCCAAAACACAATACTTAAACATGGTAATTTGAACTTTAAGACATTAATAATTTTCTGTATTTCTATCCAACCAATCCTCTTTTAAACTGCTAGATATATTTATTTGACAGATTTAATGTGTAGTTTATATAATAAAACTAACAATGTAATTGTTCCAGTTTTTGCCCTTGTTACCTGATTATTCTGATCCATGCTAGAACTCTATCCTCAGAAGATACTCTGGGGTCTCTCCACCTTGTTTTCAAAAATCGATTTTACCGATTGTAAATACAATCGAAATTGTATCATGTATGGGCACATTGTCCAACTTTAAATATGTACTTTGCTTACAGTGCAATCGTCTTCAGAAACCTCCAGTGGATGAGACCTAAATGACAATTGTGGCATAGTACCCCGGGTTGGCGGGCTACTGGACGAGCGCCGCTATCAGAGTCCTGGCAGAACTATGGGACAATCATTAGTTTGCAAAAGACCAATGGGAATCCTCTCTAGTACAGTGTAGGATTTTCATTGGTTCACTGAGTGGTGGGCCAATGAGAATCCTTTAGGGCTCGTTTCCACTATACCGAATCCGCATGCGGGCACTGCATGCGGATTCGCTTACTTAATGTTAGTGGATGGGGCTGTCTCCACGTGTGCGGCGGCGGCAGCGTTTTTCGGTGCGGGGAAAATCTGCACGACAGGGTCGTGCAGATTCGCGTGCGGCAGGAATGCGGGCGAATCGCCGCTAATGTATTTAATAGGGAAATCGCATGCGGCTTTGTCATGCGGATTTCCCCGCGATTTCGCATGAAAGCCAATGGAATTTAACACAGGCAGTGACATGGTTAAATTCGCATGGCTCCTTGCCATGCGAAATCGCATGCGAAATCGCGGATAAATCTGCATGCGGAAACGCAGCCGCATGCGATTTCTTCAGCGGTGGAATCCAGGCGATTCCGCACTGCTACAGTGGAAACGAGCCCTTACTGTTGCTAGGAAAGATTCCCTTTGATTTAGTGAATTGTAGCCCTTTGTTTCTGCTGGATCTCTGAGCTTTCCGGCGCTTGTCCCCAAGTGCAGTCAGCGACGTGCTGGATGCACAACAGTGCAACGGGACACAGAGTACCCACTCAAGATGTACTGTAACATACTGTTGAACATCCAGCCTGAGTGTGAACCTAGCCTTGCTGGCTTTTACTTCCTGCCCAATACATAAGGTGTCCTAACAAATCTTTGCAGGAATTCATGCTGAGGATTTTTTGTAATTATTTTTTAAGTCTCAGTTTTCATACATTATGCTTGCATGTATGCCCTGTGTAACAAATAATGTATCTTTGGGAAACAATCTATTATTTGCAAGGTTATACAATGAATTATTTAGGAAACGTGCACATTTTTCCCTTTCAGATTCAATAGAGGATAGATATCTCTATCTCTATTTATCTCTCTATCACACTGCAACTCCTCGTTGTTCTTTATTGATACTTGGGGATTGGGCCACCCCGGTTGCTTGCACACCCCACATGAGGCTTGTGACAGCTGCTGACCCCCTCTGGAACATATATATATATTTCCCTCTTTTCACATATTTCAAGTAGAATGTATATCCTCCTAACCATCTTTCTTTTTACTTTAACCTTTCATCACATACCAGCAAACTCCCATCACCTCCAGCTACAGCCAACTCTGTAACTAATTACAGCTGGTGCTCTTCCCCCACATATTAGTTTTTAAGCTCTAGGCCTGCTTCTCTTCACCTCTGGTATATATTAGACAAGATTATAAAATTTTATTCTGCATGTTCTAGTTGTCCAAAAAAAAAAAAATGCAGCGCCATCTACAGAATACACCAGAAGATCTTCTGGAAAGTAAATTAGATGAATAATGCCTTCTTGCTAACCTAAGTGATTTATTTCCTACCTTTAGAATTTTCCAAGTACCGTATTTAGAATACATATTAATACACATTTCAAATGCTGTATAAATACCTCTCCTAACCTGTTGTCAAGCTTCCCAGCAATACTGGTTTTGTGGCATGCTCTACAAATGGAGTGCTAGATAACCACGGTCACTCTGCATTTTTAGCATCTTAAGTGCATTTTTTTTTTTTTTACAACAGAATTGCCTGCATAGGGTTTCATTTTTTACCTCTGTGTTTCATCTGTTTTATTTCTCTAGTTTTTGTTGATTAAAAAGATTGGACATTAGTCTTTTTTAGCAGTGCCCTGATGATAAGGCATGTCTGACTGCAAACTGACGTCAAGTTTTGGTATTGATAGGTGGGCAGCTTGCACTGAGTGAAGCAGGGAACTTGGGCACATGACGTAACTGGTGATGTGGGCGCCACCATAGCCTACAATGTAATTATCAGCTTTGGCAGCGCCACTAAGTTCATTTGGGTGAGAGGTGCCGCAGTTTGCTATATAGCCGAACTAGCCGGCTAGCGGTGGGGAGTGCAGCGGTGACTGAAGCTGGAGATCAGCTGTTGTATAGCTGAACTCTGGCTGCAGATACTGTCAGCCGTGAAGGGTGCTTGGCTATTGAATAGCCGAGTGCCCTTTGGCTCCGATGTTTTTTGGGTCAGCATTGTTACAGTAATAGGCGCTTGATGGGCTGTAGTGGTAAGTAACAGGGTGCCCAGGGTTTGGCTATTATGCACCACATCTCAGTTGTAGGTTAGTGTTGGTTAGGTAAGGTGGAAATTAGTGGGCGGAGGGAAGATTGGTGTGAGAGGTAGGTTAGTTAAGGTGAGAGTAGAATAACATCACCAATATTCTACTATGCGCATTACCCATTTCCCAAATCCTTGCACGCCTTTATTCCGTGTAGTGCACTGAACTTGCATCACAAGGGGCTCTGTATCCTCAGACTCTATCATTAGTGCTGTAGTGAACTTCACCTATAGAAAGCCACCCTTTATTGTATATTTTTCTTGTATAGTCAATTATGTTTTGAAACCTTCAGGGCTTCTATGCTGGGCTACCATGTCTAGGTAACTGACTGCTCTAAAATCATTGGAAAACTAGGAACAGTAGTTGACAAAGCAAATTTGATCAAACAACATTTACAATATATACAAAGACAGAGAACTAAACAAAATAGTTGACAAGGTTTAAGTCCTTTCCAACACATCTAGGCTCCTCAACTATTTTAAGAAAAGGCAGGAATTAAATTTAAAACGCAGAACAAAGACCAGGTCAGGAGTCAAAGCATCAACATTGATGGAGTGCAGTTAAGCCAGATAAACCACTAGGTCAATCTATCTTTCTACATATAACTAGGTCAAGCTAAGTAAGATGTTATATAAGTTGATGTTATGGCTCACATTTTGAGACCACTACCTTCCCTAAAGCCAAACATTTTCTGGACTCGCCTCATTGCCTTGTGTAACTCACTTAACAAAGCAAAGCAGCACACATTCAGTTAATCTTCAGAGAATGGTTAGAGATCAATTCCATTGCAAATTTAGCTGTAGAAATTTTTTTATTTTGTGTGTGGAAAAATGTTGGTATTTATGGTTTCACCTTTTGTCTTCATGAAGTCCAGTAGTGATGAGCACACATTTCACATAATCGTAATTCGCAATTTACAATGTAAAATCGTACTTAAATTGTAATGCAAAACTTTGGGGAAAATCGTAATTTCGTTTGTAACCATAACGAGGAAGTGTGATTTTCACATAATTTCATGTCAACGTTAGCTGTTAATAGCAAAACTCCCATAAATCCTATCATCACCAATCACTTACCGTTATGGTAAGTTAAACAGTGGGAATAAGTCAACAAAATAATTTTTTAAAAAGACTTTGTAGTTTTTTAGAAAATCAATTTTAAAAATGGGAAGGAAAAATGTTGTTTTTTAAACTGTAATTTCTGAGTTTAAAAAACATTTTTCTGTTTGCCTTTTAAAAATAGATTTATTTTTTTTAAACAGCTACAAGGGTTTTTTTTTTTGTTTGTTTTTTTTTCTACTTGTTCTCACTATTCCTCTTAAAGTGTAACTGTCGGGCATAAAATCAAAAATCAATTCTTTACTTTTATCTGGTAAACAAGTAATAAGGATGCTAAGCAGGCAATCCAAAAGTTAAAATCACTATTACTTTTCTTATTGATAAATGATCATTGCCTAGTTTACAAGACTCTTATTTGGTACACACAAAACTTGGTACACAAAAAGGAAGTTGCAGGGCATGCTGGGTTGTCATCGTTTGCTTCTCTACTTCTTCTCCTCTACTACAGAAGCAAAAAAGCACAACCCAGCATACCCTGCAACTTCCTTGTTGTGTATCAAATTTTGCGTGTACCAAATAAGAGTCAGGTAAACTGGGGAATGATCATTCATCAGCAAAAAAAGTAATAGTGATTTTAACTTTTGGATTGCCTGGTTAGCATCCGTATTGCTTGTTTACCAGATAAAAATAAAGAATTGATTTTATGCCCGACAGTTACACTTTAACATGCATAGTCATTTTGGTGACAATAGCATGTAAGTGGGCTTTGCTATTAACCCCTAAATCCGGCACAAAAAGGATGTGAAAATTATGAGAAATTATGGATTACACTCAAACCTTTGAATTTCCAAATCGTAATTATGTATGGTCGTAATTGCAAAATATTGCATAATCGTTATTAATAGATTATGATCATCCCTAAGGCCCGGTTCACACTTGCGGTGGCCCTCCGGAATCGCCGTGCCGGAGCCGCACCGCTTGCAGAACGGACGGAACGGACGCACGGCATAGCAATGAAAGCCTATGCGTCCGTTCACATGCGTCCGTTCTGCCGAACCGGAGCCGGACCGGATCCGGGCCGGATCCGGACTCCGGCCTCCGTTCCAACATGCGCTATTTTTTCATCCGGCTCCTCCGGCAGCCGTATCCGGGGCGGAGCCGGACTGCACCATCCGGCCAATACACACCAATGGGAACCGGAGAGCGCACAACACACTGGCTGAGAAATCCGGATGTTCTACCCCACTTCCTATGGGGATTGTTGCGGCGATATTGGATGGGGACACATGGGCAAGCATTTTGGAGTGGAGCAGCACAGCTGGATCCGGATCCGGAGATGTTGGCAGCATGTCGGAGGTGGAGGTGAGTGCTAAACAGCAGAGGGCCTGATTCCACAGGTCCCCCTTCTGCTGACCTCCCAGACCCCAACATTTTTTTTGTTTTTAACGTTACTTTTGCCAAACGGATCCGGATCGCATCCTGATGGACACCTGATGCAACCTGACCGGATTCCGGTCAGGTCATCCGGTCCGTTTGGCAAACAACCGCTAATGCGAACCGGGCCTAAGGGCTCGTTTTCATTGCAGTGCAGAGCCACATGGCTCAGTGTTGCGCATCACCCCCGGGGTGGAACTTGCAATCTATTCATTATACTGAATGGGATCGCGGGTGAAATCGCCCAAAATGCAGGCAACCATGTGCTGTGATTCAGAAGTGAATCACAGTGCATATATAGGAACATCAGACAGTACAATTAATTTATTGTAATTGAAAATACCCCCCTAGGTAGTCTTTAAGGTCGTACAAATTATATACTTTAAATGGCTCCCTGTTGTATCACAAGTTTCTTTGCTTCCAATGAAGCAGCCCTTGTGCTGTGAAATGTACATAAGGTTTATATGCCAAAAAAGCTCCACTCTGGTGCAAGGGGAACAATTTGGCTATTATTTGGGGGGGGGGGGGGAGAGGGTCAGGGCCGGATTACCGACCAGGCAACAAAAGCAGTCGCTTGGGGCCCCATTCAGAGTCAAAGGGGCCCCATCAGCACATAAACCAGCCCTCGCCATCCTGTCTGCGGTGGCTGGATGGTATAATGGTTGAAGGGACTCTAAGCAGTGCAGTAACTATGGAAAGATGCATATCATTTTAAAGCTCTCTCCTCTTTCCAATGATACATAAACTGCCGCCCTATGTGTTTTAGTTTTCGCTATTTTCGCGATCGAAATCGCGGCCACTGCAATTTCAATCGCGAAAATAGCGTAAACTAAAAGGCGTAGGGTGGCAGTTTATCTATCATTGGAAAGAGGAGAAAGAGAGCTTCAAAATGATATGCATCTTTCCATAGTTACATTGTATTACACAGGACGACTTTTCCCCAAAGTCGGCAACTCGATTCAGCACAATGCAATGAAATATAAGGAACCCAGGGGGATATAATTACAAACATCATGCTGGTAGGTGTGAGGATGTAATTAATTTGTTGTGGGTATGCTTAAAGGCATACCCACAGGCACTGCTCGGAGTCCCTTTAAGGGCTCTGCCTCTGACACAGGAGACCAGGGTTCGAATCTCGGCTCTGCCTGTTCAGTAAGCCAGCACCTATTCAGTAGGAGACCTTAGGCAAGTCTCTCTAACACTGCTACTGCCTATAGGGCGCGTCCTAGTGGCTGCAGCTCCGGCGCGTTGAGTCTGCCAGGAGAAAAGAGCGATATAAATGTTATTTGTCTTGTCAAATGATGCTGTGCGCTGCTGATTGTCTTTAGAGCCAGGCTCTCCTCCTAGGTCCCCCTCCTGCTACTGTGCACTCTGCTGCTGCCCACTCCTTCCTCCGTTTCCACAGAGAACCACAGCTGCAGCAAGAATGATAGCAGCAGATGTCAAACGCTCACTCACCTATCCATGATCCAAGCGATAGAGATCCCGTCATCTGAAACCCATCTGTCTCTTCTACAGTGCAGCCGCTCGCTCTGAACTTCCTGATTCTCAGATCAGACAGGAAGTAGGAAGTAGTAATAGTAGTAGTAACAGAGCGGCAGCACTCTAGAGGAGACAGATGGGCTCCAGATGACGGGACCTCTATTGCTTGGATCGCAATAGGTGAATGTGAGTCATCTGGTGCTGTCATTCTCCCCCGCTGCGGCTGCCTTCTCTGCTGGAATATCCTATTCACTGGGTTGGAGGCTGTGTGGTGGCTGTCTAGTTTGGGAGGAAATTGGTTGTTCGGTGGTGGGGGTGGTTATGTAATTCTGTCTGGGGAATCGGTGGTGGGGGTGGTTATGTAATTCTGTCTGGGGAATGGCTTCCGGTTTGGCGGTGTCCAGAGCTTTCTGCTATTGCCAGGCTGGAGATGGAGGGGGGAAAGAGCTGCTGCTGTGATATCTGGCGCCCTCTTCACAGAGGTGCCCCAGCCCCTGAGTGCAAATGTCCGAGCCATTCATCTCTCACACTGCATTTTGCCGCTGCCATTCCCTGCATTGTGCACCCTCAAAGGAAAGCGGGCTGTTGCCCATAACAACCAGTAGCTCGGCTGCCCCGGTGTGTGCGGCATGTTGATGTGCAGATGCATCGTCTGATTTTATTGTGACATGATTGGGGGGGGGGGGGGGCAAGTCAGTTACTTTGCTTAGGGCCCCATTTAGCCTTAATCTGGCTCCGGGGAGGGTTATATAAATTCTGCTTTGTCTGTATTGTAAATGTGCGATAATTGCCTTTCAGAACATCCTTTAATCTATCACTGAATTAATTATAAGTGCTAGTGATGAGCATAACCTCTATGTACAGTATGTAAACTGTATGCTTGCACCTGCATATTAAGCAGGTCATATTTCTAGTGTGTTTCTATGTTCTCTTACTGTTTACTTCAGTTGCTTGGCTCCTTTCATGGTCGTAGGCATTCTGTTTTACCTCCCCACCTCACAATCTTCTTCCGTCGCATATTATCTTTTCCACTGGGGCTGTCTAGGAATTTCCTCAAGAATACAAAAAACACCTGCTGGACAATGCATTAAGAAAAAGACTATCACGTGTAAAGCTACAGGATAATTTTACACCTAGATAACCGCTTGTACACTCTCAGGCTAATGAATTAGCAATATCATGTAACTGGAAATTTGGTCCATACACTTTGCCAGTGATTTTTTTTTTTCCTAGTAAAGGCTTTAGAGTTTGTGAATGAATAAGCCAGGCTCCCACTTCTCGGATTCTACTGCCTCCCAGTGCACTCTCCTTCCACTGCTTTGCTGCTGGTAAAGCCATGTCATTTCCTTTATCACAATTTGCAGGCGAGGTGGAAACATTTCTATTGCTGAATTTACTGGACACAGTGTGTCGTCCTCTCGACATGGCTTTAAATGGCCTGTCTGATTAACCTCCGAGACCTACTGTGTGACTAATGTGGCAGCAATGCATCATAGCACTCCAAAATCACCTAAGTATCTAGAACAGCTTGCTGGATTTTGTTTTTATGAGGGTACAGCAATCCTATGAGCTATGGAGCATATTTTACCCTGTCGTATGGTGTACAGAACCTTCTGATTCTAGTGAACAATTTAACATTGTTAAACATAACCTGTTCACACCATTGTTGATATGTCCATTCTGTTGAATATCATCCTTGTTACCATAGCAATGCTGTGTGTAACATCAGGGTACCTTCAGAAATGTGTGGGCCCCTTCCTGGGCAAACTTACTGAGACCCCCTCACTTCCTTTGCCCCCCCCCCCTCCCCCTTCCCTCCAAAAAAGCAGTGTTTCCCTATAAAAGAAACATGATGATAGTGCTATATAAATACATACTACAGTGGAATCTCTTTATAGTAAAATCCAAGGTAGCAGTAGTTTACTATTTCAGAAGTGTGCTGTATCAGAATTGGTCACATGTTGAACATTTATATATTTGCATGAGCTGGGACCTGAGGACTGAGTTTATTATATATCCAGAGGTTTACTATAATGAGATTCTACTGTAATAATAATATGGTAGGACATTAGATTAGACTATGGCTTCAATTCATCAAGCATTACCGCATTCGGTAATGCTAAAAACAGCTGAGTTAAGGGAGCACTTTAGAAAATGTTAATTCATCAAAGCTGTTACCGAATGAGAAGCTGAAATGACACAGCAATGAGATAAATTACCGACATGTGCTCAACAAATGTTAATTCATCAAGGTTCCCACATTCGCTAACACATTCGGTGTTTATCTCAAGCTCTCCCCTGTCGTTACAGGCTTCGAAAGCCTTCTGTGTGAATGTTTTCATGATTAGCAGGAGCAGGCAGCCAATAGAAACAGCCCCTGTTCTCCTGCAAGTGCCGCTGATAAGTCACACAGGCTTCTCCACACAAGCTTTCAGACCCCCCAAGCAGTGAGCAGAGAGAACGGGACAAAATATATCCCCAGATTCCCTTCGGTGGTTTAACCCTTTCAGGCCCTGTTTGATAATGCAAAGATGCTGGTGGGGAAATCACCAAGCATGGCATTTGTAATGTCTCCAGGAAGTTCATCTACGTTGTGGCAAATAAGTCAAATGTTAAGAAAGACTGATGGACAGATTCAGAGCTGCAGAGGCAGTACAAGTAACAGTAACTATAACACGTTTACATGTAAAGCAGTAAAGGGATGTCTGGATGCCTTCTATTGTTATCAGCTTGTAACAACACAGAGACATTCCAAGCTGCTCTGCACCACTCTGCTGTTATCGAACAGCCTTTGATGAATTGAAGCCTAGTAGTTCGGTAACTTAACGAACATCTACCGCACATGGGAAAATATTGATGAATTAGCACAGTGAAGTGTAAAATACCGAATGCGGTATTTTAAGGACTGGGGTTTTGTTATCGAACACCCTTTGATGAATTGAAGCCTATGGAAGGGATTAGATTGTGAGCTCCTCTGAGGACATTCAGTAACATGACTATGTACTCTGCAATGTGCTACAGAAGATGTCAGTGCTATATACAGTGGGTTGCAAAAGTATTCGGCCCCCTTGACTGTTTCCACATTTTGTCACATTACTGCCACAAACGTGCATCAATTTTATTGGAATTCTACGTGAAAGACCAATACAAAGTGGTGTACATGTGAGAAGTGGATCGAAAATAATACATCATTCCAAACATTTTTTACAAATAAATAACTGCAAAGTGGTGTGTGCGTAATTATTCAGCCCCCTGAGTCAATACTTTGTAGAACCACCTTTTGCTGCAATTACAGCTGCCAGTCTTTTAGGGCATGTCTCTACCAGCTTTGCACATCTATAGACTGAAATCCTTGCCCATTCTTCTTTGCAAAACTGCTCCAGCTCAGTCAGATTAGATGGACAGCGTTTGTGAACAGCAGTTTTCAGATCTTGCCACAGATTTTCGATTGGATTTAGATCTGGACTTTGATTGGGCCATTCTAACACATGGATATGTTTTGTTTTAAACCATTTCATTGTTGCCCTGGCTTTATGTTTAGGGTCCATTGTCCTGCTGGAAGGTGAACCTCCGCCCCAGTCTCAAGTCTTTTGCAGTCTCCAAGAGGTTTTCTTCCAAGTTTGCCCTGTATTTGGCTCCATCCATCTTCTCATCAACTCTGACCAGCTTCCCTGTCCCTGCTGAAGAGATGCACCCCCGAGCATGATGCTGCCACCACCATATTTGACAGTGGGGATGGTGTGTTCAGAGTGATGTGCAGTGTTAGTTTTCCGCCACACATAGCGTTTTGCATTTTGGCCAAAAAGTTCCATTTTGGTCTCATCTGACCAGAGCACCTTCTTTCACATGGTTGCTGTGTCCCCCACATGGCTTGTGGCAAACTGCAAACGGGACTTCTTATGCTTTCTGTTAATGCCTTTCTTCTTGCCACTCTTCCATAAAGGCCAACTTTGTACAGTGCATGACTAATAGTTGTCCTATGGACAGAGTCTCCCACCTGAGCGGTAGATCTCTGCAGCTCGTCCAGAGTCACCATGGGCCTCTTGACTGCATTTCTGATCAGTGCTCTCCTTGTTCGGCCTGTGAGTTTAGGTGGATGGCCTTGTCTTGGTAGGTTTACAGTTGTGCCATACTCCTTCCATTTCTGAATGATCGCTTGAACAGTGCTCTGTGGGATGTTCAAGGCTTTGGAAATCTTTTTGTAGCCTAAGCCTGCTTTAAATTTTTCAATAACATGATCCCTGACCCGTCTTGGACCTGTCTTGTGTGTTCTTTGGACTTCACGGTGTTGTTGCTCCCAATATTCGCTTAGACAACCTCTGAGGCCCTCACAGAGCAGCGGTATTTGTACTGACATTAGATTACACACAGGTGCACTCTATTTAGTCATTAGCACTCATCAGGCAATGTCTATAGGCAACTGACTGCACTCAGATCAAAGTGGGCCAAATTATTATGCACACACCACTTTGCAGTTATTTATTTGTAAAAAATGTTTGGAATCATGTATGATTTTCGTTCCACTTCTCATGTGTACACCACTTTGTGTTGGTCTTTCATGTGGAATTACAATACAATTGATTCATGTTTGTGGCAGTAATATGACAAAATGTGGAAAACTTCAAGGGGGCCGAATACTTTTGCAACCCACTGTAAATACATAATAATAATAATAATAATAATAATAATATGGTAGGATAGACTTATTATGCTATAAAATACTTATAATTAGGGATACAGTAATGGAATTATTTTAGAAAGGGTGATCTCAAGAGGAAAGGATGGAAAGATAGGGTGAGAGAGGAGTGGAAAGTTGAGAGACTGAGGCCCATACGCACTTAACTTTTTCTATGGAGTTCTATGAGATCATTTTAATTTTCTCTTTAAAATAACTTTTTAGCATCTTACAATTGAAAAAGTAACCAAAAGTTGGTGAAAAAGTATCATAAAAATTATTTTCAGTATTTTCTTGCTTGCTGGTGGTTTGAAAGTCATTTTATTGAGCTGTGAAAATACCACTTGGGGGAAACTCAGGAGAAAAAGTGAATTATATATGGGCCTCAGAGGGGGAGGAGGAGACACAACAAGCGAAGGGATAAATGGAGAGTGACCGGGGATAGAAAATAACATTTTCGCCTTGAAGCAATAGGGTCCTAATTTTGGCCAAAACGCAATGGGGGATACAGGGGTATATATAGCAATGAAGGAGACACATGGGGAAGGGGGTCAGGCCTGGCTTTACTAGGGACTCTGGGTAGATATAACTGTACTCAGGAGACTGTGGGGACATGGCACTGCTGGGGCAACACATTGTGGACACTGCTATACTGAATATTCTTCAGTACTTACGGATAGCACCACAGATTGAGGGAATATTTGGTATTTACAGCTCTTTAAAGGACAGCTGTAACAAGAGGGATATGGAGTTTGCCGTGTTTATTTCCTTTTAAACAATACCAGTTGCCAGGCATACCTGCTGATCTATTTGCTTGCAGTAGTGTCTGAATACAACCAGAAACAAGCATGCAGATAATCTTGTCAGATCTGACAATAATGTCAGAGACACCTGATAATGCTGCATGCTTGTTCAGGGTCTATAGCTAAAAGTATTAGAGGCAGAGGGTCAGCAGAATAACCAGGCATCTAGTATTGATTAAAAAGAAATAAATATGGCAGGCTCCATATGCCTCTCATTACAGTTGTCCTTTAAATCAGGAGTCCTAGTAAAGAAGAGTGAGCGAAGAAAGGGAAAGGGAGGCAGGTAGTGAGCAATGCAGATTAGGTGCAAGATAACAGGATTCTGGACTATCAAGTATTTGCTGCAGTCAGAGTACATCTCGGCACACGTGTGTAGGAGCTCTGCATTGCTCTGTAATCTGACCTGTCTTCAGCTATTACAAAAACAATTACCATACCTTAAAACCAACACATCTTCCTTTTTATTTACCTATGCTAAATATGGTATGTCCTGATCTGCATAGCCAGTGAATTAATGAGCTGACAACAAAGGAATTCAGCCCTGTGACTGAAAAAAATTGCACACCATTTGAGTACCTCAGCTTGGAATTCCTAAACTCCGTAGCAGTTTTTTTTCCTGGTCTGTGTACACTGCTGGAGCCTGAAAACCATTAAATGTATGTTACTCTGCAAGGAGGGGGACGGACCCAAGTCGCTGCAGGTCCCTTACAGGGCTACTGGTTGTGATGCTCTGTCGGCGGCTCTCTGTGACATGTCGGATGCGAAGGATCTCTGTGAACAAAGGTTTGTGCTGTGGACGATGACAGTACATCTACTGTTTGCGTGTATGGCACAAATCCATCATGGACTTATTTTGTTAAACAATGTCATTTGACAGATGCCTGTGAGCTGGGAATGTAGTCGTTATTGTAGTCGCACAATTGCTGAAGACTATCTGGTATACAAACACAATACCAAAATAAAAGGTGCAGTTCACATAATATCTGTATGAATTGTTTTATCGGTTTTACTTTATTGGAATTTAACAACTTCTCTACCACAAGTTTTTCCCCTAAAAACCACAGCAATTTTAACATTTCAGGGAGGCAAGGGTTAATGGGCTTAATGGAGGTATAATTTATTAAAAAAAAAAAAAAAACCTCACTGATGCTGATCACTCACTAATGCTGTATTAGTTATCTGAGATCTTCTCACGAGTGATCTCAGTAACTGTAACAGCATAGTGACTGATACAATGTTTACACACATTCTGAATGAATGAGCACTTTGATTGGCTTTGGCAGTGCTCATTCAAACTTGCAAGCACTTTGATTGGCTGACCAGTGGGTGCCGAACGCGACCGCGCATCCGCGTGCACGCGAACGCTCACAGCGGGAAAACAAATAGGAGATGCCTATCTATGCCCCTGTGACCCAGGTGAATTTTAAAGAGGCGTAGATAAGCGTGGCAAAGGTTGCTAAGTGGTTAAAGGTCTGATGGGATACTGCAAATTTCTCAGTTTTTTTAAATAAAGAACTCTATATACAGTAGAGTGTATGCTATCCGGCACTAACAGAGGTCGGTTGATGCTGGAAAAATGTGCTATCTAGTTTCTTGAGACTCACTCTATATACCAATCATGAACTCTGTATTAAATGTTAAAATACAGTAATTAAAAGAATATTTAAACTTGGGGTAGCCATGGAAGCCAGTCTATAAGCACAGCAGAGCTCAGAAACAGCCTAAGACAGTGATCTGCAAACTTGGCTCTCCAGCTATTAGAGACTCTGTAACAAAAAAAACTTCCCCTGGGGGGTACTCACCTCGGGAGGGGGAAGCCTCAGGGTCCCAATGAGGCTTCCACCATCCCTGTAGCTGCAGGCAGTCCAGTGATGGCTCCCCCGAAACGTCCCGAAATCCTCCTCCGACAAGCGCTGATTTATTTACCATTCCTGGCTCCAGCGGATGGCGCTGTTGCGGCTCTCAGCACGGAGATAGGCGGAAATAGCCAATCTCCGTCGGGTCCGCTGTACTATGCAGGTACAGGAGACTTGCGCCTGCGCAATAGAGCGGAACGACATTGATCTACTATTTCCACCTATCTCCGAGTGGAGAGCCAAACCTGTGTTGGAGCTGGGAAGGTAAATATTTACATCCCCGCTATTCGGAGGGGCACAGCGAGACCGCCGTGAGACACAGGAGGACGGGGGAAGCTTCGATTGGATCCGGAGGTTTCCCTACTCGAGGCGAGTACCCCCCAGGGGAACTTTTTTTGGTTACAGGCAGGGGCGTAACTAGAAATTACTGCCCCCCCTTGCAAAACTTTAGATGGGCCCCCCTTCCCCTGCACGCTTAATAGGGACTGTCTACAAGCCTTTGTCTACAACACTTTGTATGATTCGTTATGGCTGAGCAGATGCAGTTATTAGAACAATTTGTGCAGAGAACAGAAAGTTTTTCTCTCTCCTTGCCCTGAGTTGTCAGCCTCTCAGGGCAGGGCCCTCTGTGGCTTTTGGGCCCCCCTGCGGCTGCATCCCTTGCAGGGTCTATTGTTACGCCCCTGGTAGGGGCATAAGGGGCATAACTAGACTTAGTGCCCCCCCACCTGCAAACATGATAGCGAACTTCACGGGAATGGAAGTTTGGAAGCTGGTGAATGGCAGCAGAGAGTGTTTTGCTGTGAAGCAGCCTTTGGAAGCAGAAAAAAATTGCACAGGTTCCTGCACCAGGTTTTTGTGAGTGAATGGGGAGGCTTCTTCGGAGCAGTGCTCTTCAGTGCTGCTAGATTTGGGCGCAGCCAGCGCCGCCATAGACTATAATGGGAATAAGTCTATAACGGTGCTCAGTGAGTAACGTCGGTGCCGTCAGAAGACGGAGCCGAAGTTGCTTAAAAAACACAATAATTCAGCCTCCAGCAATCGCTGGAAGCTGAATTATATAATTCCCCCACTATCCATGGCAGCCTGGAGGGGGAATAGTAATTAATATGGCCTAGACTTGTGCACAATCAGGACCAGCCATATACCGGCTGTATCCTGTGCCCAAGTCTACCGGCGCCGTTTTCATATGTATGCGGTTTCTTTGCTAATTGGCTGCACTTGAGGTTGGAGAGAGGGAGGTGGAAGGGCCCCAAAAGCCTCCAAGCCCTCCTGTGATGGCAGGGGTCACAGGGATGATTGCTACACCCATGCACGAGGGATGAATAGGGAGTATGCCCTATCCATTTATTTAGATTAGTTGGGGTAAGCTAAATTTTTCCTGTAGATTCAACCATTATTATCAAATTTGTCAGAGATCAATTCTGCAACATGGCTGCCAGATTGTGTTTTTAATTGTTTTCTGGCCGACAACGATCAAAACTATTGATTGCACACTGGAGAGATTCATTTGACGGGGTGGTCAGATGAGCAGCAGTGGTAGCGCTCAATTTCGAGAGGACCGACGGACCCTCGGCCAGTCTCCCACCCCCCGTGTAAAATGTGCACTCCCTAGGACCTATAGTGAATGTTGCAGCTGAGCACACACTCGCCCACAGCTGGGGCAAGGTCCTCCAGCACCCAAGGCTAAGGCACCAAAGTGCACCCCTTCATCCCTCCCAGAGCCGGATTAAGACTAAATGGGGCCCTAAGCAAAGTAACTGATTTGGGGCCCCCATTATCCTATATAATAAAACCGCAGGTGTCCCTGCGTCATCCTGTCCCTGTCCGTGTGTTGCGCTACTTCGCATGTGCAGGACAGACAGCCATTGGGACAGGAGGACGGGGCAAGGGGGCCGGGTGAACAGGTACGCACACGCCACGGATGGTTGTACACGGCGAACAGGTGCGCATGCATGCGCACTGACATGCGTCAGTGGCGGTGGTTTGAAGAGACCTAGGGCTACTAATGTCATAATAGAATGAGAAGATGCAGCTGATGTGTGCACAGCAACATGCCACACACCCCAGGGCAGCTGCACTACTGGTTGTAATGGGCAACAGTCCTCCTTCCTCTGCGGGTGCACAAAGCACGGAATAGCAGCGGCAACATGCAGAGTGAGAGAAGAATGGCCGGGAAGTTGTCACTCGGGGCACCCCTGTGAAGATGGTGTCAGATATCACAGCGGCAGCACTTTTCGCCTGCATCTCCAGCCAGGGACGGATCTAGGGGGGGGGGGGGGGCGAGCGGGTCTCTTGCCCCAGGCACAGTTTGTTGAATTCTTAAAAAGGCGCCAGAACTGGATAGGGAAAGGCAGTTTAGGCGCCAAAACCTGACCATTAGGCACCAAAATCTGACCTTTAGGCGCCAAAACTGGATGAGGAATGGCAGTTTAGGTGCCAAAACCTGACCTTTAGGCACCAAAACTGGATGGGAATGGCAGTTTAGCGCCAAAACCTGACCTTGCCCCAGGCGCAATTTGGTCTAGGTCTGTCCCTGTCTCCAGCCTGGCAATAACAGAAAGTTCTGAACACTGCCAGAAGCCGCTCCCCAGACAGAATTACATAACCACTACCCCCACCACTGAAGAACCAATTTCCTCCGAAACTAGATAGCCACATCCACCATGCGACCTCCACCCCTGTGAATATGATAATACCGCAGAGAAGGGCAGTCGCAGCGAGTGAGAATGACTGCACCTGATGACTCGCATTTATCTATTGCGATCCAAGCTATAGAGGTCTCGTCATCCGGAGCCCATCAGTCTGCTCTAGAGTGCCACCGCTCTGTTACTACTATTTCCTACTTTCTGTGTGATCTGAGAATCAGAAAATTCAAAGCATACTGTAAATTAGACAGATGGGTTTCGGATGACGGACGGGACCTTTATTGCTTGGATCACGGATAGGTGAGTGGGAGTTTGTCATCAGCTGCTATCATTCTTGCCTGCTGCAGCTGTGGTTCTCCATGGGAAGGGAGGGAGGGAGGAACGGGCAGCAGCAGAACGCACATGAGGAGGAGGAAAGCCCAGCTCTGAAGACCATCAGCAGCAGGCGGCGTCTTTTGACAGGATGGTGAGAGCTGGATTATCTGCTGATGGGGCCCCTTTCACTCTGAATGGGGGCCACAAGCGACTGCTTCTCTTGCCTGGTCAGTAATCCGGCCCTGATCCCTCCCACCCCAGCCGTCACACACTTATTGCTATTAGACTTAGAGGTGCCCCAGGGCCCCCAACACCTTAGTCTCTAGTTATCTGGCTTGCAGTCACTGCCATGTATCCCCTTTTCTTATATCTCTCTGCTTCAAACACAGTAGGGGTATGATAGCTGAGTGATTTGTGCACCCCCTTCTACACTGTGCCCTGAGGCTGGAGCCTCTCTCGCCTCTGCTTCGGCCGGCCCTGCACTCGCCTATCCAATAGCAAGCTCTTCCTGTGTTTTTACTCCCTAGTTAACAGGTTGGTGTACCTCATGGCCCGAAGTCATGTACATGGTCATGTGAGGTCACGTACTATGTTGGCATATAGGCGAGCCTGCCTTCTGCTGTAACACTCAGCACCGCAGCAGGGAAAGGGGGGCTATAGACATGGAGACCTGGGGGCTCAGCAGCCGGGGCACCTGCACCTCCACAGATCAATAGATATCATACTGAAATCTATTAAAAACCTGTTTACAGTGTGTGGCAGTAATAGATCCCTCTCTGATCAGATAATGAACAGAGAGGGATCTATCTGATGGTCACCTACAATCTTAATTATACAGTCTTACCAAACTTGTGAAGGATACAAATAAAATACTGTAAGTAGTCCCTTGCATAGAAATCGTATAGCTTATACAATCAAGATTGTCTCATTAGTGGACACATAGTGTATTTCTCCCTTAACTTTTCTGTAAAACGCAGTGGCGTAGCTAAGGAACTATGGGCCCGGTGCAAGTTTTACATGGGGCCCCCTAAGCACTCCATACATAACAATTGATATAATGCACCAAAACTTGCCAAGGACAATCAGTGTCACTCAGAGGTGCAAGAGAAGGGGATGGGGAACAGTGTGTTAATGATTACTACTATTCAAAGCATCTATATAAGTGATTAATACAAGCACAGGACCAATAGAGAGCTAATACTGTGATAGAGGGTGGACCCCTCTGGCCCAAGGGCCCCGATGCGGTGGCTGCCTCTGCTCTGCACCCCCTATTGCTACGCCACTGGTGAAAAACGTGAAGTGTAAGGACACTGTAATGACCGTAAAGACTGAAGGCAAGCGGAATGCTCTGGACATGCTGTTATCGGGAAGGGACCTGGTGCGGGCAGCACATGGAAGCAGGGCACACACGTGTGGGCAGAGCGGCACACGGCGATGAGTGAGCATAGGACAGACGTAGCAGCACACAGCAACGCAGTCGCCGCTCGCTGCTAAACTTCACCAACTTCTGCAGAGAAAGTGACACTTGGCCGCCGCTCTCCACGGATTGGCCGTCGAGTGGTGACGTCAGGAGGGGTGTTATTAAAAGCGGCGAGGACTGAGATGAGTTCAGATGTGGCAGTGTGTGTCAGGAGCACGGGAGAGCGCTGCATGTTTCACCCGCTGTCATCACAGCAGCCAATGCACGACACTGCAGGGCAACTACGCCTACCCTATGGGTGACCGCACTGGTGTCACACGGACAGCTACATGCAGGAAGACACCATCTCCAGCGCTGCAAGACAAAGTCAAGTGACTGCTATCAAGGACCGCAAATAAAGTTGCCCGTAGCGTTATGGATAGCCCTAACGCGACACAGATCGACTTCAACTCTACATACAACGGCACGAAGCCCGGGGAACCATGGATGGTGGGCATGGGCATACTGATGTCCATTATTGTCCTGATAATTGTCCTTGGGAATGTTCTGGTGATCTCAGCTATAGCAAAGTTCCAAAGACTGCAAACTGTCACAAACTACTTTGTCACGTCCCTAGCCTGTGCGGACTTGGTGATGGGGCTGATAGTGGTACCCTTTGGGGCTAGTGTCATTATCATGGGTGCCTGGGAGTTTGGCAACTTCTGGTGTGAGTTCTTCACCTCTGTGGACATCCTGTGCGTGACCGCAAGTATAGAGACGCTGTGTGTGATTGCAGTGGACAGGTATTTTGCAATCACCTCTCCATTCAGGTATCAAAGCCTGCTAACCAAGTGCAAAGCTAGGATTATCATCCTCATAGTTTGGATTGTGTCAATCCTCACCTCTTTTCTCCCGATCAACATGCACTGGTATAGAACTCCTGAGGAGAATGCACAGAAATGTTACAATGATGAAACATGCTGTTACTTTTATACCAACCCAGCTTATGCCATATCATCTTCCATCATCTCGTTTTACCTTCCCCTGGTAGTCATGATTTTTGTCTACTCCAGGGTTTTCCAGGAGGCCAAGAAACAGCTTAAGAAGATAGACAAATGCGAAGGGAGGTTCCACAACCAACAAGACGCCAATGGTAAACTAGTCAACAGAAGGACATCCAAGTTTTGTTTGAAGGAGCACAAAGCACTGAAGACATTGGGCATTATTATGGGTACTTTTACTTTATGTTGGCTTCCTTTTTTCATCGTCAACATAGTCCAAGTGATGCACAAGGAGATCATTCCTGCACAGGTTTACAACTTTTTGAACTGGGTGGGCTATGTGAACTCCGCTTTCAACCCATTCATCTACTGCAGGAGTCCAGACTTTAGATACGCTTTTCAAGAGTTGTTGTGTATGAAGAAGTCGAGCACTAAGCTTTACATGAACGGATATCCTCAGAGCAATGGGAACAGTGTGTACAATGAAGAATCTGAGGCTAACACGGGCAGAGATAGAACTAATGAAGTCTTCTTCAAGGAGGACAAGACTCCTAGTCCATCCCTGGTACACTGTGAAGGTACTGTAGTGGACTACAGCTTGGACCCACTTGGCAAAAACCACAACACGCAGGATGATTGCTTATTATAGGATATGAACACTGACAACAAATTGGGATAGATTGCAATACAAAGGTCCATCAGACCTATTTTTAGATGTATTGACAAAAAGGATACAGACGTATTTTCTTTATATTAAAGTTGTGTTTTATTGCAGCCGGGCGGTGCCCATAACTTGCAGGATGTATACATTTTTATTAGGCAAGTGTTTCTTTCTGTATAGTTTCACTTCTTAAATTAAGGTAAGAGGATGTTCACTGAAGCATTGGGCTTTTGAATGTGTTACTGTCTTATCTCGTTGGCATACCGAGAAAAATCTACCTCATAAGTCTGAAAGGATCATGTTTTTGTGTTAACAATGTTTTTTTTAAATGTCTTGCATATTTTATTATATTGTGTACGTGTGTATGTGTGTCCTTATAAGTCGTGTGACTACAGAATGAACACTGCACTACAGAGGTGGCTGGTCTCCTCAGCAGTGCATAGGTTAATCCAGTGGATGCCAATCCCAGATATATGCCTGGGACAACAAACGGCATAGGGAGAGATAGTAGAAACTGTGTACAGAGACTAAACTCTGCCTAGACCCTTTTTAAGCCCTGGCTGGAGAACCAGGGTCAAAAAGTGTTTTGGACTATTATAATTATACTTTTGGCTACCCCCAAATAATGCATTGGCTGACAGTAGTAATGTGAATGACCTTCAAGTGAAGGATTCCTCTGGGGTATGAAAGAGTTAAAGGTTATTTTGGGTTCACCTTATTTTAGCAGGAAAGTCCAAAGTCGATAGGAGAACTCATCCCTTTCATAACTGAGACCTGCAGACCATAACATTTGTAGAGAGCGATTTACTGCACTGGTGTGGCAATTGGGGGAGGGGATATAAAAATGTATTATCTTTTCCCCCTAAGAGGTTGAATTGGTGAACATCAACTGGCAATTGGCAAGATGATATTTTAGCTTTTAGTTTCTATTATTGCTCTTATGGGTTTTCTGTTATTACCATATGTAAACTTTACTAATAGGCTCAGTGTGTACCCACTGTGATAGTGGGCAGGAGGTGGGGAGCAGGTGACACACTATGATAAATATTATGTAAGAACTCCGATCAGATTCCACAGAAAAGTAAACCTCAATAGGTCCACAATTACAATGGCTGTTTTTTTAAGATCCACAACAGTGCAGCAATCTGGAATAAATTATAATTATTTCTTAATCTCAAAACCTTTTTAAGTGTTTTTTTTTTTTTTTTTTTTTTTTTAAGACCAGTGGAAGGTGACCGCTTATGAAAAGGATCCACCTATGTATCCACAGCTAGGTTTACTAGCTAGTTTAACATAAGCACAGGCTTCCTTGCTTAGATTTTTCCGTAACTAGTTATCTGTGCAGGTCTTTCTAGATGGGGAAGAACAGATGTTCCCCATAGCCTGCTTGCTTGCTGGGGAAGTTAACCAATTACTTGAAACAGTCCTCCTAGTCCAGACAGAAAATCGTTCCTAGCGCATCTCTAGAAGGCTAGCTGGTGACGAAGTTCACAACTTGGCGTAGAACTGTGTTTTTTCCACTCCAATGCATGGAGAGTCATGTAAAATAAAGAACAGGCTGAGTTAATCAATTACTGCACCGGAAAAAAAAATCATAGGATAGATTTTCTTTAATGATTCACTTACATAAAGTCCCCTTAGGGATTCCTGTGTCACTGCATTGAGGGGGATGAGTTCTCCAGGTCAGACTAAAATATTCAGGCTTCTTTAATAAGACGTGCAAAGTGCACAGGTTATGTACATAGTGAAGTATAAGGCAGACCATACAATCTAATTTTTCTCCACAGCTCTGCAGTCCAGAAACATGAGTGGTTGTCATGTGTTACTTAGCTGTGTACAATACCGTGCTTTGCACGATTTCACTAATAAAGCTTGAATGCAGGTTTAGTGTTGAAATGCAGAGAGCATTAGTGTGCAGTAACAGGTGGTAAGCAGATTCCATCTTGCAGCACTCTGGTGCAGACTAATGAATGAATGCTGATTTGTAATTGGTTGTTATGGGTTACCGCACATCATTGCTCTTTACATCATGTTGCTAAATAGTGATCATTGTGATTGAGCATGTCCACGGTATTCCTGTCCACTGCGAAGCATGCCACCAGCAGTTTAGCTCCTTTGCACATTTCCAAGCCGTACAGTATTGTATGTTGCTCGCAATTAAAGGTCATTGTAGTAAGTGAACATGTTGTTTGTGTTTTTCTATTTTTTTATTTTATACTACATAAAACATGGTGGGGAATGGATTGGTGGTGATAGTGTCCGGGGAGGGTACTTAAAGTTTTTTTAAAATAAAATTTGATACTTGCCTAAGAAGAGGGAAGCCTCTGGATCCTCCAGAGTCTTCTTGTGTCCTCCTCAAGACCGCCACCGCTGCCCTGGATGCTGTAAAAGTTTGTGGCCATACTGTTCTTTTGTGCATGAGCGCGGTGGTATCAGTCACCCGTGGGTATTGTGCCACAGAGCTGCTCATGGATGAGCAGCTTCGGCATACTCGCACAGGCTCAGTACGGCCACACTCTTGCACAATGGGGAACGTGGCTATAAGAACATATCCAACAATCTCTTGTCTGGTATGTTCAGAAGGACCATGTATAGCCATGGTGGGGGCGAGGGGGACACAGGAAGGCTCTGGACTTTTTTTTGGGGGGAGGGGGGTGTAACCTGCCTTGGGTTCACTTTAAACATGTAAATACTACACAAGTTATTCCACAATCTGGTCGTATTGAGCTGAAACAGATAGCAGTTAAGTGTTGTACCGTGTTAGCCATTGGTAGAAACTGAAAAAACAAGAGTTAAATAATACCTTTCATTGGCTATCTGAGTGGACTTCAGTTGTAAGTTAAGCTTTCGCGGCAGATCAGGTCTCTTTATCTGGCATGGCATTTCACCAGAACCAGCAAAGAGACATGTGACTTGTCTTTAAAGCTTGCAGTTGTAAAAACTGTTCAGATAGCCAATAAAAGCGATCGCTCAACTATACACTTTCCAGCTGGATCACATAACCGTTTTGTGTCTGACACCTGCAGACACCTGCCAGTCTTGGGCATATAAATCAATCAAATCACCTTAGGGCTACCGGAGTGACATTTAATCACTCAGCTGTATGATTAAAATCTCCTAGGATCAATGTCTTTGCTTGTATCACATAGCTGGTTCACAGGAGATTTTCATTTTGTATGACTGATCTCCCTTGATCATTGACTGCTGAAATGTAGTTGCATCACATGAAATATGTGTAATAAATTGCACCCATAGGAGTGAATGGTATGTGGGATTAAATGCACCATTCTGTGATTAACACATTATTTGCCAGCAAACTGTATATTTTCATTTGCAGGACGTGAGTGATTGTTCTCCATAGTAGATTTTGTGCATATGTACAACTTTTGTTGTTGTTGTTATCTCTGAGCTTATAAATTGCTCTGGTAACTCAAAACTAAAATACTTGTCCAATTGGTACTATCCTTGACAACCTGGCTTCCAATGGGGTTTCTGCCTGCACTCTTTCAATCCCCTCATCAATCATGTGAAAGTAGAGGTTAAAGAGATTTGAGCATGTTTGTATTTGACTAATGAGCAATAAAACGGTTTACAGGCAGTTACATCATTCCTGATTGCCCCCCTATATCTTTGGCCAAATTTGTCAATGGTAAAGTGCACCTGTCATAACGGAGATAAGAAAATTGGCATTGAGTTGCTTGTGTAATGTATGATCTAGAAATGTGCACTAGTAAAATCTTAGAAACTCATAAGGAATTTGGATGCTGTGGCCACACCTGTTAAGAATTTGATTTCATAAAACAATCCCATCTACCGGTATGCAAAACTGGACTGTAAACTTAAGGGTGGTCGATTAATTTCAGTCATGTTATCAATCTGGATTGGTTCTTTTATTATACTTTTAAAATCAAATGTATAATTGCATTTCATATAAATCTGTTGGTAATCTGTCTCAATTAAAGGAGCCGTAGCACAAAAACAACAATTACATTTTCAAATACAAACAAGTGTACATTTCTCAGAGAGTAAAATGCACTACAGATTACTTGTTCCCGATATATTTCTGTCACAATAGATAATAAAAAGCTAACAGGTTTTGGACTAGTCCATATCCCCATGGGCAATTCTCAGTATTACATCACATTATTTTGACAGTTGTTCTGAGTAACTGCAGTTAAGTGCATTTGTAAAGAAATAACAGACTCCCTTATGAGGAGATGTAAAATCCAGTAATCCGCACACTCTGTATGAACCAAGTTCAGAGTTTTAATCAGAATATCGTGACATACGCCATTCCATCAAACAACGATTCTTTTCGGGGCCACGCAGGGTCCCCTTTGTCAAGGCAGCAAAACACAGAATGGTGACCTTGACAAAGGGGACCCTGCGTGGCCCCGAAAAGAATCGTTGGTCGATGGAATGGCGTATGTCACGATATTCTGATTAAAACTCTGAACTTGGTTCATACAGAGTGTGCGGATTACTGGATTTTACAATTTGATATTTCTAATCCTGCACCTCCATGGTAGGTGTGCAGTTCCCCCGTGGATCTTCTTATGAGGAGATGGACTAGTCCAAAACCTGTGAGATTTTCGGTACTTACTATAAGTGACAGGGACATAGGAAAAATGTAATTTATAATGCATCTTACTCTGGGAGAAATGTAGGTTTATATGATTGCTTTTAAAAAATGAAATTTTTTTTTCTTTATAGTTGTCCTTTAAACAGAATGATCCCCCCCCCCTCCCCCCCCCATCCGTGTAGACAAAGATGGTCAAACTAAAATTCCATCAACATATTTTTTCAATGACACTTTAAAAATGCATCCTTGATGCATCAATGTATAAAATTCCTGCTCTCGCACAATGTCTAAGCTACTTTTTACTGGCTATTTAATGCAGAAGTTGCCACTGTTTAACTAGTGTGTAGTAGTTGTTCAGTTGGAAGGCCACCATCTGGCAACACCTTGTTCAGTTCACAGTTACGATCAGTATTACAGCTCAACGCACTCCATAATGCCTGGCCGGAATGATCACATAAACATTAAAGACAAGCCTGCAACATACAGTGCTGCGCTGTCATTGAACATTCATTGCAGTGCAGTGAACTGTGGAGGTATACCGGTATTCCTCACTTACGGTGTATGGAGAAGAGGATTCCACATGTTATGGAAAACTCTCACTGGAGCTTGCTAAGAGCAGCCTGCCTTTTCCTGCTGTCAGGGAGACAAACCCTAACAGGTGCTCGACTGACTCATGTTCTGAGCAGCGCAGAGACTCAAGCAGGCAACACAACATGGAAACCGCACTCGTACTTGTTTATGATTATGTCCTCGAAAAAATATTTATTGTATCACATGGACAAAAGGGGAACATACTTATTGCACTTTTTCCTTAGGAAACAAAATATGTGACCTGTAGATTTATCTTCATAAGATATGACATTTTCTAGCACAGACAAAACTTTTGTATACTTAGGGTTAATATAAGAGGTTGTCCTGTGCTATGCTACAGAGCTTATATTACCTTTTATATAGTTGAATGTTTGTTTTTGAGCTCTGAGGAAGTTTTAAATAAAGATCTCTGAGTGTTAAGTGTGGTATGTGACGGGTGTTTTATTGCTTCAAACCATATGGCACATGCAGTATGTGCAAAACTAGAAAGGTCACATACTGTATATCATGTGGGTCGAATACATTTTTTGCAGGCGACTGTCAGTGTAAAGTATAAGTAAATTAAGTGTTTATGGATGGTATTTTATTGTTTTATGGTGTTTGATGTGTGGCACTTTGCCCATGGTGGCACAGTTAGAGAAAAGTTAGTCACCCTATAACTGCTGGCCATGGTAGGGTAGTTACTTGTCTTATTCGATACTGATAGTATGCCATGGATTCGTTTTTCTATTTATTTGTACTTGTAATTAAAGTATACAGTGGTGTGAAAAACTATTTGCCCCTTCCTGATTTCTTATTCTTTTGCATGTTTGTCACACTTAAATGTTTCTGCTCATCAAAAAACGTTAACTATTAGTAAAAGATAACATAATTGAACACAAAATGCAGTTTTAAATGATGGTTTTTATTATTTAGTGAGAAAAAAAACTCAAAACCTACATGGCCCTGTGTGAAAAAGTGATTGCACTCCTTGTTAAAAAAATAACTTAACTGTGGTTTATCACACCTGAGTTCAATTTCTGTAGTCAGCCCCAGGCCTAATTACTGCCACACCTGTTTCAATCAAGAAATCACTTAAATAGGAGATATCTGACACAGAGAAGTAGACCAAAAGCACCTCAAAAGCTAGACATCATGCCAAGATCCAAAGAAATTCAGGAACAAATGAGAACAAAAGTACTGTAATTAAGATCTATCAGTCTGGTAAAGGTTAGAAAGCCATTTCTAAAGCTGTGGAACTCCAGTGAGAGCCATTATCCACAAATGGCAAAAACAGGGAACAGTGAAGAACCTTCCCAGGAGTGGCCAGCCGACCAAAATTACCCCAAGAGCGCGGAGAAAATTAATCCGAGAGGCCGCAAAAGACCCCAGGACAACATCTAAAGAGCTGCAGACCTCACTTGCCTCAATTAAGGTCAGTGTTCACGACTCCACCATAAGAAAGAGACTGGGCAAAAACGGCCTGCATGGCAGATATCCAAGGCGCAAACCACTTTTAAGCAAAAAGAACATTAAGACTCGTCTCAATTTTGCTAAAAAAACATCTCAATGATTGCCAAGACTTTTTGGAAAATACCTTGTAGACCGACGAGACAAAAGTTGAACTTTTTGGAAGGTGCGTGTCCCATTACATCTGGCGTAGAAGTAACACAGCATTTCAGCAAAAGAACATCATACCAACAGTAAAATATGGTGGTGGTAGTGTGATGGTCTGGGGTTGTTTTGCTGCTTCAGAACCTGGAAGGCTTGCTGTGATAGATGGAACCATGAATTCTACTGTCTACCAAAAAATCCTGAAGGAGTATGTCCAGCCATCTGTTCGTCAACTCAAGCTGAAGCGATCTTGGGTGCTGCAGCAGGACAATGACCCAAAACACACCAGCAAATCCACCTCTGAATGGCTGAAGAAAAACAAAATGAAGACTTTGGAGTGGCCTAGTCAAAGTCCTGACCTGAATCCTATTGAGATGTTGTGGCATGACCTCTAAAAGGCGGTTCATGCTAGAAAACCCTCAAATAAAGCTGAATTACAACAATTCTGCAAAGATGAGTGGGCCAAAATTCCTCCAGAGTGCTGTAAAAGACTCGTTGCAAGTTATTGCAAACGCTTGATTGCAGTTATTGCTGCTAAGGGTGGCCCAACCAGTTATTAGGTTCAGGGGCAATTTCTTTTTCACACAGGGCCATGTAGGTTTTGAGTTTTTTTTCTCACTAAATAATAAAAACTATCATTTAAAACTGCATTTTGTGTTCAATTATGTTATCTTTGACTAATAGTTAACGTTTTTTGATGAGCAGAAACATTTAAGTGTGACAAACATGCAAAAGAATAAGAAATCAGGAAGGGGGCAAATAGTTTTTCACATCACTGTATATAAATTATAAAGATTTCCTTTTGGTAAGTGTTACACCAGTTTCTATAAAGTGTTTTTTTTTTTTTTTTTTTTTTGCACTATGTATCTTATTTATATAGCGCAAACATATAGTCTTGTCACTAACTGTCCCTCAGAGGGGCGCATTCTAGTCCCTACCATAGTCATATGTCCATTGTAGTCTAGTGCCAATTTTAGGGGAAAGCCAACTACGGTAACTTGTCTGATTTTGAGATATGGGAGGAAACCGGTGCAATGATAGCTTTTGCTGCCCCTCACATTTTGCTGCTACATCAATGCATTTTCCCACACGCATGCGCAGCAGGATCCTTTTTACTGTTCACCCTAAATTCTTTAAATTGTAAGCCTCTCACACACCCCAATGTTTAGGGTATGGAGGGGATCCCGCAATCTACCTCCGTGTGAATTTGCAGCCCCCCCCCCCCCCCCCGAGCCTTACTGTTTCCCAAGATAAGGCATACAAAACTATCTTGTGAACCAACAAGGCTCAGGGGCTGCAAAATTTACACAGAAGTAGTTCAGAGAGTCTCCTAAATGCCCTCAAAATGTGGGGTGTGTGGGAGGCCTACAAGTTAAAGAATTTAAGGTGAACTGTAATTGAGACTCACTGCGCAAGCGGGTGATTATGCACAGCACAAGGATGTAGGCAGCAGAAGCTGTCATTGCAACGGAATGCCCGTAGGAAACCCACGTAGACATGGGGAGAACATACAAACTCTATGCAGATAGTGTCCCAGCTGGGACCCAGTGCTGCAAAGTGAGAGTACTATCCACTATGCCACCGTGATATCTTATAAACACACACTTTTGTTGGTACCCTTATAGCTCACTGAAAAAGTGCTTCATGTCCCCTGAAAAGTAAAGAAAGTGTATACCTGCATGCCATTGATATTTCATCAAGTAACCCACAGCAAGTGTGAAATCCTATAAAGAAAGACGCAGAACAATTCTATCATGCTTTTCTCCTGACTGACTCAAAGTGCCAAGAGCTGCAGCCACCAGGGCACACTCAGTAGGCAGTAGCAGTGTTAGTCTTGCCCGAGGTCTCTTTACTGAATAGGTGCCTAGAAGTCATAATATTTGGAGTAGATTGATTTTGCAAACTGGATGTTTTCTTTATCACGTCTGCAGTTGTGCAGTCACTCATTCCGACTACTGCATGTCAATGGAGACAAGAAGTCACTCTGTTTTTTGGCATCATTGGATGTCCCATGCTGAATGCAAAGTAGAAAAAACAAAGGAGACAGTTGAATGAAAAGATGATAGAGAAAATTATAGACAAGCCTACTTAAAAAAACAAAAACAAAAAAAACCTTCGCTTGATTTTCCTGTGCCAGCAGCTTCAGATATTATCAAGAACTTTTAAAGAGCTGTCAGCCATACTATCTCAGAAAAAAAAACCACATATATAAGTAGATAAATACTTGCTGTACTTACATAATGTGTATTGCACGGTCCATGTGGTTGATTTTAGTGATTTTTTTGTAGGGAAAAAAAGAAAAAATACTTCTTAGAATTCTCCATTTTTAACTGTTTATCTTGAGGCCATTCCTGATGTAATTTCCTCCCTTACTCTCTCTACTGGGTTGTGTATGCATTGGCCGCCCTCCTCCTAGTCTTCAGGCACTCCCACCTAGCTCTGCAATAGAAAGTGCATTGTCTCAGCATGAGAAATATTGGCCAATCAGAGAGGAACAGAGGTGTAGAAGGGTTAAAGGGGAACTGAAGTAAGGGGTTTACGGAGGCTGCCATATTTATTTCCTTTTAATCAATACCAGTTGCCTGGCAGCCCTGCTGGTCTATTTCTCTGCAGTGGTGTCCGAATAACACCAGAAACAAGCATGCAGCTAGTCTTGTCAGATCTGACATCAATGTCAGAAACGCCTGATCTGTTGCATGCTTGTTCAGGGGCTATGGCTAATATTATTAGAGACAGAGGATCAGCAGGAGGGCCTGGCAACTGGCATTGCTTAGATGGAAATAAATATGGCAGCCTCCATATCCCTCTCACTTCAGTTGCCTTAAAGGAGGGAAAGAGGCTTTAGCCAATCAGGCTGCATTAGATAAGTCTGAGGGGAAATAAGTAAAAATAAAATAAAAAAAGACAACTGAGCATGCCCTGCAACTTTCTTTGTGCAGCAATGTACCAAATAAGAGTCAGGTAAACTGGGGAATGATCATTTAGAAAAGAAAAGTAAAAGTGATTTTTAACTTTTGGATTGTCTGGTTACCATTCTTATTACTTGTTTACCAGATAAAAATAAAAAAAATTATTTTTGATTTTATGCCCCGACATTTTCACTTTAAGGCCCCTGGAACTGTTACTAGTCTACCAAGACTTTGGTCCCACAGGATGAGCAGAAGCATAGTTAGAATGGAAAGCCAAGGCTGATTCTCAAAGAGATTCAAGCTAAATGCAAAGACCAAGGTCTATCATAGTCTTATGCCACTGTCACGGTTTGAGTGGCAATGGGCTTCATGAAAGAAGACCCAGGAGGACTACATAAAAAGGTCAGACAAGAATTTTGTAAAATGCATGTTAACGTGCCACGGTGTATCGGGTAGAATGTCCTGTGCACGGATGAGACAGAACAGGAACTTTAACAAGTTGCATGATATCTACATACACAGATAATTTCAATGTCAAGACTATCAGAACATGTATTAAGTAAAAGTTATTGCCTCACCTCAGAAATGTTTGTCTGCATTGCTTGTCATGGGTCTTCCAACAAGTGAAGGACCCAAAAGACACAGTTAAAGTACCAAAGAATGCGTAAGAACAAAACACTGATCTACTTTGAAGTGACATTCTTTGAGCCCTGATATAAATCCTATTAAACACTTATGGAACTACCTTTAAATAATCAGTCCAGAGAAGGCAGTCTTTAATTCTGACACAGGTGGGCTGGTTTTCTCACATCATGTGCACAGGTCTCACTGGGAGCTATAGGAATTACTAATTTGTAGTCCTAGCCTCTTAAGGTTGCACAACAATACATAAGGGTCCCATCATTTTTGTCCATGCCATTTTAATTTGTGTTGTTTGAAATATTCATTTAAATCAAAACCCTAAAACAGCCTTTAGGCCCCCTGCACACTGCAAATCCGATTCTGATTTACGATTCCCATTTGCGATTCCGATTTTTCCCTGAACGCTATCAAAACGAAATGTGTAGTACCGATTCAAAATTGGAATTGCATCAAAATCGCAAGTCGGAATTGCATGTATTGTGCAAGAGGCCTGAATTAAATAATGATGGACGCTAGTTACTTTTATCAGATGGTGGTATTTCAGAGATGATTGTGGGTTCTTCTTTTTTTGGTGGAGACACATTTGTCTACGTCTGTATATAGCAGGAGTGCAATGTCAAGTTTTGGAGAGGCACACCTTACCGTGGGTAGTTGGGTGCTTAGCCTCGATGCAAAAGCCACATCAGCCCAACATCAAAGATACAAGTTCAGCTAGCACACTAATATCCGTATTCCAGGATGTTTTATTCCTTATTGTATGCACAACATGACAATTGTTCCGGAGCCATGGAGGGTGCCCTTCATCAGATAAGTGCAGACATGCCTGCTCTTATCTGATGAAGGGGGCCCTCCGAGGCCCCGAAACAATGTGATGTTGAGCATACAATAAGGAATAAACCATCCTGGAATACTGATATTGGTGTGCCAGCCGAACTTGTATCTTTGTAAATAGCAGGTGTGCTGGGAAAGTATATGAGACAGAGAGACTGACGTGGGACAATTTGTAATGGCCAGATGTCTGTCAGTGGCTTTCCAAAATGGCAGTTTATTGGTGTGTTCCTGGTATGCAATGGTTCCTACCTATCAAAAATGGTCCAGTGATGGATAATTGCTGAATCTGCAACAGAATCACGGATACTCAGGGTCAATGATGCATTAGGAGGAAAAGTTAGCCTAGGCCATCTAGTTTTATCTCCCAGAATGGCTGCTGTAGCTTTAATTGCCAAAAACAAACAAACGCGGACCATGAGAAAGTTATCAGAACACACAGTGCAGGGCAGTTTTACTGCACATGGTGGGAAAGCGGAAAGAAAAAGGAAGAATATTGAAAAAGTAATATAATTGTGTATTTACTGATCTGGTCATTATTTAACCACCCTGGCGTTCTGATTAAATCGCCAGGGTGGCTGCGGGAGGGTTTTTTTTAAATAAAAAAAAAACTATTTCATGCAGCCGACTGAAAGTTGGCTGCATGAAAGCCCACTAGAGGGCGCTCCGGAGGCGATCTTCCGATCGCCTCCGGCGCCCAGAATAAACAAGGAAGGCCGCAATGAGCGGCCTTCCTTGTTTTGCTTATATCGTCGCCATAGCGACGAGCGGAGTGACGTCATCGACGTCAGCCGACGTCCTGACGTCAGCCGCCTCCGATCCAGCCCTTAGCGCTGGCCGGAACTTTTTGTTCCGGCTACGCTGGGCTCAGGCGGCTGGGGGGACCCTCTTTCGCCGCTGCTCGCGGCGGATCGCCGCAGAGCGGCGGCGATCAGGCAGCACACGCGGCGGGCAAAGTGCCGGCTGCGTGTGCTGCTTTTTATTTGACAAAAATCGGCCCAGCAGGGCCTGAGCGGCAGCCTCTGGCGGTGTTGGACGAGCTGAGCTCGTCCAGACCGCTCAGCAGGTTAAAGGACCATTATAGTGAAAAAGTAAGCTGTTTAAATTTTACACAACCAACAGGTTTTGGACTAGCCCATCTCCTCATGGGGGATTCTCTGGGTTTTCTTTGTTTTCAAAAGCATTTCCTGAATTACAGTTGCTAAGTCTAACTGATAAGCCAAAGTAATAATATGGCAGCCTTCCTACTCACTTGCACTGTATTTGGTAGTTATACTTAGCAACTGCTATCCAGGGAATGCTTTTGAAAACAAAGAAAACCCCCAGCATCCCCCCCATGACAAGACGAACAAATCTGAAACCTGTCTGTTCTGTCAGATTTTAACTGCTTACTTTTTTTGCTGTAGTTGTCCTTTAAAGTTCATGTGAGCATTTTTTTCTTCAGACTGTCCCCTTAATTTATTTGTAGATGCTGATTTTCTAAAAATAGTAATGCTTTTCCCTGAAAGTCTCTTGAGCGAGGAGTCCCTTGGATATCACACTAAGTATGGGGAAAAATCCTCTTTTTTCGTTAAGTTTTGTTAAAATAATGAAAGCATAAAACAATGTGACAGAGGATGACTTTCATCCTAAGTGTACTCAGGACAATAGCTTACCTAGGGTTGACAAAGAGTAACAGGTAGAATTAGGTTATCGATAACTCCTTCATGTGGTTTAATTTTTTTATAGTTTTATTTAAAAGGGCCCTTCTTTCCCATATGAATCAAGTGCTGTATCCAAGGGGCTGGATATTTTGCAGATTGTGGCTAAAAGACTGATCCATGGAGGCCCCAGCTTACAGGTTTTAATGGATCTGCTGCCGACATTTTGGTGCCACATACCACAGGACTCCTTCAGAGGTTTAAATCCAATGCCTTATTGGGTCAAAAGTATTTTTGCTATTCCGGAACTTTCAGAATGTTAGGCAGATGCTTTTAAGACTTTTTAGCAAGTTATGGTTATTAAACTTTCTACATAAGAGCTAATTTATACAATACACTTAATTCAAGTTGGTACATAACTTCTGTGTTTATTAGCATAAAGAGGTGTGACATAGCATGTGGCATCTTCTGAGTGGCAGAGTTTAAAGAATCAAAGTTTGGAAAGAAACCGTAATGAATGACGTATCCTAAAGCATAAACCATTATTTAGGGTAGCCATTTTACCTTACAGTATACCTGACTCGAGGCAAGCTTACCATTCCTTCCTCTTCAAGCACACCTTAAAGGACATCCGAGGTGAAAATAAACTTATGAGAAAAACAATTGTATCCATCCTCCGTCTCCTAAGAATAACTTTTTTAGATATCCCAGAGTTTTATTTTATATTTAAATCTAGTTTTTAAGTTATTACTGTTTAATTGTCTTTGCTCAATGACACCTGAAGTATGCAAGAGCTCAAATCTATGAATTATTGACCATTTTTATCTCTTTTCTGCTCTCAGAAGCCATTTACTGACAGGAAAGTATTTTATGGCTGTAATTACTAATCCGTGAGGGTTATGCTATGATCTGACCCAGCTGTTCGGCTGTGTTTTGCGATCCGCTTGCGGCTGCGGATACGCTTGGGTAATGTATTTCAATGGGCTGGTGCACACCAGAGCGGGAGGCGTTTTGCAGAAACGCATACTCCCGGGGTGAGGCATTTTTTTGGATTGTGGATGCGTTTCTGCCTCAATGTTAAGTATAGGAAAAACGCAAACCGCTCTGAAAAACGGCAGTTCAGAGCGGTTTTGCAGGCGTTTTTGTTACAGAAGCTGTTCAGTAACAGCTTTACTGTAACAATATATGAAATCTACTACACCAAAACCGCTACACAAAACCGAAAAACGCTAGCTGAAACGCTACAGGAAAAGAAGAAAAAGCGTTTCAAAATCTGCTAGCATTTTGCGGATCTGCTAGCGGTTTTTGGTGTGCACCAGGCCATACTGTCAATTGCATACCTGATTTTTAACTCTTTCAGGCAGAGAAGGAAAAAAAAAACACAGCCTAGTTATTTTTGTGCTTGGCACTGTACATATGTCTATCTCATCATGTCACATGTCACCTCAATAGTCCTTTAAGGGAGAGGATCATCATGGGGGCTGACATATTTATTTTCCTTTAAACTATGCAAATTACCTGGATGTCTTGATCCTCTGCCCCTAATACTTTTTGACATGAACAATGAACAAGGATGTAGATCAGATGTTTCTGACAGAAGTCTGACTGGATTAGCTGCATGCTTGTTGCAGGTGTGTTATTCAGTCCCTACTGAAGCCAGAAAGATCAGCAGGACTGCCAGGTAAATTATATTGTTTAAAAGGAAATAATTATGGTAGCCTCTATATGCTTTTCACTTCAGGTGTAATTAAAGGTGAGCAAATGTGGTGGGGAAGAGAATAGAATGGGCTAATGATAGGTAGGAACATTGCAGCAAGCCTGCCTTTTTAACCTCCTTGCCAGTCTAATTCTCCCCGGCAAGGAGGTAGCGCAGCACTTTTTTTTTTTGTTTTATTTTTTTCAAATCCTGTAGCGAGCCCAGGGCTCGCTACATGATAGCCGCTGAGCGGCGGCATCCCCCCACCCACTCCGATCGCCTTAGGCGATCAGAGGAAGCAGGAAATCCTGTTCAGAACGTGAACAGCACGGGGATCGTGAACGCGAACGGTAAGGCAGCAGTACGCATATCTACCCCCCCTGATCCGCACGTGTAGTTTAAAGGGGCGTAGATATGCGTACCAAGAATCCTAAAGTGGTTAATGCTGTAATTTTTTTTTATTTTTTTTACAAGTTTTTTATTTTTGTAACTATGGGTTGGGGTGGAAGGGGTTAAACAATAGTAAATATTTAATAAATGTTTGAATGTAAAAGTGTCTTATGGTGTATTGGGGTGTATTTGGTTGTATTTTACTTTTTGGCCACAAGATGGCAATACACTTAGGTCACTGTCTGCTGTTTACAGCAGATAGGAACCAAACTGTTTGTAACAGGTTCCTTGGGGTAATGAATTAGAGACGCTCTCTCTCCCATTCGGGGATCTGGGCTGAGAATAGATTATTCTCATGCCCTGATCACAGGAGAACGGGGATGCGGCGGAAACAGCGCTGGAGTCGCGATTGGCAGCGGTAAGTAAACAGTGCGTATATATACGCCCCTGATCTCCTAGAGGTAAACACAGGGGCATATAGATACGTAGCAGAAATCCGGAACTGGTTAAAGGTTCGAAGGAAAATGGTATACATTTAAATGTGGTAAATGACGGTTAATGTACAATATTTACCGCATTTACATGTATACTTTTTTCCTTTGAAATTTCCTTTGAACCTTTAAAATCGATTGTCTCAAACTGTCTTTTTTGGGAAAAAAAATGCCCTTGTTCCCACTGTTCTACTTAACATATCCTGCAGTTTGGTGTTTATAGCATGTAAGGGGGCTTTGCTATTAACCGCTAAAGTCGGCGGGTTTTGGCGGGATTAAAACACCAATACTTTTTCATTGGAAACTTTGAATTTGATTTTTTTAAAAACTAGAAGGTCTTTTTGAAAAAAAAATTGTTTAAGTTGTAGCCACTGATCACCTTTATAATCCATGCAATTCTGGGGATTGGGGCATGTATGGGGGCTTTGCTATTAACGTTAAAGTCAAATCCAGATCACGAACCCGTGTCCACGGATTTTACAGGCAATCACAGATAAAATCCGATTCCAATTCGTCAGTCAGTTTCAAATCTGGATCACAATCGCTGCTTATCCGGATTTTGGGACTGCCGTGGCCGGATTTATTCGAATCCGTGATCGGGGGTATCCGAGCAACACTAGGTCTCACCATTAAATGCAGGTACAGTACTGATAGCGTTCTGCTCTGTCCACATTTCTATGCAGCCTGGATGATACTGTTGCAGCCATGCACAAGCAAGGGGAGTGTCCTCAGTAATCAGGTCGCAACGTACTCCGGAAGCTTTGGTCTCACTGGCTGGTCCTTTTGAGGTAATCCACGCAGGCCCAGAGTAGTGTGCAGATAGCGAGCGAGCTACAATTTACTGCCAGCCCGCCTACCGTCCATGGCTCATGGGTCTCTGACTGACATAACACACATGCACCCACCCACTTTCCACTATAGCCGAATACAGAATACCGCGGGGCCAAATAACAAGTTTACTATAACAGAATTTCTAATATGTCAGAGTTTACTATACTAGGCGTTAATCCCATATACTTTTAATAGTGCTTGACTGGGACCTGGACATAAGTTTACTATACTCGAATGTTTACCATATTAGTTATATTATAGAGTTTATACTGTATTAAGTTTTTTTTATACAGTTAAGTTCCTTTTTCTAAAAAAGCTTCAGGACATCTGATGTGTTAGCCCAGAAATGACACCACATAACAAGGAAGTAACATTTATATATTGTATAAAGCTCCACACCCACAGTAACTAAGTATTACAAGCTTTATTATCTAAATAAACATAACATACAAAATCATGACAAAACCATGTTTTAACACCTCCACATAATAGCAGAATATCCACCCAATTACTTTTCTGATACATGAAAGTATATGTCTGTCTAATGAAAATTTGATTCAGCTACATGTATAAGCAGTATATAAAATACTCAATCACACCTGTGAGATCACAAGAAGTTGAACTAACATGTAATCCATAATACTTAGTTACAAGGTGTGATCCCTTGCATAGAAGAGTTGCTGCCTTGTAATACAGTCCTGTTTGTTTAAAGTGTTCATTAAAGGACAACTGAAATGGGGGTTGATTCCCAGACAACAAAATTGCCACGCTCAGACAGTGCACAGCAATTTTACCTGTGTTTGCGCAACGGACTAAAAAAACACTTTATATCAGTGGCACCTTTAACGCGAGTGCCGCTATTTGTGGAATGCACACACCACGATAGTTGTGTAAATAATAAATTGGGATACTGACCAGAAACTTAACAAAAAAATGTGGTACTTAAGTATTATACTGTGTGCTGGCTTTTACAGCCTCCTGTTTAAAAGATATTTAATCCCCCTTTGAAAACCAAATTTTCATTAGAAAGGCAATAATCTTGGCTTTCATCTTCACTATGCCCCATGTCAGTGCCATGCGCCATTCCTAGGTTACTGGGTGTTGGAACAAGGGGCGTCAACTGCACTTGACTGCCCTAACCTGGCAACCCGAGTTTCCAGTCCAGACACTGACAATCTCATACTGCCCTGCTTGAAACCCTCTTGCAATCCCAGCTCGATGGATCACCCAAAGAGACAGACCAATCGAGCCTTTATCAAACTGGATAGGGCCACATTTAGCTATAGGCAAACCAGCCTATTTTTAGCACATTGTGCTTTCTGGAACTCTTATGCTGGGAATACACAATGTGTTTTTGAGGCAGATAGATAATTTCTGATATGTCCAATCTTGCTTTCGATCGGGTTACCACGCGATTTGTTATAGAAGTGAATGAAAATTGATAAGAAAAGATAAAAGAATCGAGCAGGAAATCCAGCAGAAAAACGTATCGAAACACGATCGAATGGCAAATTGACTGCAAAAACGCATTGTGTATTCCCAGCATTAGACATAACTGCTAGTTCCCTTAAGAAAGGTGTGGATGGCCATTTTAGCACCTAAATGGACACCGTTGATAAGCATAACAAAGAAGGCCTGAATAGCCTTACTGTGATAGGGCAGTCTGTTAATGTGCTAATTAAGCTTGTTGTTAATATAGTAAAAGCTGATCAGCATAGGGAGACTCTCTAGAGGCACTTGTATTGGCCTGAGGAAGCGGGCTGTGACCTGCGAAACTTGTTGCCTGTGCTTAATAAATTACTTTGTTCACTCAGATTCTGTCATTAACCTCTTTGCCGGTTATCCCGAGCTCAGCTCAGGGTAACCTGCGTAGGAGGATTTCTCCGGCCCCGCTGAGCCGATTTTCACAATTTTTTTCCTGCACGCAGCTAGCACTTTGCTAGCTGCGTGCAGTTTCCGATCGTCGCCGATTTGCCGCTACCCGCCGCTCCGCCCCCTCCCTCCAGACCCCCTGCGCAGCATGGCCAATCAGTGCCAGGCAGCGCTGAGGTGTGGATCGGGATTCCCTCTGATGTCCATGGCGACCGGGGAAGCCTAGCAGGAAATCCCGTTCTGAATGGTATTTCCTGCTTACTCTGATCGCCAAAGGCGATCAGCGTGGATAGGGAGATGCCGCTTGTCAGCGGCTATCATGTAGCGAGCCCTCGGCTCGCTACATGATTTAAATTTTTTTTTTTAAAAAGTGCTGCGCTGTCCCCTTGCCGCCAGAATTGTAACGGCAAGGGGGTTAAGGTAAGCTCCCTCATCTTCTAATTTTATTGTGATTTTAAACCATTTTATATACACCTGGGTGCCTCTTTTCCCATAAATTGTAAAAATAAGCAATTTTTTTCATTATTTTCAATACAGTTACTCTTTAAATAATGCAAAAGCATTTTCAGGCTGGTACAACTTCCCTGCCAAATAAGTTTCAGAGCAGAGACTCGGGTCATTACAAATGCGTTTTGTGACTGGTGTTCTGTAAGTATTTCCAAAACTTTTAGGCTGCTTTCACAGTGCGACGTTAAAGTCGCACGTTACAAAAAGTAATAACGAAGACTAACGCACAGCAACACAAAGTATGTGCGACATTCACAGTGCTCACGTTACGTTGTGTGTAATATTTATAAAGTGCTGAATGCTGTGCGTTATAAGCGTTATTAGCTGCATTGGACTGTTTGCACATGCTCAGTAATGTTTTTGTTTTTTTTTAAATGTGACGCATGCGCCATTTTCATTCCATCAGTATGCAACGAAAATGGCGCACCAAGAGACACATAATGCAGTTTAAAATAACGTCCAATCGCAGTGCCTATCGGGGCAAAAAAGTTGTATAGTGTATGGTCAGCGTTAGATGGATGCCTTTCAACCAAGGACTGAGCAACTAAAAATAACTGGGTAGAAACCTGGCTGGCAACACGGGTTAAAAGTTCGCATTGCTTAAATAGTATAAACCATGTCCAACCTACTAAGTAATGCTGGTTTAATAGTACACACTAGTCATTTGACTTAATTGAGTTTAGCATTGGTACAGCCAATAAAATAGATTGCGGTTGGCTGGTATGAAGATGACTCTATATCTGGTTACACTGCACAGATTGGGTGTGGCGCACTTTAATTATATAAAACAACATCACCATTGCCTTGAAATGAGATGCTATTCTTTTTTTATGCAAAAGGCTGCATCACCAATGTTGTTGCTGTATCTAATTATATATGTGTTCATAAAGTTTACTGTGCCAAAATGATTTTATCACGCGTTAAGTGCCAAATAATTCAAATGTTTGTAAGTTGTGAAATGTTTTCCCTGCCGTGTTCAGCACAACATAAGTGGAAGCAATGGTTAATCTGTGTTCTTGTATTCTTCATCAGAGCCTTCCTTGACAATGGCAACCACTAAAATAGATTTTCATGCTAAGTTTTCACACTGAGAGACGGTTCGATTTTCACATGTAAAATGACTGGCAAAGTCTGATTAGCAATCTGTGTTTACTAAGAAAAGCTTGCCATAGATATTAGCTGCCCGCTGAACTGTACAGTAATCCTGTGAGCAATTGGAAGTTTTTCAAGCGGGCCCGAACTCAGAACTTCATCTCAGCTCTAAAAGATAAGCAACAGCATAATCTTTAAAGAAAAAAAGTCTTTGTTACAGCTGATGCAAATCCTGTAATAAATCTGCTGTTTGTCTATTTCCTGCTTTCATGGAAGCTCTCTGCTGTGGCAGTCAGCTGACACAGCTAAGGGATTAAATTACAAATTGTGCTTAGTCACAGATGAGGGGGAATTAGACAGGCTAACCTCTCTAAGTACATGCATTTCTGTCCTTTGCAAGAGTTCAGGTCCACTTCAACCAAGAAGTGCAGGCACTAGATGGTGTGTGTGTGTGTAGTTTTTCTTTTTTTTTTTAATTCACATTTTTGTTTTTTTTCTGTTGTAAATATTATATATATTGTACAGGACTCAAGGGACGGATCCTGGATGGAAGATATGTTTCCCCTTGTTTTGTACAAGGGTCCTTTCTAGAAGCAGGTGTGGACTGGGGAAGGAGCATGGGGTAGTTTTGGCAACCACTGGTTGCTCTGTTTTTGTTCTGGTTGCATGGTCCCGATCAGGCGCGGACTGGCGCGGGGGGACGGGTGGCATTCTCCCCCCGGGCCGCCGGGATTTCTAACAATCAGGGCCGGTGCAGTTGTAAATAGCTTTGAAAATCAGCAGCTCCACGGCCACTCGATTCACTCCCGCCCACAGCTGTTCTGATGGGCTAAGCTCAGCTCTTTCCTGTGGGGCAAGGGAGCAGGGCATTGGCTGAGAGCTCCTGCTTCTCCCGGCATCCTCTCTGGTGCACTGTGTGTGTATGTGTGTAGGCTCCGCCCCCCCGGCCTGTGGAGACCACGCTGGGACAGACTACTTGCCAGGCTGCTCTGTATACACACATGAGGAGAAGCAGCCAGGGCTTTCAGTGCAGAAAAGAAAGACACCACACTGCACTGGCTGCACTAGGATCAGATGCCAGGCTGGGAATTCCTTCTGCTGCATGCCTGTGAGTTTCTGACACCCCCTCCCCCACTCCACAGTATTAGATGGTCTGGTTTTCCTCTCTCCCTCTATAGAAGCACCACATCTCCCAGCTGGTCTCTTTCCCCAATCGAGGCACTAAAGCTGCCAGCATGCCCTTCTCCTCCATAGAGGCACTACTGCTCTGAGCATGCCCCTCTCCCCTCTATAGAGGCACCACAGCCCCAGCAAGTTTTTCCCCTATAGAGGCACTACTGTTTCCAGCAGGCCCTTCTCCATAGAGGCACTACAGTTTCCAGCATGCCATCGCCCCTCCAGAGACACCACAGCCCCAGCAAGTTTCCTCCCTCCCCTATAGAGGCACTAAAGCTACCAGCATGCCCTTCTCCTCCATAGAGGCACTACTGCTCCCAGCATGCCCATCCCCCTCCATAGAGGTACCACAGCCCCAGCATGCCCCTTTCCCTCAATAGAGGCACCAAAACTCCAAGCAAGCCCCTCCCTATAAGCACCATGGCTCCTGTCATGCGCCTTCCCTTCCATAGAGGCACCACAGGTCCCAGAATACCCCTCCATATATTGTTGGGTTGTCCCCCAGGGCCCCACAGCTGGTTGCTGGGCCCCCCTTGGTCTCCCCAAAATGAATAGTGGACCCCCAGAGCTTCTGCAGTGTATTCATAGCAGAGGCAATCACCTGTCCAGCTGGCGCGCTCATCTGTGTGCTAACGTTTCCATCCTCACAGGCGCCTCATCTCAGTGACTCAGCGGCACATAGGTGTGCACATGTCACCAGGTCACAGAGATGACGCACCTGCAAGGATGAAGTACACAGATGGAGGGAGCCTGCCGGCCGGACAGGTGAGTGCGCTCCACTGCCACTACTCTACAGGGGCACCAGGGGACCATTATTCACATTGAAAAAGGCCTGGAGAGCCCTAGGGGTCAATCTAATACTATATGGAGGAGGAGAGGCATGCTGGGAGCTGTGGTGCCGCTATGGAAGGGGAGGAGCATGATGGGAGCTGTAGTGCCTCTATGGAGTGGGAGAGGCATGCTGGGAGCTATGGTGCCTCTTTAGAAGGGGAGGTGCATGCTGGCAGCTGTAGTGCCTCTATACAGAGCATGGGGGGGGGGGGGGGCATGCTGGGAGCTGTTTGCCCCTATGGCAACAAAGGATGTGATTAGCTTGGTGTTGGATCCGTCTTTGGTCGAATATGTTCTTTCAGCATACAAGCATTATGTGGGCGAGTGTATCTGTACTGCGCATGCGCAAGTAACATCCACATATGCCCACTCAAATGAAGTGCTTTTGCATGAAGGAAAAGAGTCATGCACAAGTGCCTTAGTTCTACTGGGCATGTGTGGATCTCATTTGCGTATGCCCAGTATGGACACAGTCAAGCTTGCGCACTGAAGAAACCTATTTGACCATTTCCCTGTACTGTCATTGCTGTCAGATGGGGTATTGTGAAATACTGAAGGGAGGGGGACAGGGAGTGTGGCTGCAATAAGGCTGGTACACACAATGCAATTTCTCATCAGATCCACGGGTCAAATTGATGTCCGGCATGTCTGATCTGCTCCCAGTCGAGAACGGGATCGATTTTTTTTTTTTTTTTTTTTTTTTTTTTTTTGCAGTACTAATCTGAAAAGCGATCCCATTCTTGATTGGGAACAGATCAGACATGCCGGAAATTATTTATTAATTTGACCCATCAATCTGACGGAAACTAGCATTGTGTGTATTATGAAGCTCGTAGCACCTGCTTCATTTAGGGACACTGAGCACCAATGAATTAACCAGCTGAGCGGTCTGGACGAGCTCAGCTCGTCCAACACCGCCAGCGGCTGCCGCTCAGGCCCTGCTGGGCCGATTTTAATGAAATAAAAAGCAGCACACGCAGCCGGCACTTTGCCAGCCGCGTGTGCTACCTGATCGCCGCCGCTCTGCGGCGATTCGCCGCGAGCAGCGGCGAAAGAGGGTCCCCCCAGCCGCCTGAGCCCAGCGTAGCCGGAACAAAAAGTTCCGGCCAGCGCTAAGGGCTGGGTCGGAGGCGGATGACGTCACTCCGCTCGTCGCTATGGCGACGATATAAGCAAAACAAGGAAGGCCGCTCATTGCGGCCTTCCTTGTTTATTCTGGGCGCCGGAGGCGATCGGAAGATCGCCTCCGGAGCGCCCTCTAGTGGGCTTTCATGCAGCCAACTTTCAGTTGGCTGCATGAAATAGTTTTTTTTTTATTTAAAAAAAACCCTCCCGCAGCCACCCTGGCGATTTAATCAGAACGCCAGGGTGGTTAAGGGGCTGGGGTGGCTGCATTATGCACCATGACTGAGGGGACTCTGGCTGCACCCAACACTGCACTGAGCAGAGGAGGAGACACTCACTGCTATGCCACTGTGCTCCCCTGTATGCAGAGTAGCAGCTCAGCAGTCTCAGCTCATCCAGACACATTGCTGGAGGAGGTAAGACTGTCAAGCACCACTGCTGCACCACGACTCTGTTTATACTGGAGGAGAGTAGGAGGGTGAACACTAGAGCCGGATCCACACTATAAGTGCTTTTGGGGGCAATTGCATTTGGTTAGCACTTTCTGAGCGCTTTTTAAAAATCGCTCCCATTCACTTTCATTAAAATTGCGATTGCAGCGATTTTTACTGCGTTTTTAATGAAAGTGAATGGGAGAGATTTTTAAAAAGCGCTCAGAAAGCGCTAATCAAACGCCCCAAAAGCACTTATAAGGCTCCCTGCACACTGCAAATGCGTTTTCCGATTCCGTTTCCGATTTTCAATTCTGAAAAAAAAATGCAGCTTGCAGTAAAGATTAAAAATCGGAATTGGATGTAAAAACCGATTAAAAAGTGGAATCGGAATTGTGTGCAGGGAGCCATAGTGTGGATCCGGCCTAGGGCAGCTAAATAGGGATAGGGGACCACTAAACAACCAAACCTGGGCGTACTGTAAAGGGTAGGGGGGACTACAAGATCACTAAGGAAAGCTATCTGGAGATCGAGGGACCATAAGACCACCAGGGAATACTTTGAGGGAGATTTTCTAGTATTTATAAAGCGTCTACATCTTTTGCAGCGCATAGTACATAGTGATGTCACTGACTGTCCTCAGAGGAGCTCACAATCTAATCCTACCATGGTCATAGTGTAATGTCCTACCATATTATTATAATGTATTTATATAGCACTGACCTCTTCTGCAGCACCTTACAGAGTACATAGTCATGTCATCAGAGGAGCTCACAAGCTAATCCCTACCATCCCTTCCAAAGTCATATGTCCATTTTAGTCTAGAGCCAATTTAGGGGTAAGTCTTTTAACATATCTTTATTTTTTTGTAATGTGAGAGTGCCCAGAGGAAACCCACAGACAAAGGGACAACATACATACTTAATGCAGATAGTACCCTCAAAGGCCCAAAGTGCACCAAGAAAATGTTCCCCACGCAATTACACCCCCAGCCTGAAAGGCTGACTAGAGGCAGGATAGATACATGCTTTCTTAACGTAAAGGGAAGGAACTGGGCGGGCCTTCCTGTTCCACCCCCAGTCCATTCCTGGTTTTGGGAGCAGTCAGGCCAGGATAGGAGTGCTCTGTGAAGGCGGCGTGGTGGCTAGAGTATGCCGCAGGTGAGCTGCTAGCTTGATGGAAGCTTGGTGAACACAAGGATTTATGTTTGTGTTTTACCTAAAGACCTATTTTACAAAGTTTGATTATTCAGAAACGGTGGACTTTTCCTGGACTGTGGGCTCTTCCAACAGGCTGAAGTAAGCCTAAAACACATTTAAAGGGAAGGTTCAGGGACTATAAAAAAAAAAATTCCAAATCCACTTACCTGGGGCTTCCTTTAGCCCGTGGCAGGCAGGAGGTGCCATCGGCGCCGCTCCGCAGGCTCCCGGTGATCTCCGGTGGCGCGCCCAACCTCGCCAGGCCGGGCTTCTTCTGCGCTCCAGTCTGCGTCTCACTGGTGCGAACTGACCTCATCAGACGTCCTCCGGGCTGTAGTGCGCAGGCTCAGTAGTTCTGAGCCGGCGCAGTACAGCCCGGAGGACGTCCGATGATGTCAGTGCGCACCAGTGAGGCGTAGATTGGAGCGCAGAAGCCGTACAACCTGGCCCCCGGCCTGGCCAGGTCGGGCGCGCCACCAGAGACCACCAGGAGCCTGTGGAGCGGCGCCGAGGGCACCTCCTGCCTGCCACGGGCTGGAGGAAGCCCCAGGTAAAAGGATTTGGATTTTTTTATTTTTTTTTTGTTAGTCCCTGAACATTCCCTTTAAGTTTTGTTTGCTGAGAAGAAAGCATATTTTCATTTGTTTGTTGCTGAGTCCTTAATAAACTGGACTTTCATTTACGTTACTGTCTCCTGGGGGCTAGCTGTGATCCCAGAGCTACCCCTGAAATGTCACAATATATATACACTCACCTAAAGAATTATTAGGAACACCATACTAATACGGTGTTTGACCCCATTTTGCCTTCAGAACTGCCTTAATTCTGCGTGGCGTTGATTCAACAAGGTGCTGAAAGCATTCTTTAGAAATGTTGGCCCATATTGATCTTGCAGTTGATGGAGATTGGTGGGATGCACAGCCAGAACACAACTCTCCCGTTCCATCACATCCCAAAGATGCTCTATTGGGTTGAGATCTGGTGACTGTGGGGACCATTTTAGTACAGTGAACTCATTGTCATGTTCAAGAAACCAATTTGAAATGATTCGAGCTTTGTGACATGGTGCATTATCCTGCTGGAAGTAGCCATCAGAGGATGGGTACATTGGTGGTCATGAAGGGATGAATATGGTCAGAAACAATGCTCAAGTAGCCCGTGGCATTTAAATGATGCCCAATTGGTACTAAGGGGCCTAAAGTGTGCCAAGAAAACATCCCTCACACCATTACACCACCTCCACCAGCCTGCACTGTGGTAACCAGGCATGATGGATCCATGTTCTCAGTCTGTTTATGCCAAATTCTGATTCTATCGAGACTCATCAGACCAGACAACATTTTTCCAGTCTTCAACTGTCCAGCTGAGTTTGTGCAAATTGTAGCCTCTTTTTCCTATTTGTAGTGGAGATGTGTGGTACCCGGTGGGGTCTTCTACTGTTGCAGCCCATCCGCCTCAAGGTTGTGCGTGTTGTGGCTTCACAAATGCTTTGCTGCATACCTCGGTTGTAACGAGTGGTTATTTCAGTCAACGTTAGTCTTTTGTCAGCTTGAATCAGTCGGCCCATTCTCCTCTGACCTCTAGTATCAACAAGGCATTTTCGCCCCCACAGGACTGCCACATACTGGATGTTTTTCTCTTTTTACATTCATAAACCCTAGAAATGGTCGGGCATGAAAATCCCAGTAACTGAGCAGATTGTGAAATACTCAGACCGGCCCCTCTGACACCAACAACCATGGCACACCTTTTTTATTTTTTTTGTTCAAATATTGAATCCTGACCCATTCCATTGCGAATCACAAAATTAAAGTCCACATGCCAATATTTTACTGTTGGCTTGTCTAAGGCTTAACATCCCCCCCCCCCCCCTGGCAAATCCATATCTATTAACCTAAGTCTAATTCCCATCGCTACAAGCACCTCTAGCTATATGCCTAACACCAACCTCCTCAACTAACATTCTCCTAACTATATGCCTAATACCTACCCCCTCCCCTAGCATACCACTATCTATACACCTAATACCAGCTCCCCAACCAAAGCACAGTCCTTCATAAATGATTACCTCTATTTCAGAACACTAACACACAAAGCTCGGCTATATAATAGTCAAGCCGCTTAGCTGATATCCAGAGCACAGCTATGTACAAGCCAATTGCCAGCACCCAAAAGAAGTATCTGGTGCTCCATAGCCACAAATGTTTGTGGTTTATGGTGGCGCCCCCAATAGCTGATAGATGGCAACTGATCTGCCCACTACCATCCGCCACCCAACACATGCCAGGATTGTCATTCCCACATCGCCGCATTCCCCATCCTAGGGAGCATCACACACTGAAAGCATTACCTCATTGATCTATATAGTGAACGGAGGCCCCAACCAATCCACTAGTATGCAGAGGAAATGAGTGGTGCAAGGGCCATGCATCCTCCCAGATATCACTGTGGCCTTTTGAATATAAGTGACCCCGCCATCCAAAAAAAAATAACACCCACGTCCAGGGGCTTAACTATAAATCATTGGGTCCCCCATAAAAACTTTGCCCCCCTCCCCAATGTCACACCCTTGTGACCCTCACAGCTTGGGGGCCCATCTTTCCTCCCATCTCACAAAATATGTGTGTACATTGTAACCTTTACACCCAAAACAAATGTAGCCACAAAAACATTTGTATCTGAAGGTTAAACCCCTTTATCAGAGGGATTGATGTAGTAGTTGGGGCCCCCTAACAGCTCTGGGTCCCCCTGTGGTCGCAGGAAATGCTCTCCTATAGTTACGCCCCTGACCTGCCTTGGTCGCGTGCTACAGCCCATGTGCTGTCCGGGCACACACCTCCTCAATCGTGCCCCCGTATCCCAGAGCATTCTCTTCTCTGCATGCAAAGTTCATAATGATTTGTGACTATGCATGCACAGAATGCTCCTGACCACGGGACCATGATCGAGGAAGCACAAAGCCTAGGCAGTGCATGCAACAGCATGTGACTGAGCCAGGTCAGAGACTCTTTATATCTTTGAGTAATATATATATATTTTATAGTGTGAGTTTATCATGGAAACACCGCACATAGATGTGGTATGGAATGTCCAGTTTACAGCTATGCCTTGCCGTTCTTCAGTTCAGAGAGAGAGAGCTATTTTCGACTATGAATACCCTTCAGTGGAGTGCAATGGTAGGACATGGCTTTGAAGATTAAATAGAGCCTAATACTGGGACTGATTTACCAGAAGGAGTTGCACAGAAACTTGTATAATATTGGAGAAGCTACTACAGTTTGCAGCATTAGGACAACTAGTCAGTTTTCAGCCTTTAAATAACACAAGACTTCTGATCAATCAAATTCAGCAGCTGCTCCATATTTATTTAGGTGTTCTGAAGATAGTCTCGGGTGGCAGGCACCTGGTGTGATTATCAAACCAAGTGACAAGTGGGGGGGCATGTTATATCGATGTATGAGGAAAAGTATACACATGAAATCTGTAGGCAATTGGCCGACACCGTATCTTACCAGATGATCGGGTGAATGCATATCTTGTACTTGAGGAGAAGATTAATGATCTGCTGAGATTTGGTTTAGATCATGACCATATTTCTATAAATTAATATGACTTTATGAAGGTTGACACGTACAATGTGCTCACGGTATGGGCTTGATTGACTAAACCGTGATAACTCAAATATCACACCTTATCAAAGATATTACACCTTATCAAAGATATCACACCTTATCAAAGTTAACACTCCTTATCAGAAAAGCATAGCGAGTGCTACGAACTTATGCATGCTAATTGGCAATGGCACTAATCCAGCCCTGAGCCCCTGCGGGTTTGTAGCGCTCGCTATGCTGCTCTGATAAGGTGTGTTAACTTTAATAAGGTGTGATATCTTTGAAAAGGTGTAATATCCTTGATAAGGTGTGATATTTGAGTTATCATGGTTTAGTGAATCAAAAATCCTTGAGTCCAGGGAGAACCCCCCCTGGTTGTTCCATTGTCTGCTATAATGGATCCAACAGACAGGATTAAACACTTTGTTGACCACTTGTTGAATCCCTGCCCACCTATGTCAAGGATACGGGGGGGGGGGGGGGGGGGTCTATGTTTGAATGGCTTTGCAATGGAGGACAGTTGGTCCCTGGCAAGTGCAGATATTGAAAGTTTGTATGCTTCCATCCCCCATGACCATTGCAATAAGAACAGTATATTTGTCCCTTATTTACTCCTATCCATCCATTGAACAGTATAACTGCTTTGATACGCATCTGCTTATGGAGGTCCTGAAAAAAAATTATTTCTCTTTCTTTGGGCGCATCTACAAGCATATATACAAGGTGCTTCAATGAACATGTCTTGCACACCTGCATATGCTTGCCTTCCTTCATTCAGGTAGATGGGAGGAGGAGGATGTTTACCCCAGGGTGGACGGTGTGGCATTGTGGTTGAGGTGCATTGATGATGTGCTGCTGGTGATGTAGAAGAGGTCCCAAAGGGAATTTGAGTTGTTTGTTGACAAGCTAAATAAAAATGAAAGTAATGTTAGGCTTGCGTTTTGATTTTGAGGAAAGATAAATTATTTGTAGATTTAAAAATGTAAAAGGATATATTTGGCTTCACCACAAGGACATACCGTAAACTGACAGTGTGCAGCTCCCTCTTCCACATCACCAGCCATTACCATCTGCCTCAAAAATCTGCTATTCCTATAGGACAGTGCCTGGGTGTATGCTCTATTGTCTATTCAGGACTACAAATCAGAGGCAGGAGAGATGTATGATCAGGGCCGGATTTGTACTTCTTACCGCCCAAGGCCGACTATTACCAGCCGCCCCAACCGAAACCGTATCCTACCACCTCTCTCCACACACACACACCCACCCAAACATTTTTGGGCCGCTGGTGTCCTCTACTGCGGCTAGTGCCGAGGTCTCCATGGCAATATGAAGTGAATCAATCACGTCTCACTGGGAACTGGTTAATCAAGCGATCTACAGGTGATGGGCGTGGTGGGAGCCACCCACCACACACACATTGTCAAAAGTGGCTCACAATTGGACATTGGGTGGGGTCAGCAACACGTAAAAGTGAGTCCTGTACCCACTGCTGTTTTCAGGGTAACAGAGCTGGCCAATCAATAATTAAGAAATGGGTACTGTGAGAGGCTGCCTTCTGTATTCTGTACTGTTTGCTGGTGCGGCCCCTGGTCCTTTCATCCCCCACGCCAAGTGCGTGAGACCCGGCCTTCTGTAACTGCCTGCAGCTGCTGCTATGTCATTGGACAAGGCCTGGCTTTTTGCTAGTCACACACTGTTCACAAACGTTTGGTTAACGGACTGCAGCTGCCTGTAGCACAGCACAGGCAGATGCCAGCTGGTACTAATAGTGCAGTTATCCTGACCCCTTTCATTTGTTTGGACACTTGCAAATAATGCCCTGCAAATAATGCCCACTGTCTGTCTGCAGGCCGCCCCTTATTTATCTGGTGCCCTAGGCCATGGCCTATGTGGCCTTGCCAGAAATCCGGCCATGTGTATGATAGGTTTAGGAAGAGGAGGGTACCCACATTGCTGTTTGAAAAGAGACTACAAGCAGCCTCTCTAAACAGATTTACTTTAACCATTTTAACCGCACAGACAGGAGTCTCACGTCCGCGGCAGGTGCTGCTGTAGCTGCAGGGACGCGAGACTCACGTCCGTGCACCTTACGGGGCTGCGCATGCGATCGTGCTGGGTGGATGCCCGCGATCGCGATGTACGCAGACACAGGGAGATTGGTGGAAGGAGACAGAAGTCCCCTAAGACAATCTATCTTGTACAGCGAGAATGATCACTGTTTTTGTACAAAAACAGTGATCATTCTCAGAGGTAGGAACGATCGTGTCGCTGCGCTCCCTTCCACTCGCTCACTCCCACTGCTCCCGTTAATGATCATTAGATTAATGAATGGGAACTTCCCATTCATTCATCTCTTCTCAGGTTCCCGTTATCGCCGGCATCAGTGGGATGACTGCGTCAATGGGATGACTCGTCAATACAGATCATTTTGTTGTTATAAGTAGTAATAAAGTTATTGCGGAATGAATGGGAGTAGTGCTGAAATAGGAAAACTCCTCTCGTCCATAAGGTGAAAACAACCTACAGCCTGACGTTGTTAACTGCCATGGTCAGTGGTTAATCAGTGAACAAAGATATTGGTGTGTTTTTATTTCTGATTATGGTCCACATTGGCATGAGCTGAGGCACATTCTCTCCAAGCACTGATATGTGCTGTAGTTGGATCCGGACCTTTCTGAGGTTGTGGAACCAAGACCATTGATGACAGCACAAAGGGTGGCCAATTTGGGCAATGTCCTTGTGCACTCAGAGTTTAAATGTACAAGTGGTACTATATAGTTAAATATCCCTCCCCCCACTGGAATAGAGGATATCAGGTGTGAAAGATAAAGCAATATATAAACTCCTGATTTTGCGACAATGTGGAGATTTTGATCTTATCAAAACAAACGGAAACAATGTGGCAATGTAATTTGGATAGTATGATCCCCATGGACTAAATACACATGTTTCAATTGCTCCATTTTTTGCCAGCATATTAGCCATTTTTTGGATAGGTTCATAAATCCAGGTTGTACTTCTTGCAATCTGTGGTCGGGTCTTTAGGGTTCCATATACATTCAGGTAAATGGGTCCATTGCCTGGTTCAGCGTAATTGCCTTTTTGAATGCAGCCCTTTGCATACATTAATATACATGAGGGTGTGGCTTTTAGTTTTAGTTTGCTAAAAAGGAAGGACGGGACTTTACCTTTTTACTTTCCCTGAACAAGCCCAAGTGATAGCGGGTGAAACGCGTCGACCCACTGACCTATGCACTCTCATGCTGGCCCAGTTGGTGTAAATGCAGGAGAATTTGAGGCACAATTTTCCATGCTACAGTGGCCGCTGGGTACAATTGCCATGCAGACCTAACGACTGGTGCTCAGGCGGCGGTTTGGGAGTGTTGTTGCCCGTTAATTGGACAGCACTGCAGATGGAGACTTGTGGAACTGTGTTCATCTTGTGGGGACAATCCAGCATTAAATGTGAACTCCAAAACACTGCAAGTATATACAGTATAGTGCCTTAGGTCCCGTGTTTGGACGGACTGCCTTGGTATGCCGTTAATGCTTATGGCTGACCCTGTTTATGCTTTGGCTGTGTGTGCACATGTCTGCTGCCCATTAAAGGAGAACTGTAGTGAGAGGTGTATGGAGGCTGCCATATTGATTTCCTTTTAAAGGGAACCAGAGATGAACGTTTCACACAAAATAAACATATCAGTCGATAGCTTGTAAAGAATAAATGTTCTACCTGATAATTTCGCCGCTCTGGTGTGCCTTTTTTAGTGTTTTTTATCCATTATTGCTCCAGGAAAAATCAAATATGGCCGCCGAATCATATCCCTTCTGCTTCCCGGTTATGAGTTGTTATGGATGTGCTGTCTAGGTTATATGAGACTATGCTGCTATCTAGGCTAAATGCAGCCTTGCATCTGCGTGCTTTCATTTTGGTATGATGTACAGCTGCCTGTAGGAAGTGTCTCTCATAGGAATGAAACTGCAGTCATCATCAGTATCTAGTGCACACAGAGCACACCGGGATCATATTGCAGCCACACTTGTCTGTTTCAGAGATTCTCTCTCAACAGGAGCAGCCCCTCCCATGTGATCACAGCTCTCAGTATGCAAAGCAGGAAATCTGAGCCAGGAGGTGGCAGGCTTGGGCTTGAAAAGACTCCACAGAAGAGTGACTCAGCTATAATTATTCCAGGTCAAACCTAGACTGAGCCAGTCGGGGATTCTTATCACAGCTGCTAATAGACTAAGCAGATAAGAATGAAACTAAAAGCAGGGTAGGTGTTTACTGTCATGTTCCCACTGATAAATGTAGTAAAATACATGAGGGTGCTTCATCTCTGATTCTCTTTAAGCAATAACAGTTGCCTGGCAGCCCTGCTGAGCTTATCTGTCTGCAGTCATGTGAATCACACCAGAAACAAGCATGCAGCTAATCTTGTCAGATATGACAATAATGTAAGAAACGCCTGATCTGCTGCATGCTTGTTCAGTGCCTATGGCTAAAAGTATTAGAGGCAGATAATCAGCAGGATAGCCAGGCAACTGGTATTGCTTGAAAGGAAATAAATATGGCAACCTCCATATACCTCTCACTACAGTTTTCCTTTAACATCCTAGTGTCAGACTTTCTGTGTGCACACTATATGATCATCGCGCTCATTGCTACATTGCTGCATGTGTGATTACACATGTAAACACAACAGAGGTAATGGCTGTAGAACTCATGCCCCTCCCCCCCCCCCCCCCCCCATATAAAATTACATATTAAAAGGATGCTCTGTATTTGTATCCGCAGTAGTTTGCATAGTGGGTGGTTATAATAGAGGTGCCCTTTTCAACTACTCCACCTGTCGCACCTCCCACAAGCTTGCACATAGATCTTCCAGCATCCGGGACTGCAATCTACACCATGTTCCAAATTATAATGCAAATTAGATTTCCCTCTGATTTTCCTAAATAGTGGATGCAAGTGGCAGTCAGCATTCATCCTTTAGTCATCAACCATTAGAGCATCATTCAAATGTTACTTAACAAACCTCCTTATATTAGGATTTTTTTCAAAAAAAAAAATAAATAAATAAAATACACTGTTCCAAATTATTATGCACTACAGAGGTTTAAAACATTTTATAGGTATGTAGCATTCCTTCTGAGGTTTGGACTTCAGTTTCTTCAGTTTGGAGAAACTCCACTTAATGCTCCAGCAACACCTCCCTTGTCGATACTTCATTAAAGGGAAGGTTCAGGGTGAGTGAAAAAAAAATCAAAATCCACTTACCTGGGGCTTCCTCCAGCCCGTGGCAGGCCGGATGTGCCCTCAGCGCCGCTCCCGGTGGCCGACCTGGCCTGGCCAGGCCGGCTGCCAGGTCGGGCTCCTTCTGCGCTCCAATCTGCGTTTCACGCGGGTGCGCTGACGTCATCGGACGTCCTCCGGGCTGTACTGCGCAGGCTCAGAACTACTGAGCCTGCGCAGTAAAGCCCGGAGGACGTCCGATGACGTCAGCGCGCCCGCGTGAAACGCAGAATGGAGCGCAGAAGAAGCCCGACCTGGCAGCCGGCCTGGCCAGGTCGGGTCTGCTACCGGAGACCACCGGGAGCCTGCGGAGCGGCGCCGAGGGCACATCCTGCCTGCCACGGGCTGGAGGAAGACCCAGGTAAGTGGATTTTTTTTTTCACTCACCCTGAACCTTCCCTTTAAAGGTTTTATACAGAACTTGCCTCACACCTACAAAACTCAGCCAGTACTCAAATAAACACGCTAGAAACTGTTTCAGGGATTGTCAGGCGGAGGGATCCCTTTACCACATATGGTGGTCCTGTCCCAAAGTTATAAAAATTTGGAATCTAGTCTATCAACTATTCAGTGAAATTTGTGGGAAAAACATAACTCCACCAATGATTGCCACCATAACTCCACCGCTACCACCAATGATTTCAGGAGGGGGAGCGCTGAGAGGAGAGCCCGAGGTGAGGGAGGGGGGGGGGGGGGAATTTCCCCCTTCCCACCGATCTGCCACACTCTCCTCTTATGCTGCGACCCCTCCTGCCCCCAAAAGTCCCTGAGTGGGCCCTAGAAGGACCCCGGGCCCCCCCGCGACGGCAGGGGTCGCATCCCCTATTGGTACGCCAGTGTTGGTAAGAGTACTTGTAAGAGGTAAAAACCGCAACAAAGAACATCTATCAGGCCCTAGGCAATGTAAGTGTGGGTACATGTAAGAATGATGTGCAGGTACTCTGCAGGGGGATGAGGAGATTCTTCCTCTATTACACATTCTTTATGTACAGTCTGAACTAGGTTTATGGGTGATAGACAACACCTCTGGAGAGTGCATATGAAGAGTATAGTACTACTGTGTAACAAAGTAAACCTGAGACAGATGAAATTAAAGTTTTATACATACCTGGGGCTTCCCCCAGCCCCCCTTCAGGCTAATCAGTCCCTCGCTGTCCTCCTCCGCCACCTGGATCTTCTGCTATGAGTCCAGGTATTTGAGACAGTCGGGCGTAGTGCGCATGCACACACTCCGCCGCCAGGAGCATACTACACCTGTGCAGCACTATTGCACAGGTGCAGAACGCTCCTGGCTGTGGAAGCGGCATGCGGCCGGACTGCGCTGACTGGCTGAATTACCAGGACTCATAGCAGAAGATCCAGGTAGTGGAGGACAGCGAGGGACTGATTGGCCTGAAAGGGGGCTGGAGGAAGCCCCAGGTATATATAAAACTTTACTTTTCATCCGTCTCAGGTACCCTTTAATTCGTAGTCCCTAAACCAAATTTTAACAACATATCAAATTTGATTTCATGAGCAAAGAGAGTGCATACATTTGCATAAATCAGCATCAATGCAGAATTATTTCCATCTCATTGACCATCTCTATTAGTGACATGGCTACACATCAGGCTTTATTCTTAAAGCATAGATGTTATTTAGTATATATGAGATTCCTGTGTACACATCATATATACAGTCACAATCAGATATGTATATCTGACCTTAAAAATATGGGGACTGCTTTATTGAAGTAGCACAAGTAACTAATTTTGATTGGTTTATTTCATTTTTGTGGACTAAGCACAGCTATTACTGTATATATACTGTATATATACATTATTTTTAATTACTATTATCTGAGAAATAGAACATTTTATCATATTTTCTATTTTAATTACAGTTGCAAATTCATTAGGAGTCGGAGTCGGTGCATTTTTTGCATTTTTTCCAGGCTCCGACTCCAGGCACCCAAAATTGCTCCGACTCAGACTCCACAGCCCTGAGTAAAATAACACCGTTTATGAATAGGTTTATGAAACCTGGGGTCTTCCAGAAGGAGGGGGGGGGGGGGAGGGGAGAGTACAGGAGCTGCTTATGGTGCAAATGGTATAAATACGTCCAATAAAAGCGGTACTCACAAACCCGGGTTGCGGAATAGCAACCAAGGCTTTGAGTGAGATGTGTCTGCTCAAACTTGCGGATGTATAGGTCTTGAAACAGCTAGGTCACTGTACTCAAAAAGTGTAGTTAAGGTCACCAAAGTGAGAGACGATTAGTGGCCCAAATTAACACCCATGTAAGGGTGTCGTAATGTAACAATGGTTTCCCATTGGTCTGTTAACGGACCAACAGGGAGTCCCATCATCACTTTGAAACATTGCTTTACCGGGGCTTGCTTGTCTTTAGTACAGCAAGCCTCGAACCCTGTGTGACAGCCGTAGTCAACCACCACCCTCCTCCTGGCTGTTGTATATAGCACCTCCCCACCTGCTCCCACAACACCACCTGAAGTCACTTACACCAACACTCGCCAGTGCCCCTACCCTGTATGTGTTTACATGTATTTAAATGTTACTATATTTTCTGAAAATGGGTTTAACATCATTTGTCAGGAAAGGTAGGTTAGGGATAGTATCAGAAAATGGTTAATATTGAAGGCAGGTTAGGGTGAGGTGTCAGAAAGGGGCTAATGTTAGCAGGAAAGGCTGGGTTAGGCATTAGGCAGACAATAACATTAAGAGGGCAGTTTGTGGTTAGAAACCATGAAGGGGGTGTATGGTAGCTTTTGGAAAGAGCCTTTTTGTAGGCTTTTGAAAAGAGATTTGCCAATAATGGCATCAGCCACAATTAGGTGATCTTTTGAAGAGTAGTGTTCAAATAATGAAAATTGCATTCCATAGCCGAAGCACCAGAATTTGTAATGCCAAATCCGATAACCTGAGCCCATGTAAGAACCATCAGCACCAAAAGTACCCCTTAGCAATAAAATACCCTTTAGGCCACCAGCAAGCAAGAAAATACTCCGAATAATTTTGACAGCACTTTTTCACCTACTTTTTAATATATTTTCAGTTGCAGAGTGCTGAAAAGTTATTTTAAACAGAAGATGAAAAATGATCTCCTAGGAGAAAACTTAATTGGTAAATTGCATATGGCCCCATGATTGATCTGCTTTTATTTAACTGGACCTAATTTAACACATCTCTGAAATTTAGGGAGCGATACGATTTCTAGGTCTGCTGAAGTACTTCCAATGAGATACGGCATGGTTGGTCAAAAACTGAAGAGGGTATCACAAGCGAGGTTTAACAATTACTACTTTTAGAAAAGGGCAGGAGAAAAGGAAAGAACTTCTCCTTAAAGAGGACCTGTTGCGAAAATCTTAAAATGTAAAACACATACTAATAAGAAGTACATTTCTCCCTCAGTAAAATGAGCCATAAATTGCTTTTCTCCTATGTTGCTGTCACTTACAGTAGGTATTAGAAATGTGACATTACCAACAGTTTTGGGCTAGTCCATCTCTTCATGGGGGATTCTCAGCATGGCCTTTATTCTTTATAAAGACATTCTCTAAAAATGAATACAAAGATGCTGGCCAGGCTTCCTGCTCGTTGCACACTATTTTGGCAGTTGGACGGAGCAACTGCCATTCACTAAGTGCTTTTAAAAATAAAGAAAACCGATAACCCCCACCCCATGAGAAGATGGGCTAGTCCAAAATCTGTCGGTACTGTCAGATTTCTACTAAATACTGTAAGTGACAGCAACATAGGAGAAAAGTAATTTATGGCTCATTTTACTCAGGAAGAAACGTAATTCTTATTTGCATGTTATAAGTTTTAGCATTTTCGTTATAGTTCCTCTTTAGTATATCATATATAAAGAGTCTCTGGAAAATGGTTATACATTTGTAGTTACACAGAATATTCAGTTATAAAGGCTGTCTCTCTCATGTATTCTGTGTTTCACTTGTCAGAAGATATTGTTTCTGGTTAAAACAATGAAGGTCCACAACGTTTGTTGACGGTGCTTTATTAACAACGCATCAACACTTGAGAGTAATGTGGGGAGACCAAAAAGTAAGGGACGGTAGCAATAAGCAGGCGGTTGTATGGGACAGCGATGTATTACTTTACTTCCTTAATCAGCTCTGGCACATCTTACATACTATAGCATATTACGAATTACAACAAGAGGCTGCCCTGTATGACCATGTAACCAAGAATGTCCTTGTTACTGCAGTTAGTCGCAGGAAGCACCTGACCATGTATTTGTGATATCAGTGCCTATTCTTTACATGACCCTAAGTGAATCCAGTGAAGGCTGGGTAGCAAGCTAGAAGGGGGTATGCCCAGTGATTTTTATGGTGCCACCACAAGTTCAGGGAAATCCACCTGTCTTTGCCTCCCCTACCATCTCCATCTACTCCACTATTGTCTAACTCTCCTTGACCTATTCTTTTTTTTTTTTTTTTTTTTCCCAGGGACATCCACCTCTGAATTGTCAGTCATTATTTAGACCTCTAAAGCTCCACAGAGTGCACAGCCACACAAACAGAATGGTGCCGTGTTTTAATATATATGCTTAGAGGAAGCAAGCCACACAGGCCCACAGTTTCTGATGGTTTGCATGCCCATTCAGAGACATGGCTGATCTTGCACAAGCTCAAAACAGGCAAGGTTGTGTGTGACAACATATTTAATTCGATAGCTTCCCCTTGTCACTGATAGCTCACACATGTACATTGCCGTATTATGATTAATGTGGTAGTGCCACCTTGGACTCATTGAAAGCTGTGTGAGCCCTTTTCTGCATCGAGTTGCACTTTAAATCAAATGCATGGCATTGCACTGCATATTGCGAAATATAGCTTTTTTTTAATTCTGTTCTCAACATACCATAATGAGCAGCTGAACCAGCCTTGCTTGATTTATTGATGTTTACAATATTGGTGAGTTTAAAACCAACATTTTACTACAGATTTACACACATTCATTTTCTTTATTCTCAATACTGTATATACGTTATATTTTTCTAGATATGGGCATGCTGCCAGTTTACAGCCCCTTCTCTGTAGTCTCAGTTTTATACTTGCAAAAGGAGAAAAAAAAAACCACAGAGAGCCCAAAATAGTGTAGTACGTTCAATAAGGAATTGGTAATAGGAAAGTGTATTAGAGTTTATACTCACAAACGTGGGTTACTGCAAAGGCAACCACTGTATAGGCGGGTGGGGATGTTATGACCTTACCCAACAATGCCAAATCTTCCCGTACAGGACTCAACCTTTCTATGGATAAATATCCAACTTATTTATTGCATTTATTAGTGTGAGTACAGCAT